>NC_061119.1:167298926-167392074 GCF_002878395.1 Capsicum annuum
GGTGTTTGATTAGATTTCTAAGTAGCTAAGATGATAAGAAACCTGTAGGAATTTATGAAATCATTTGAGTAAGTAAAACTCCCGAAATTGATCTTGGCATAGAGGATATTATCCTGAGTTTAAGGCGTGCTGCAAAAATTGAGATTTTGCGGGGAAACTGGACATTTTGTCTTGTTGACCCAGCTATTGCGACATGCACACCGCTATACCGATCGTCAAACCCAGTCAATGATGTATGTCGCTATAGCGGCAAAAGTCACAGATTTATTTAATTTTGCTTTCAAAACTGTTTATTTTTTTAAAATTCATTTTTGTAGCAAAGGAGGAGTGATTTAGGGCGATTTCCACAACATTTTCGGCGTTCGTCTTCATTAAGGTAAGGATGTCATCTCCGTTAACTAGAATTTGATAATTAAGTCGTAGAATTACTAAATTATGGAGTTCGAAGAGGGTTTTAGGACTGATTTTAGTTGTCTTATAGTGCAAGAGAGAAAATTAAGTAATAATTTATTGGGTTTTAATTATTAATAGTTAATTTGCCCTTGCATTTTGTTAATTCACTAATTTATTTATGAAATTGATAATTTTAGGTGAATTACGGTAGAAAAGTCCTAGTAAAGAAAGTGAATGATCATGAACTTGACCTTAGGGATTGCGTGTGAGTTATAATTCCCAACATGGTAGGTCATTTCTTTAATTATGTGTTATATGTTTGTTCTAGACCAAGAGCAAGTGAAAATTGCACGAAAAGGCAAAGCTCCGATTTAGAGGAGCTGTGCAAACTTGGTTCGAGGTAGATGATGGCATTGTAGTTTAATCTAATTTGTCTTATATTTGCATGTTAACTACCTTTTAGTAAGGCTTGTTAATGTATGTTGTTTAGTGTGATCAATGTAAATGATTATACGTAATTGTATAATTTTTTCCGTACCTTATTATTTAATGTGGAATGTTTCGATAATGGAAATGTTCTTACGGGTTATTGGCAAAAAAAGTTGGCAGACACTTGAGTCTGAAGTGTTAGTACATGGACGAAATTTATCCCCTGCAGGTCATGGCTAGAGGGTGGATGTATTATCCATAGCGTATATGTACGATGGCCAGGTGAGTTTGACAGTTCCATGAGTGAATTGAAAAATATATTTATATGGTTGACAATCGGTATAATTTATCTTGACTTGGCATGACTGAACGTGGCTTGGTGATATTTTGTTGACTTGTTGGTCTTAATCCTAAACTATTTATATGGTGTTGATGTGCTAAGTGTATGTTAGTTTTGAGCATGGATTAATCTATTGTACTATATTTTAGTTAAGTGTTCATATTCTCATCTTGGGTTGGCCAAAAGATCTTACTTATACTGTTGTTTTCTTTTGTGCTGATACTACACCTGCTCTTACTTTTATGAGTGCAACACATATTCCAGGAGCTACTATGAGACCTCTCTTGTGATTCGAGTGGTTGACTTTGGATTCAAGGGTGACTAGCATGTTTTGAGCTACTATGAATTCTTCTTAAATGATAGAGTCTTTATTTTTGGACTTATAGTTTAATTTTATTTTTTTGGATTGCATCTCCTTCTTGATAATCTTTAGTAGTTTTAGTACACACAATTTTTGAGTCCTAGGGATAATTTTTGGTTAAGTATTCCATATTTAAGTTGTACTTAGGTTTTATTTTTTTATACTTGATATTTTAATGATGGATTAGTTCTATTATCTCTTTTAAGTATTGATTTTGAGATAGTATTTTGGGATAGATGGTTCTCCCATTGGGTGAGTAGTCTGGGTGCCACTCATGACGGATTAGATAGTGACAAAGTTGGTATCAAAGACTAGGTTTATCGATCTCTTCATACCAAAATAAATCCAGTAGAGTCTCGTAAAACTGTACAAAGACGTCTGTAATTTTTTGGGAAGCTATAGGACTTTAGAAAATTTGTCATTCTTATTTCTTTCGTGTTATAACTTGATTCAATTTAATATCTGATTTCTTCGCTCTTTTGTCCATAGTAGGTCCACTGAAATCCGAATGCAGCTCCTGCCCTAGCAGCTCTAGCTGAGAAGCCAGTCTTAAAGAAAAGAAGATGAGTGAGGGGGAGTGGTAAGAGAGGAAGAGGATGAGTCACATCCGTCAGGGATGGATCTCGATAGTTGTTGGCCAGGATCTTGAACGATCAATATCCACTCTCCTACCTCATGATCATGTTGAGGAATGGTAAGTAATAGAGGAGTAGAGGATGGAGCCCGAAGTGACGGTACCAACTGGGATTGCAGCCTTACATTCCATGTCTGCTGAGGTTGTTCAATATGTGTTAGCTTTTTCGAGTGGGTTGGCTTGGATTGGAGCCACTCCTACTGTATTAAATTTTCAGGCACTGGTTGTCCCCCTACTATTTCTATGGATCCTACAATGGATGAGGCTTCAGGGACTAATACTTTTTCTCAATTGATTTTGGGTTCTGTGATGACTGGTACGGAATATGATTTGTTGACTAATTGAGTTTGTGACTTTCCTGTTGGAGAAGGATGCTAAGCAATGGTGAAGGGAATACGTTGAATAGCGTTCACCATTTTTGCCTCTATTGACTTGGGAACAATTTCATGCCTTATTTTTCGAGAAGTATGTGTCATGGGCTCTCCAAAATAGTAAGAAAGATGAGTTTTTGGCACTAGAGTAGGGTGCTATTCTGTTGTGTCCTATGAGGATAAGTTTTATGCTTTGTCCAGCTATGCTACTTAATTATTGGCTACTGAGGAGGCAACATTATGTTAACGGTTTAAATTATGATTTTTTAGGTTTTGTTTGTGCATATGACTTCTATAGGGAAGGGTTTAAATAAAGTGTCAAATTATATGAAGAAGTTGGAGGGAGGGTATGTAAGTGGGCCAGGCTAAAGTATTAGCCAAGAAGCACCGTGATATTGGAAATTTCAGTGGGTCTTACTATAAGGGAACGGTCATCATATCTATTCAGCCCACCCGATTTAGTCAACCCTGCTAGCTTCTTTTGCGATTCCAGCTAAGGTTTCTTCTCTGGCATAGGTTATTAAGAGGCATGCGATTTCTTACTCTTCTACCAGTCGACTTTCTCTCACAAGAGGATGTTATTGTTGTAGTGTTGTTGGACATATTAAGAGAGAGTGTTCTATGAGACAAGTGAATACCCATGCGCAGTAATAGACTCGAGCTATAGTTCTAATAGGTAGAAGGGGAAAGTAATGATAGGAGTAGTCCCATAAGGTGGATGGGGAAATAAGATAGGTGGTTAGGGTGGTCGATGAAATGGCGATGCAAGGGGAGGAACGCAATAGAGGAAAAATTTATCTTAGATTGATGATCGAGTTACTATTATGCATTTCTGAGAAAGATTGATACCGAGGCTTCTAATATGGTGATCAAAAGTACTATTTCTGCTTGTGACTAGATAGATTCTATTTTATCTGACTCGGGGTGTACTTATTCTTCTGTATCTATTCAGTTTGTTATGGGTATGAATCTGGTTTGTAATGTACTTGATTACCCTGTCATTGTCTACTCGATTGGTGAGTCTGTGGTAATAACCCATGTTTTTTGTTCCCATTCTATGTTGTTTGTGGTTTTTAGATTATGGTAGACTTAATTATTTTGGATATGTTGGACTTTGATGTAATCTTGGTATGACCTGGTTATCTCCATATCACATTGTTTTAAATTATAATGCTAAGACAGTGGCTCTAGCCATACTGGAAATGGATAAACTAGAGTGTGAGGGAGTGTATAAGGCCAAATCAGTGAGAATTATATCATTTTCCAAGCCAAAAAGTTAGTAGAGAAGGGGTGATCATCATTTTTAGCTTATCTCCAAGATGTGAGTATAGGGTCCCCAATAATAGAGTCAATTTTGGTAGTTTTTGAATTTCAGGCTGTGTTTTATTCAGACCTACTGAGATGCCTATGAATAGGGAATCGATTTTTGTATTGACTTAGAGCCAGATACTCACCCTATATCAATTCCTCCCTATCGAATGGATCCAACAGAGTTGAGAGAGCTTAAAACTCAATTGCAGGAACTACTTGATAAGGATTTTATTCGTCCAAGTGCTTCACCGTAGGGTGCTCTGGTCCTTTTTATTAAGGTGAAGAATAGTAGTATGAAAATGTGCATTGATTATAGATAGCTTAATAAGGTTACTATCAGAAATAAATATCCTTTGCCTTGCATTAATGACGTGTTTGACCAGTTACAGGGAGCGATAGTGTTTTCTAAAAGTGATTTGTGGTCGGGTTATCATCAATTAAAATAATTGAAGGATATACAAAGACAACTTTCAAAACTTGATATATTTATTATGAGTTTCTGGTGATGTCTTTTGGGCTAACCAATGCGCCTATAACCTTTATGAGCTTGATGAGTGGTATCTTTAAGTCGTTCTTAGATTTTTTTGTTATCATTTTTATTGAGGACATTCTAGTCTACTCCAAGAGTAAGGAAAAGCATACAGGTCACCTTCATATAGTTTTGGAGATTCTAAGGGAGAAGCAGTTATTTGTCAAATTTTCAAAGTATGAATTTTAGTTGTCTTCAGATTCCTTCTTGGGGCATATTATTTCTAAAAAGGGGTAATGGTGGACCCCTAGAAGATTGAGGTAGTTAAAAATTGGATTTGACCTAGTTCAGTGACAGAGGTAAGGAGCTTTGTGGGTCTTCTAGTTATTACCGTAGGTTTATCAAGAACTTTACATCCATTGTAATGTATTTGACAAAGTTGACTCAGAAGGAACTGTCATTTATTTGGTTAGATTAATGTGAAGAGAACTTTCAAAACCTCAAGACACTTTTGACTACAACACCTATCTTTTTTGCTATCGATTGAAGGTAGGGGCTCTATAGTGTTTTATAATGCTTTACTTTTGGGTTTGGTTGTTTTGTTGATACATGATCGGAATGATATTGCTTATGCTTCAAGGTAGTTGAAGCCTCATAAAAAAATTACCCAACCCAATAATTAAAGTTGGCAGTTGTGGTGTTTACATTAAGGATTTGGAGTCATTATCTTTATGGTGTCAAATATGAAGTGTTCAAAGACCTTCGTAGCCTACAACACGTGTTTAGTCAAAGTGATCAAAATCTCAGACAGCAGAGATGGATGGAATTATTAAAGGATTATGAAGTGACTATTTAGTACCATTTGGATAAGGCTAATGTGATGGCAGACACATTGAACTGGTAACCTATAAGTATGGATAGTTTCTCATTTTTAAGGATGTCCAGGAGGCCTTTACCTAGTGAGTTTCAGACTCTAGCATCTCAAAATATACAATTCAGGATTTCAGATAGGGGTGGCGTGTTGGACAGTGTTAAGGTGAAGTCAACATTTCTGGATTAGATTAAGGCTAAGTAATTTGAGGACAAAAAGTTGAATGCACTCTAGAATAAAGTGGTGCATGGAGAGGATTTGGAAGACACACTTGATACGAGTGGCGTCTTATGGTTTAAGGGAAGGCTATGTGTTCCTCGGGTTGGTGATTTGATTCGTGATGTACTTTCAGAGACCTACAACTTACCTTATTTTATTCATCTAGTTACAACTAAGATCTACCATGATTTGAGGCAGCTTTATTAATGGCATAAAATAAAGAGTGATATAGTGGACTATATGTCTAAGTGTCAAAATTATCAGCAGGTGAAAAATGAGCATCAAAAGCCTACAAAGTTGCTACATATGATGCCTATACCTATATGGCAATGGGAGCATATTGTTATAGATTTTGTAGTGGGTCTTCCTAAGACTTTAAAAAAATATGACTCTGTTTGAGTGATGGTGGATCGACTGACAAAATCAGCTCACTTCTTACCAGTTTGAATAAACTACAACTCTCAACAGTTAGCTAAAATCTACATCAAGGAGATTGTGAGACTTCATGGGATGCCACTTACCATCATTTATGATAGAGATGCAAAATACACTTCCAAAAATTGTGACATGATGCATGAGAAATTGGGCACCAAGCTCACATTTAGCACGAATTCAGGTGCTAGAGGATATGTTGAGGGCTTGCGTGATTGATTTTGGTGGTCATTGGGACCAGTTTTTTCTGTTGTATGAGCTTTCATACAATAATATCTATCACTACAGCATTTATATGTCACTATTTGTCTTACTCTACGAAAGAAAATATAGGTCACCTATTAGGTGATTTGAGGTTGGAGATATTAAACCTTTGGGTATTGACTTGGTAAAGGAGGCTCAAGAGAAAGTAAGGTTCATTCAAACCAAGTTTTTGGCTTCTCAAAGTAGGCAAAAAAAGTATGCAGACTGTGAGTTAAGAGACATGGACTTCAAGGTTGGGGAGCAAGTTTTTCTTAAAGTGTCTCTGATAAAGGGAGTCATGAGATTCACCGACCTTAGTTGTTAGACACCGCAAAGTTCCCTCATAGTCTGAGCCTTTAGAGTGTGTCAAGTGACGTATAATTTTGACCCTAAAAGATTAAGAAGTGACTTCTAAAGTGATCAGTATTTAAACCTTGTTGAATTTTCCTAAAAATAACTCTTTATCGTGTGGAAAATTGAATTATCTTTCCAACGATACCCATTTTGTTGAAATCCGACATCGAAAAAGAAAGATATGGCCATTTTATAGAGAGAAGTAAAATCGCCCAGGTGTGACGGAAAGGGCCGAGGGACCATCAAGCTTACGATGGACCATCGCCCAAACCATCGTAGAGGAGGCAGTGAGGCCCCATTCTGGTTGAGTGCGATGGTAAGGGTTGATGGACTGTTGGGCCCTCGATAGACCATCACACCCATCGCCGCAAGTGAGGCAGTGAACCAAGTTCTGGCCCAGGTGGGACGGGCAGGACCGATGATCGTCGGGCCCTCGATGGACCATCGCACCCCACCATCTCACATCTCGATCAGTAATTTTAAGTCATTTTTAATAGGGATTTTTGGTCTTTTCCCACCCTTTTAACACTCAAATATAACCCAAAATAAAGGAGATAATTTTAATTCCTCCAAAAATACCAAAAGCTAGGGTTTTCTTCCCCAAGAACAAACCCAAATTCCTTCTCCAAGAAATTCAAGAACTCACCATAGATTTTACAAATTGAGTTAAGATTTAAGGTTCCTAAGTCAAAGGTTTCAAGAACCCTCACTCAAGAGTTCTAAAAAGAGTCTCAAGCAAGTTGCTCACCTACAAGTCATAATCTAACGTATGTGGGTTTTGAACAAGGACACTTTTTTCGTCTTTGTGCCCAAAAGTTGTTTTAATTATGAGAATATATGATTTTCAATGTTTTCTTATGAAATTTAAGTATGGTTTTATACCCTATGTTGTCATTCCTAGAGATTTTAATAGTCCCAATGTCTAGAAATTTAAGTAACATGAGTATGTTGAGATTTTAAGGCAAAATGTTGAAAATTCCAGATTTTCTATATGATTTATGAATCTTTATGGCATCTAGTATGCACTTTAATGAGTCTTAACTTGATATTTGATTATGGGAGTAGTATTTAGCACCGAGTTGGGTATGATTCCAAGGTCTCATACCCCAGAACTACGTGCCACCGTAGGTTCGAGATTTATAGGCCCAAGGCCGAGATAGTGATCACTAAAGATGAGGTTCTACTCTGATGGCAAGGATAGAGTTGGACATGGTTGATTTTGATGTTATTCTGGGCATGGACTGGCTTCACTCTTGTTATGCATCTATAGACTGCCGTACCCTTGTATTTAAGTTTCAATTTCCTGATGAGCCAATCTTCAAGTAGTCCGAAAGTTCGGTATCTCCCAAGAGTCATTTTATCTCCTATCTCAAATCCAAAAATCTAATATCCAAAGATTGCATCTATCACCTAGTTAGAGTTAAAGACACTAAGTTCGAGGCTTCAACTATTTAGTCTGTCAGCATTGTTAATGAGTTTCCTGATATTTTTTTGGAAGATCTCCTAAGGGTACCCCCCGAGAGAGATAGAATTCTTGATTGACCTTCTTCTCAACACTCAGCCTATTTCTATTCCTCCCTACGTATGGCACTTGCAGAACATAAGGAGTTGAAAGAGAAACTTCAAGATCTTTTAGATAAAGGTTTCATAAGGCCCAGTGTCTCTCCTTGGGGCACACCTATTCTATTCGTGCAAAAGAATGATGGTTATTTGCGTATGTGCATTGACTATCGTCAGCTTAACAAGGTCACAGTTAACAACAAGTACCCTCTTTCGAGAATTGATGACCTATTTGATCAGTTGCAAGGTGCAAGTTAATTTTCCAAGATAATCCTTAGATCCGGCTATCACCAGCTTAAAGTAAGGGAGTGTGATATCCCGAAGACAACCTTCTGAAGCCGTTATGGTCACTTTGAGTTTCTAGTCATGTCTTTCGGGCTAACCAATGCTCCAGCAGCCTTTATAGATCTCGTGAATCGAGTGTTCAAGCAATATCTTGATATGTTTGTCATTGTTTTCATAGATGATATCCTTGTGTACTCCCGTACTGAGAATCACCATGCAGATCATCTTAGAATCATCCTGCAAAGTCTTAGAGTTCATCAGTTGTTTGCTAAATTCAGCAAGTGTGAATTTTGTCTAAGGTCAGTAGCCTTTTTGGCCATATTATTTCAGTCGAAGGCATTAGAGTTGATCCTCAAAAGACAAAAGTTGTAAGAAATTGGCCTAGATTTATCTCTCCGCCTGACATTAGGAGTTCCTTGGGTCTAGCTGGCTATTACCGATTTTGTTGAAGGTTTCTCTTCTATTGCGTCTCCTATGACCCAGTTGACCCAAAAGAAAGTTAAGTTTCGTGGTCAGACTCCTGTGAAAAGAGTTTTCAGGAGTTGAAGACTCGACTCACCTCAGCCCTTGTGTTGACTTTGCCTGATGGTACAGATGGTTTTATTATGTATCGTGATGCCTTTAGAGTTGGCTTGGGTTGTGTTTTGATGCAAAGAGGTAAGGTTATATCCTATACCTCTAGACAGTTGAAGCCGCATGAAAAGAATTACCTAACCCATGATCTTGAATTAGCTGTTGTGGTCTTTGCTTTGAAAATATGGAGACACTATCTATATGGTGTTCATATTATGTGTTTACTAATCATAAGAGCCTGCAGTATGTGTTTACTCTGAAGGAGTTGAATTTTTGACAGAAAAGGTGGTTAGAGTTACTAAAAGATTATGATATGAGTGTGCTATGTCATTTGGGCAAGGCCAATGTAGTGGCAAATGCCCTTAGTAGGGTGTCTATAGGCAGTGTGGCTCATGTAGAGAAAGGTAAGAAAGAGTTAGCTCGTGATGTGCATCGTTTAGCTAGACTGGGTGTTAGGTTGCTCGATTCTGCTGAGGGGAATATCTTGGTGCAAAGTAGTTCTGAATCCTCTTTAGTTTCAGAAGGAAAGGAGAAGCAAGACAGGGATCCCAGTTTGGACAGACTGAAGGAGTCAGTTAAGGACCAAAAGGTAGAGGTTTTCTCCCAGGGAGAGATGGTGTGTTAAAATGGCAGGGTAGATTATGTGTTCCATGTGTTGATGATCTGAGACAGGGGATAGTGGCTGAAGCGCATGGCGTGCAGTATTCTATTCATCCCGGTGCTACCAAGATGTATCGTGACTTGCTTGAAATCTATTGGTGGAGTAGTATGAAAAAGGATATAGCTGAGTTTGTAGCAAAGTGTGAAACGTGCCAATAGGTTAAGGTAGAGCACCAAAGACCTGGCGGTGTGATGCAAGAGTTTAGTATACCCACTTGGAAGTGGAAAGAGGTGAATATGAATTCCGTGACTGGTTTACCTCTTTCACGTCATCGTCATGATTCTTTTTGGGTGGTTATGGATAGGTTGACTAAGTCTGCATATTTTCTGCAAGTGCATATATCTTATACAACTGAGGACTATGTTGGATTGTATATCCGGGAGTTAGTTAGGTTGCATGGAGTTCCCTTGATTTCAAAGGTAGTTGGGATGAGCATTTTCCATTGATTGAGTTTTCCTATAACAATAGTTATCATGCTAGCATCAAGATGGCACCATTTGAGGCCTTGTATGGAAGGATATGTAGATCACCCATAGGTTGGTTTGAATTGGGTGAAGCTGCTTTGGTTAGGCCTAATGCAGTATTTAAGGCTATGGAGAAGGTGAAATTGATTAGAGAAAGGTTGAAGACAACTCAGAGTCGTCAAAAGTCATATACTGATGTGAGGAGAAGAGATCTTCAGTTTGAAGTAGGTGATTTGGTGTACTTAAAGATTTCACCCATGAAAGGGGTGAAAAGGTTTGGAGAAAAGGGAAAGCTTAGTCCCCGTTATGTTGGTCCTTATAGAGTTTTGAGAAGTGTTGGGAAAGTAGCCTATGAAGTTGAATTGCCCGCAGAGTTGTCATCTATTCATCCTATTTTTTTGATGTTTCTATGCTTAAGAAGCATATTGGTGATTCCATTGTAGTGGATCCTTCAGAGAGTACTGATATTCAGGATAGTATTTTATTTGATGAGATTCCCGCTGAGATCCTAGATTTCCAGATCCGTAGATTGAGAAACAAAGAGGTTCCCTAGGTCAAAGTTTTAGGGCGGAACTAGTCAGTTGAGGGGGCTACTTGGGAGGCAGAAGCAGATATGCGAGCCAAGTACCCGCACCTCTTCTCCACGAGTTCAGATCAAGCTGAAGGTATTATTCTTCCTTAATTCATCCCTTCTAATCCAAAGTTCAGCTATGTATCTATTCTTACATGAGTTCTTGCAATTTCTGAAGTACTCAAGAGTTTAGAAAGATGTAGAATCCACTTAGCAAATTGCTTCAGCGATGTGTACTTAGTTTTCTCTGTGTTCTTAGTCTAACTAGCGATATTCGAGGACAAATGTTTCCAAGAAGGAGATATTGTAAGACCCCACAAAGTTCCCTCGTAGTCTGCGCCTTTAGAGCGTGTCAAGTGATGTGTAATTCCGGCCCTAAAAGATTAAGGAGTGACTTCTAAAGTGATTAGTGTTTAAACCTTGCTGAATTTTCCTAAAAATAACTTATTATCATGTGGGAAATTGAATTATCTTTCCAATGATACTCATTTCGTCGAAATCCGACATCGGAAGAGAAAGATATGACCATTTTATAGAAAGCAGTAAAATCGCCCAGATAAGACGGTGAGGACCGATGGACCGTCGCCCAAACCATTGTAGAGGAGGCAGTGAGGCCCCGTTCTAGTTGAGTGCGACGGTAAGGGTCAACGGATCGTCGGGCCCTCGACGGACCGTCGCACCCATCGCCGTATGCGAGGTAGTGAACCAAGTTCTAGCCCAGGTATAACGGGCAGGACCGACGATCGTCGGGCCTTCAACAGACCATCGTACATCCCGATCAGTAATTTTAAGTCATTTTTAAAAGGATTTTTTGGTCCTTTCCCACCCTTTTAACACTCAGATATAGCCCAAAACGAACGAGATTATTTAGTTCCTCCAAAAACACCAAGAGCTAGGATTTTCTTCCCTAAGAACAAACCCAAATTCCTTCTCCAAGAAATTCAAGAACTCACCATAGATTTTACAAATTGAGTTAAGATCAAAGGTTCCCAAGTCAACGGATTCAAGAACCCTCACTCAAGAGTTCCAAAAAGAGTCTCAAGAAAGTTGTTCACCTACAAGTCATAATCTAAGGTATGTGGGGTTTGAACAAGGACACTTCTTTCGTCCTTGTGCCCAAAAGTTGTTTTAATTATGGGAATATATGATTTTCTATGTTTTCTTATGAAATTGAAGTACGGGTTTATACCCTATGTTGTTATTCCTAGAGATTTTAATAGTCCCAATGTCTAGAAATTTAAGTACATGAGTATGTTGAGATTTTAAGGCAAAATGTTGAAAATTCCAGATTTTCTATATGATTTATGAATCTTTATGGCATATAGTATGCACTTTGATGAGTCTTAACTTGATATTTGATTATGGGTCATTAAGCCCAACTTGAGATTTGCAATTTTGTGAATGTTTATGCTATAAGAACCCATGAATTGAGTACTTTGATATTATTGAGAAAGATTTGGTCTTTCGGTCATAATAGAGTTGAAATCCACATTGAGTATGATTTAAAGCAAATATAAATATGGCTTGGTCTTTATTATAGACCCTTGAGTTATTTTGAGGTGGATTTCTTAAGAGTTCTGAGCTGAGTATGGGAGTAGTATTTAGCACCGAGTTGGGTATGATTCCAAGGTCTCATACCCCAGAACTACGTGCCACCGTAGGTTTAAGGCCGAGATAGTAATCACTAAAGATGAGGCTCTACTCTGATGGCAAGGATAGAACAGCTCTCCCTAACGTGAGCAAGACGTTAAACTCCTTGTAGCTCACATGATTTATGTCAGTTAGAAGAAACTCCCGAGTTCTAAGTGTACCGAGTCTAAAAGAGTTCTAGAGTTCCCAAGTGTTAAAAGTTCGGAGTTCTTAAGTTTTAAAGAAGTTTTACTCTCCACAAGATCATAACATGATTTGAAAGTATTGTTTAAAGCTTCCAGCCTTCAAGTACTGAGAATAAGAGGAAAGTATGGAGTTTAAAGTTAAGTATAATGACTTACGAGATTTGTGATACATGTTTCACTATTCATGATTCATGAGTTTTATATTCTAGACTTATTCAAGCTATGTGAGTCATTCCTATTTGCATGCATAATTATATTAAAAAGTATTGATATTGTTTTATGAAAATGCATACACCCCCATATACTCAGTACATTCCCAAAGTGTTGATCCACGTATACGTCTGTGCGCTACATTGTTTCATAATGTAGGTACAGGTGCTCAGTCCCAGCAGTGACTGTGATCTCCGAGCATCTCATCTACATCTTTGTCCTCGGTAAGTCCTCATGGTTTGAGGACCTATATTTGCAGGTTTTTCCGCTTTTATAATATTTTGAGTTTTACTTTCAGCTCATTGCGAGTCAGTTGGGGGTCTATCCCAATGGCTCCCCAGTTTGAGTAGTAGAGTCTTTGTCAGACTAGACTGTCAGTTGAAGTTGTGTTCTAGACTATCAGTATTTTTGCTATCCAGACATTATTTCCAATTATTTTGAGTTATAGTTGACACAGTAAGGCATCATTATTTATCTTATTTATCCTAAAGCAAGTGTTAGAAGTAGTAACAGGTTCAAAGGGTTAGCTTAGGGCTACTTGTAGCCTTAAGCACCGTGTGACATCTCGGGATGAGATTTCGGAGTGTTATATTGATATATTGGTCAGTTGCGTACAAATTATCTGTATCACTATGATTTTTGGGACTTCATCTGGTATTCATGTCTCTATGCTCAAAAGGTAACATGAATCGAGACTACATCATTAAATGGGACTCAGTTCTTTTAGGTAAGGACTTGGATAACAAGGAGGAACCAGTAGTGATTCTAAATAGAAATGTTTGAAAATTAAGGAATAAGGAAATTTTTTCGGTTAAGGATTAATGGAAGCATCGTCCAAGTGAGGAAGCCACTTGATAAATCGAGATGAATATGCTGGACAAGTACCCTCAATTGTTGAGGATATAGTTACTCTTTTTTTTTTTCTCATTTTGGCCTATATTTTTGCATTTGAGAACGAATGATCGATAAATTGATATCTATTGTAAATACCATTTACGTCATTATGTATAAACCTCACATTAAAAATTTCATGTTAAAGTTTCTCCCAATTTTGAAGTTATAAATTTCAGGCTAAGCTAGTTTCGAGTAAAATCAAAGTGAGGTATGATTTAGAGAAACTCGAAAATGATTTGGGAAAGTTTGATGGTGTTTGATTTTCTTCTAGTTATCTAAGATATAAGGAACTCATAAAAATTTATGAAATTGAATTTGGGTAAATAGAACCCCCGAAATTGATCTTAGTGTAAAGAGGGCATTGTTTAAAATGTCTCGATTTTAAGGTGTGTTACAAAAATTGAAATTTTTGGGCAAAACTGAAAATTCTGTCCTGTCGATGCTGCTATAGCGACCATCGTTATAAAGGATAAATTTTACTATACCGGTGGTCAAACTCGATCAATGACTGCTATAAAGGTGAAATTTGCAAATTTATTAATTTTTTTTTTATAAAATAGTTTATTTTTTCAAAACTCATTTTTTTGGCAAAGGAGGGCAATTTGGGGCGATTTCCACTAGATTTTCATTGTTTGGCTTTATTAAGGTAAGAATTTCATACCCATTAATTAGTATTTGATAATTAAGTCTAAAATTCTTAAATTATGGAGTTTGAAAAGAGTTTTGGGGTTGATTTTAGTTGTCTTCCGGTGCAAGAGAGAAAACTAAGTAATATGTTATTAGGTTTTAATTATAATAGTTAATTTACCCTTGCATTTTATTAATTCACTAATTTATCAATACAACTGATAATTTTAGGCGAATTACGGTAGAAAAGCTCTAGAACGGGAAGAAAATGATCATGAACTTGACCTTAGAAGTTGGGTGTGAGTTATAATTCCCAACATGCTAGGTTGTTTCAATAATTAGATATTTATATACGTATTCTAGACTAAGAGCAAACAAAAATTGCACGAAAGGGCAAAGCTCCAACTTAGAGGAGTTGTGCAAGCTTGATTTGAGGTAGGTGATGGTATTCTAGCTTAATCCAATTTGTGCTATAGGTGCATGTTAACTACCTCGTAGTGTGGCTTGTTAATACTTGTTGTTTGGCATGGTCAAAGCAAATAATCTTACGTTATTGTATGATTTTCCCCCTACCTTTTATTTAATGTGAATGTTTTGATAATTGAAACGTTCTTACGGGTTATTGGTGAAACAAGATTGTGAGACACTTTCCTCTAAAATCTTAGTACATGGATGAAATTCATTCCCTGTAGATCATGTCTAGAGGGTGGACATATTAACCATAGTATGTATGTGTTTTACCCCTTTTAGGATTTTACTTAAAAAAAATGATTTTGCCATCTTTAAACTATTTCAAAAGATTCAAGAAAATTTCAAAATAATTTAAAGAAAATTCACAAAGCCGTCACTTGATGTTTTATAGAAAATATCAAGAAAACTTAATGATATTTCAAAGACTCAAAAACAGAAATAAATCTTTCAAATAAGAGAAACTGATTAAGTGTTCAATTAACGCCCTAAGAAGGTTTAACGCCCTAAGAAGGTTTTTAAGGCACTTAGGAGCGTCTATTTTAAAACAGTTCACCAAAAGATTATTTTTTAGACTAACTAAAATGAGGGTGGCTGACTTTATGAAAAGGTTGATTTTTTTAAAATTAAAATTATTTATTTATACATTTAAAAATTGACATTTGTTTATTCAAACGAGAAATAATCTACTTGAATCCCAAAAAAGGCTACAGTATATCCTAATTAAAAATCAAGGAACATGCTAATTGGGAAATTTCTACTTTATTTGTAATCTATTTTTTTTTAGAGAAATTATGAAGTATTTGTTAAAAAGGAACTTACCTATACTAGGTTGCATATTTAGATTTAAAGAGGGAATAAGTTCAATTTTTTGAAAAAAAAAAATAAAATTGCAAGAGAAACAATTATTATTTTGACTTTATTAATTAATTAATTTATTTTTGAAGAAAAATCACTATCCAAGTAGACTATTAATTATGCAAATAAAACAAATGTCATTCGTAAACGAAGTGTCTAATTTTAAAGACTTGATTTCAGAAAGGAAAAATCAAAAGACCCACTTTAATCCATTTAGGCGTGATAAACCAAGTGTGAAAAAAGTAGCAACAACGTTGGGAAGCACTAGATTAAAATTAGTAAAAATAAACTAAGTATAAATAAGAGAATAAGAGTAGAAGTTAGAATTGGGCCTTTTTTGGACCCATCAGTGGGCTGCCCAGCTTTGGGCTTCCCATTTTATGGACTTTTAAGTCCATTTCCTTGCAATGTATATCATCTGTATACTGACTGTATATCAGTCCCACTGATGCTGCGTTTTTGTATATCTGATGTATACATGACCGTATTTCAGCCACATATGCATATATTTTGGTCGTCACCTGTATTAGTTTACAACTTTGGCTTTGAGGCCCTAATGAATAACTAAATAAATCGATAAATAAATAAATAAATGACTACGATAAGCAAAGTAAAAATTTGAAACTTTTAAAATTTGGACATCTTGGTAAATGGATTTTGACTCCCTTTTCTTCTTCTAGCGGTGACTTTTCTTTTTCCAAAGATAGTTGACTCAAAAGAATAGGCATTGGCACATCATGGAATGCATAGGGAAAAAGAGTCCATGTAGGACTCGAGAGTATCCACGTGTGAAAGAAAAAGAATAAACCAATTAGTATATGTAAACGTTGATACCTAACATATAAATAATAACATACTCATGAAGATGGTAAATAATACAAGAAATATTTTAGAATTTTGAATCAAACAATTCCAAACTTATATTAATAAATAAAATTTTAACAACCCATCCAAGTTAATGAATTGCTAACAAATGGCTGACATATTATTAGCTAGAATTAATCTTTAATAATTATATTAATATATAAAAAAGTTAAATATTACATTAATTTAAATATACCACATTGAAAATAACTATCATGCCAAAACAAACAAGACAGACCTGACTTATTAGAGCAATATTTGTGTGTTTATATATGCAAGGCCTCTTATTATAATTTGATTTTAGGCCATTAAGGGCCAACAAGAGAAGAGGAAAGTCCTACTTTTAGGCATCTCAAAAATACTTATAGTAATTAAAGTAGTATGGTAATTAAAGCAGCACAATAAATAAGAAGAGTTATTCATTTCTAAAACGAGGTTCTTATGAAACAGTATAGTAATTAAAGCAGCACAATAAATAAAATAAAAAGAGTTATTTATTTCTAATACAAGGTTCTTTTTCTCTAAAGATCTTATAAATTAGACATAATGAATTTATTACACAAAATTT
This sequence comes from Capsicum annuum, assembly GCF_002878395.1. Lineage (NCBI taxonomy): Eukaryota > Viridiplantae > Streptophyta > Magnoliopsida > Solanales > Solanaceae > Capsicum > Capsicum annuum. The sequence continues at coordinate 167,315,792 of NC_061119.1, forward strand.
GGAAATGATTTTAACGAGAAAACATCTTAATCATAAACAGTAAAACTATGTCGTTTATTAAACAAAACTTAAAAAATAGTTTTAACCAGAAAACATCTAACCATAAACAGGAAAACACATCTTAACCATAAACAGGAAAACTATACCAAAGATAAAATCTTTAACAAGAATTATTCCTTTTAAGCCTGATTTTCTTAAAAACTTCATCTGACTTTGCTTAAATTACGAACTCCTAAACCAGACTAGTTTATGAAACCTTAGTTTATAAAAGGCTCTCTTACGCAGACTGAAACCTCACATGTCGTAATAGATTTAAACAAATACAACAGGCGTTATAAAACCTTCTCTTACGTAGGAAACATGTTGTCGTAGCAGATTTAAACAAACACAACAGGCGTAATCGAACGGAAATAAATACTAAGAGGCGTAATCGAACAAAAATAAATACTAAGACACAACTACAGCAAAGTATGAATTCACTCCAGATAAATAATGAGCCTTATACTACAGCAAAATATCAATTCACTCCAGCTAAATAATAAGCTTATACACTAGTATTACTGCCAAGGCTTCGACTACAGCGAGCCATCCAAATGGCAAGACAACTATAAAATAGCGAAAGAAGACAACTATAAAATAGCGAAACAAAGCAGAGATAATTGAAAACTAAACGGACCAAGAATGTTACCTGTTTGGAGCAGCAAAAATGGAACAACAAGCTTACCGTCAGATCAACCACCACTTCAAAAACTTCAAGTAGTCAATGAATTTAAAAAATATTTTTTACTAAGTAGACTGTATTTGCTCTAAAATTTTCTCCTCCTTCCAGACCCTCTCTAATGGAAGCATCCGCTCCTATTTATAATTGAAATTTTTTTTAACTGACAACTAAAAAGAAAATTTTTTCTTTGTCGAAGGTGGTTGAGGATTTGAAAAAATGAAAAGAGATGAAAAGCATATTACATAAATTTGGATTTGGATGAGACTTTGGAGCAAGGAGCCTACTATCTTTGAACAAAAGTCAAATAACAAATCAAGGTCTGCATAATTGCAGAGATTTCGCGTGATTTGTGAGGAGGTTGCCGTTGGATTTTGCGTTGAAATTGCTCCACGCGCTGCTGTTGCTACTTGCACGCTATTTCTGGTTTGTTACGCTATTCCTGATTTGCTGATTTTATCTGTTTGCTTTATTGTTGCTGTATTTTAATCGGACAAGGGAAAGGGGAAAAGGGAATGGGCTGGGTTATTATTTGTTGTTGGGCCATTGGGTTGGTTTGGGTAGATTATGATTGTTAAAATATTATATTGGGTCATTTTTGTGGCCCAATTTAAAATGACAAGATTAGAATTTTGTCATTTATAAAATGACCAATTTTAATTTTAGTCAATTCATTTAAATGTTAACCAAATTAAATATCAATTGATCGATTGATGGACGAATTGATTCCAATTAGGGTCCAATTAAATAAATTGACTAAATTAAAACACTATTTGAAATAAATTAACAACTAATTCAATCCCTAGTTTCTTGATTTCACAAAATCAAACAAATACCTCTCCGAAAAAATTATTTTTTGAGAATGAATTATATTTAAATCGAGGTGTCAACCATTTGAATTTATTATTATATTATTTTATTTTTTGAAACAAGCTTTGATTAAAATCAGATATTTTGTAAAATAATTATTTAAGTAACAAAATTCTATAATCTCGTACAATTGAATACGATAATATATAATCTTTGCTAAAACTGACAAACTTACCCAGATAAACACTTTGAAAAGCTTTTTTTAATTCGGATAAAATAAATGTTATAATTTATTTAAAATCGAATAAAATTCAAGATTAAACTTATTCGTGGAGGGCAAAAATTAGGTGTCAACAACTGCCCCATCCCTTTGGGTTGGGTAGATGCAAGTAATCCTGGGCAAAGGGAGGTTGACATTCCTAAATTTTGTCCGACCACAAATTTGAATTTGAAAGAGGTTGGCTGTCGCACGAGTTTCATAGAGTTATGGCCAAACCTCGGTATCAGGTTTCCTGCATATCTCAGGTTACATGAGAATTCAGGTCACTTGTAGTTCATAAACCTTGATTTAAAGCACGATTTTCAAAAATTTACCAACTATCTCGATTTTGGAGTTTTGATGAAATCGTAAAGCTAGGAAATAAAGGGATTGGGGGGGAGGTTGAAATGCAGTCGAGTTTTCTACATAGAGCCCTGTCTACATATCTCCTAAACTCAGGGAATCAGACTGCCTGCAGTTCGACTCAATCGGTAGAAAAGATAATCTTTTATTTCAGACGAACTTTGGCTTGGGATAAGTGACAAGTTGATTGAGTTGCGGAAAAGAGGCTTGTAACCTCTTAACCATGAATGTGAGATCCTTCACATCCATAGGCAAGAATTTACCCGAACATAATTTCCAAAAAGTATGTTGTCACCCGTATTTGGAAGAAAAAGAAGGTTACCCTCGGTATGAGTTTAGAAATATCCCGAAGGTGAAGCTGAAACCAAAAAAAATTTGAAGTACCCACATGCCTTCTAATAGGGGTGTGGTTGGATGGTGATGGGGATCATCCTTCAGCTTGCGTCTAAAGAGTTTGACGTCCCTCTCTAGACTATGTCCTATTTTGCTGCTACGAAAGAGTTCCACGTTGTGCTGTGTCCTATTTGGAGTTGTCCACACCTGTGGTTTTGATTTGAGATTTTCATCCTCTCGGATGCTTTTGAAAATATCTCAAACAAAATTGTTAGTAACAAGCACAATTCACAAAGGGGTGTATAGTTTTTTACCATATCTCCACGTGAGTTTTTACCCAAAGAGTGAAGTCATCCTTTCATATACCTGTTTGGAAGGAAATAACTTGCAGCGATAAACATAACAACCCTCTTGGTTGTTGCATAATTATCTTGTTTGCCGATGGGATATGTTTATAAAGTAGGGTGCACCTTTTGGACATCGATGACACTTTATATAGAACGGTCTCTACGATTCGTGTAATCTTGCGTTTATGTGGTAACCTCTTTGGTCACCTATAATGCTTGTGAAATGATAATCTCTACGGCTATTACCAATGATTTTTCGTACATGATCTCGGGTAGGTCTTGTGCATCTTTTGTATCGATACGACTTATATATTTCCTTTTGAATTTTCAACCTTTGGATAATTTTGCACATTATTTGATGTTGAATACGAGGCGACTTACAGATATCTTTTGAATTGCTAGCCTTTAGGTAATCCCGCATATTATTCGACCTTGGATAAGAGATGGCTTATAGATATCCCTCTAATTGGTAGATCTCAGGTATTCCTGCACATCTTCCGACCATGGATACAATATGACTTATAAATATCTCTCAAAGCTAGTCTTTGGGTAATCCTGCACATAATCGATCTTGGATATGATGCGACTTATGGAGAACCCTTGGACATATTAATTTGATAATCTCACATATTTTTTGGTAAGGATTTAGTTGAGACTTATGGATAACCTTAGGGCTATCAATTTTTGGGTAACCTTGCATACTATCCGGTTAGGATGTTGTTCCGGCTTACGGATGACCTATGGGATATCAACTCAAAGGTGATCTTGTAAACTATCCTATTTCAAATAATATGACTAATAGATGATCCTCCAATTGTCAATTTCTACGAAATCTCATATATCGCTTATTTTCAGACAGTGACTTATAGACGTCCATTTAAATCACGTGCTTCTGAGGCATTCAGATGTTGATTCATAGAATAATGAAATATCCTCGATGCCAGGTTTGCTATTTCGCGTGTGAATAGATATTTTAATGTTGATAATATCCTCGACGCCAGCGTATGCTATATTACGTGTCAAAAGATATTGGATGTTGATGATATCCTCGACGCCAGCATATGCTATCTCGCGTGTCAACAGACATTGATGATGATGATACCTTCGACACCAGCGTATGCTATCTCGCATGTTAACAGATATTGAATGCTGATGATATCATCGACTCCAACGTATGTTATCTTACGTGTCAACAGACATTGATAATGATGATATCCTCGACGCCAGCGTATGCTATCTCTCATATCAATAGATATTGGATGCTGATGATATTCTCAATGCCAGCGTATGCTATCTCGCGTGTCAACAGACATTGATAATGATGATACCTTCGATGCCAGCGTATGCTATCTCGCGTGTCAACAGATATTGGATGCTGATGATATCCTCGACGCCAGCGTATGCTATCTCACGTGTCAACAGATATTAGATGCTGATGATATCCTCAACGCCAGCGTATGCTATCTCGCGTGTCAACAGATATTTATAATGATGATATCCTCGATGCCAGCATATGCTATCTCACGTGTCAACAAATATTAAATGCTGATGATATCCTCGACGCCAGCGTATGCTATCTTGCGTGTCAACGGATATTGGATGCTGATGATATCCTCGACACCAGCGTATGCTATCTTGTGTGTCAACAGATATTGATAACGATGATACCCTCGACGCTAATGTATGCTATCTAGCGCGTCATCAGATATTTGAATATAGATGATACCCTCGACGCCAGCGTATGCTATCTAGCGCGTCATCAGATATTTAAATGTAGATGATACCCTCAATGCCAGCGTATACTATCTAGCGCGTCATCAGATATTTGAATGCAGATGATACCTTCGACGCCAGCGTATGCTATCTAGTGTGTTATTAGATATTTGAATACAGATGATACCCTCGACGCCAGCGTATGCTATCTCGCGCGTCATTGGATATTTGAAGACATATGATACCCTCGACTCCAGCGTATGCTATCTAGCGTGTTATCAGATATTTGAATGCAGATGGTACCCTCGACGCCAGCGTATGCTATCTAGCGCGTTATTAAATATTTGAATACAGATGATACCCTCGATGCTAGCGTATGCTATCTAGCACGTCATCAGATATTTGAATGTCGATGATACCCTCGACTCCAGCGTATGATATCTAGCGCGTCATCAGATATTTAATGGTTCTCTTTGCAGTAGCATGAAATTATTCTTTCGGTAGTTTGAAAACAATTTCACCTGAGTCTATTTGCTTGCGTTTTGCTTTCTACATGTACCATTTGCTTCGCTCTAAGGATAATTTTGAAGATGATTTTCTGGACTTCATCCTATTGAGTGATCCTTTGATTGTTGTTATTTATTATGCCGACTCCCTTGAATGTACCTGCACTCAAGATAAAAATTTAGTAGACACAAAGTCGTTTTTGATAGCGACTATATTTTTCTGAAAAATTCCAAATACAATATTCATAAAGAAGATAAGGTATTTTTATTTGTCCTTCATAGTCTCAAGAAATGAGATAGACAGTTCAAAAGGTCCTTGGTAAATGAGTATTAAACCCGTGTTGGGTCTACCCAAAAATACCATTCTTGAGCATCATTTGCTCTGGTGTGGCCTGCAACCTGCTTAGGGGTTTTCTGAAAAAAGATTTCCACTTTTGTGTACGGATCCCTGCATTCACAGAAAAATAGTTAGTTTTGTATGAAACTACTTCGTGTTGACCTCCTTCAATCCTTGATTTGCTCTTCATATTTTGGGTGGTCCGTCATGTTGGAACCTCTACTCTGATTCCCCGTTTTGATGGATGTCTAGGCAATCCTTAATTAAAAGATTTGCATAGATTTTTGAAAGTAGTCTTAATTTAGAAATTAAAAAGCGTCTGTAAAAGCTTTAGAAAATCTCTGCCAGTCATGTCGTGTACTAGCTCAACGAACATCTTCCTTTTGGTTCTGACTGCATTCGATGTTTGGTGGAGGAGTTTTCATGGATTCATCATCCTCGCTGAGGATCTCTATCAAAACTTGCCATAGTCGGAGATTTAGTCTACCTAGACTCTATCACGGTTGGAGATACACAAAACTTTCTTTTGACTTCTGGTGTTGGGTAATTTGAAATATATTCCAATAAATTTGTGGAAATTTTGAGGGTCTCCTTAAAATTTTTGCCCTAGTTTAAAGTTGTTTTGATATGATCTTAGCTCGAGAAGATCCAAAGTCTTTGTTAGTCTTCGTTCTCTTTATTGCATGATGATCTTCATCATTGTGAATTTTCAAGATCCCTTCTCGAAAATTCTGCCCCACTTTGCTGTTATTTGAGATGATCTTGGCTTGAGGATATCTTTGATGATCTTTATTCCCTTTACTAGATGACGATCTTTTCTTATGAATTTTTTGAGATTTCTTCTCAAAAATTCTGCCCCAGTCTCCATTTCCTGGGTTATATGACCGAGCCATTGGGGCACCTACGTATCCCGTTAAAGCAGGAATCAGGACAAACGTAGTTCAGGACTACGTTAGGGATATATAAAATTTTAATGGGTTGACCGAAGCTGACATAGGCCACCTACGTATCCCTTTCTTGGGGATTTAGGTCATCACATAGTTCATACATAAAAGGAAAGGGATTCTAGGAAATTACATAGTAGAAGACAAACATCATTACAAAGGCGATTGCAAATAAACTAAGGAAACAAAACTAGAACATCCTTCAAACATAGTACCGCTTTACTGCATCAGAATTGATTGGTTTGGTCCACTCTTGACTATCCACCTCAGATAGAATTAGAGCTCCTCCAGATAGTACTTTGCGAACCATGTATGGCCCTTGCCAGTTTGGAGCGAATTTGCCTTTGTACTCTTCTTGGTGAGGGAATATGCGCTTGAGAACCAATTGCCCGACCTCAAATGTTCGAGTTTGTACTTTTTTGTTGAAGGCACGGACCATCCTGTGTTGGTACAACTGGCCATGGCATACGACGATTATTCTCTTTTCATCAATCAACATAAGTTGCTCACAGCGAGCGTGAACCCATTCTTCGTTAATTAGTTCGGCTTCTTGAATAATCTTTAAGGAAAGTATTTCAACTTCAGCAGGTATCACAACTTCATTTCCATAAACAAGTAGGTAAGGAGTTGCCCCTGTGGAGGTTTAAACTGTTGTACGATACCCTAGCAAAGTGTAAGGCAACATCTCATGCCATGATCTATCATTTTCGACCATGTTCCTCAAGATCTTCTTGATATTCTTATTGGCGGATTCCACGGCTCCATTCATCTGTGGACGATATGCGGTTGAGTTGCGATGAATAATTTTGAACTGGTCACAAATCTTAATCATTAAGTGACTATTCAAGTTTTCCCCATTGTCAGTAATGATCGATTCCGACACTCCAAATCTGCAGGTCAAGTTATTTTTGACAAAATCTACAATAACTTTCTTGGTAACGGCTTTATATGAAGCAACTTCAACCCTCTTAGTAAAGTAATCTATAGCAACCAAAATAAATCTATACCCATTTGACGCCGGTGGCTCTATTATCCCGATAACATCCATACTTCAGGCTACGAAAGGCCAAGGTGAACTCATTGCATAAAGCTCGTGTGGAGGCATTCGGATTAAATCTCTATGTATCTGACATTTTGGGCACTTCTGCACATACTTGCTACAATCATTTTCCATAGTCATCCAAAAATAACCGGTTCTTAGGATCTTTCTAGCAAGGGCAAACCCATTTATGTAGGGCCCACAAACTCCAGTATATACCTGCTTTATTAATTTATTGGCTTCCACAGCGTCAACACATCTTAAAAATCCTAAATCTGGAGTCCTCCTAAAAAGGATTTCCCCACTTAAAAAATAATTCTTGGCCAAACGCTGGATTGTCTTTTTCTGATTATTGCTGGCCCCTTTAGGATATATTCCAGACTCTAAATACCTTTTAATATCATAGTACCAAGGCTTTCCATCAGGCTCTTCTTCAACGTGTGCACAATATGCGGGTTGCTCCTTCAAACTTATCTCCAAAGGATCGATGTAACTCTGATCTGGGTGCTGAATCATAGAGGATATAGTAGCCAAAGCATCAGTAAATTCATTTTGTGTCCTTGGGATGTGTTTGAAATCAACTTCCTTGAATCTTCTACATAATACCTGCACCAACTCCACATAAGGAATAATCTTGGGGTTCTTTACCGCCCATTCTCCCCGTACCTGGTGAATCAGTAAATCTGAGTCTCCGATGACTAGCAATTCACTAACACCCATATCAAGCGCCAATTTGATACCTAGGATGCAAGCTTCATACTCGACTATGTTATTGGCGCACGGAAAATGTAACTTAGTTGTCACTGGATAGTGCTGGCCTATTTCAGACACCAAAACTGCTCCGACTCCTAAACCTTTAAAGTTGACTGCCTCATCAAAGAAAAGCCTCCATCCAGGGTAGATTTCTGTGATGTCTTTTCCTATGAATAAAATCTCCTCATCTGGGAAGTAAGTTTGAAGTGGCTCATATTCATCATCAACCAGATTCTCTGCTAAATGATCTGTTAAGGCTTGCCCCTTGATTGCCTTTTGAGTTACATACACAATGTCAAACTCACTCAGCAATATTTGCCACTAAGCTAACTCCCCCGTAGGCATGGATTTCTGGAATATATACTTCAGTGGATTCATTCTGGAAATAAGGTATATTGTATACGAGGATAGATAATGCCTCAATGTTTGGGTGGCCCAAGTTAAAGCATAACACGTCCTTTCTATAAGAGTGTAACGAGCCTCGTAGGGCATAAACTTCTTACTCAAATAGTAGATGGCTTTCTCTTTCTTACCAGTCTCATCATGTTTCTCGACAACATATCCGAAAGCATTTTCTGATACTAACAGGTAAAGCAATAACGAACTTCCTTCTCTTGGTGGGGCTAGAATAGGAGGAGCTGACAGATACTCTTTGATTCTGTCGAAAGCTTTTTGGAATTCTTTTGTCCACTCCTTCAATGCGTCCTTCTTCAACATCTTAAGAATTGGCTCATATATGACTGTTGATTGTGCAATAAACCTGCTAATGTAATTCAAACAGCCCAGGAAACTCATAACTTCTTTCTTAATCCTCGGCGGCGGCAAATCTTAAATTATTTTGATTTTAGATGGGTCTAGCTCGATGCCCCTTCTGCTTACTATGAATCCCAGTAATTTTTCGACTGGCACACCAAAAGCACACTTGGTTGGATTCAACTTTAAATTGTATTTTCTCAATCTGTTGAAGAACCTTTCCAAATAGGTCAAATGATCCGAACCCTTGCGGGATTTGATAATTACATCATCCACATACACCTCAATCTCTTTATGAATCATATCATGAAAAACTGTCGTCATAGCCCTCATGTATGTTGCACCCACATTCTTGAGACCAAACGGCATTACCCTGTAATGATAAACACCCGAGGGCGTAATGAAGGCTGTCTTTTCTGCATCTTCCTTATCCAATAATATCTGATGGTATCCGGCAAAATAATCTACGAAATACTAAATTTCATGCTTTGCATAATTATCGATGAGGATATGGATATTGGGAAGCAAAAAATTGTCTTTAGGACTGGCTCTATTCAAATCTCTATAGTCCACATGAATTCGAGTTTTACTGTCTTTCTTTGGCACAGGGACAATGTTGGCTAGCCATGTTGGATATTTTGTGTCCTCTACAATCTTAGACTGAATTTGCTTCGTCACTTCTTCCTTGATCTTCAGACTTAAGTTTGGCTTAAATTTTTGCATTTTTTGCTTGATTGGATCAAATTCAGGATTTATCGGTAACTTATGAGACACAATATTAGTGTTTAATCCCGGCATATCATCATAGGACCAAGCAAACAAGTCAATGTATTCCCGCAACAAGTGAATGAGTTCTCTTTTTTGTGTTTTTGCTAAGTGAACACTGACACTTGTTTCTTTGATTTCATCATAATCGCCCAGGTTGACTGCTTCGGTTTCCTCTAGGTTGGGCTTCTCCCGGTTCTCAAACTCCTCTATATTTTCCACTAACGGTTCCTCATCGCCTTCATTCCAATTATCATCATTTCCCTTATTTTGTTCGTCTAAGCTTTAACATGCCATGATATTGGTAGGTTTTAAGTTATTGCTACTGTAATAAGCAAACGAACCAAGTTAGATGATAATAAGGTATTAATAATATAATAGAATATATTAATGTAATCATGTTTCAAAATAACTTCTTAAATAAAAGGAGGATTTTTCATTGAAATTTGGGAAATAAGTACAAACTATGGATCACGACCCACGTAAATATGGGCCCATGCCTTTTGAAAATAGTAAAACACGAGAAGAAAATTTAAGACATAAAGGGTAGATCATGGGGCCTCCTCTGAATCAGCCACGATTTTAAAAACTACTAGTAATTTCCCTTTCATCTACCATGATGGGTGACGAGTTATGAGTGGAGTAGAGGTCCAGTTTTGCAAAGCCTCTCTAGCTGCAACCTTCTTCACCCCACTGGACTTCGAGAAATTATTTGGTACAGCATTGCATCCCTCAAACAAATTTCCTATCCCATTTTCAAGACCATCATAATTTGATATTTCATGCACGGGAAATGACTGGTACAAAAGTGGCAAGAGCCTAGGCAGACTCGTCTTTGGCTTATCATCAAACTCGTCTTCCCCTACCGGCTGGTACCCTAACCCATACCTAGGTGCTTTCTCTGGGGCCATAATGGGCTCAACAATTCCTTCCATATTCTTACCCAAACCCCGACCAGGCTCGAACCCATTTCTCATAATCACAGTTACAATCATTTTGTAAGCAGAAGGCATTGGAGCTTCGGGCGTCAAATTTTTTTCTGCAGTATTCACAATCTCCACAGCATGAAAACTTCTACCCTTCGAGATATCTTCAATAACTGGTGCACAACCATTGGGATGACTCGCATGGCTTTTTTCCCCTTGGATGACTATTTTATGATCCTTCTAAATGAATTTCAATAACTGATGACGGGTTGATAACAATGCCTTTGTATGGTGAATCCATGGTCTTCCCAAGAACAAGTTGTAACTTGGGTGGATATCCATAACATGAAATTTAGCTTTGAATTCAGCCGGTCCCATCTGGATGTACAAATCAATTTCACCTATGGTATCTCTCTATCCTCCATCAAATGCCCGCACATTTACTTAGCTTTGGCGAATCTTTCCCAAATCATAGCCCATCCAATGTGGAAAGAGGACAAATATTCAAACCAAATCTGTCATCTATCAATACTCGATTAATCACATAGCCCAGGCAAATGACAGTGACGTGCATGGCTTTGTTATGCATTACTCCCTCAAACGGCAACTCATCTTCACTGAATGATATGCGATAACCTCCCATGATATTTATTATTATTGTGGTTAGATTCTCGACGCTCGTGCCTATAGGAACATATGCTTTATCCAAGACCTTCAATAAAACTTATCGGTGGAATGGTGAACTCATTAATAATGTAAAAATAAAAATTTGGGCTGGAGTTTTCTCTAAATGCTTGACGATTGAATAGTCCTTTAGTTGCATACGTCTCCAAAATTCCTCAACCTCTCCTTGGTGATTGGCCTTTTCTGTGAATCCCTCCTATTGTCAGATCTTCAGGAATGTAGCATCGTCCAAACCGCGTCATCCCTTAGGCAGTGGTGGTTTCTACAATAAATTCCTTTCTATACGGAGTAGTACACACCTGAGTCGGGGCCATCATTACTATAAATGGAGGTTTCTCATTGACACTTAAAGAAGCTACGGCTCTTTCTATCTTCTCCACCTCCTTTGTCCTTTTGAACTTTTCTGAATTCACTTTAATTATGGTTTTGCTAGATACCCATTCATCATCTATTTCAATCATGTTAATGGTAGCTCCCCCATGATTAGGCAATGGATTACTATTAATATTTGGCGTCGGCGACTGAAGTATGATAACTTTTTGATCAATCAAATCTTGAATCTTATGCTTTAAGCTAACACAATCCTCGATACTGTGCCCTGCCGCTCCTGAATGATAGGTACAATTATGATCAGTATGATAGAATCGAGAGTTGGTATTGATGATTTTTGGTTGGATAGGCTGTAAATGACCAGCATCCTTCAGCCTTCCAAAAAGTTGGGTGCGACTCTCGGCCAGCGGTGCAAAGTTTCGAGGAGGTCTTCTTTCGAGGTTTGGACGTAGGGGGTTATAATTGTTTTGATTTGTTAGCGGAGGTACACGATGATAATTTGGAGGTGCTTAAATATTTATTTGATTATTTGGAAAGACGGCTTGAGCATGAAAATGATAATTTGGTTGCAGAGCATGGTATTGAAGCAGGAAGTTTGGCTGTAGAATTTGGTATTGGGATTGGATATTTGGAAGTGGAGTTTGGTATTGGGGTTGACTATAGAATACATGTTGAAAACCTGGAGACGGCAGGGAGGGGAAGATATTCTTTGGAGTGAATTTCTTCTTTGACTTTGCAACAGAATCAACAGAGACTACACCCACATCTTTATTTTTCTTCTTTGGGAAAGTAGAAGTCCCAAATGATATTGGCGTTTTGGCAATCTTTCCTATTTGCATGCCTTCTTTAAGTGATTCCCCTATATTTACCAAATCTATGAAAGTTGCCCTGACCGAGGATATCATCCTAATATAATATTCTCCCTCTTGAGAATGAGAGAATACAAACATCATCGCTTCCTCGAACATGGGAGGTTGTACCTTGGCAGCTTCTTTTCTCCAGCATAAGGCATAGTATCGGAAACACTCATTATTCATCTACTTGATCCGATCTAATGAGTATCGATTAGGAACTATCTCAATGTTGAATGCGAATCTATCAAGAAAACCCTTAGCCAATGCCTTCCAACTAGACCATTTCTTCAGTTCTTGAGATGTGAACCAGTCTAAAGCTTCACCCCTTAAGCTTCTACTGAATAAACACATCAATAATATTTCATTTCTTCCTATCCTGACCATCTGATCACAATACCTTCTTAGATGGGCCATTGGATTTCTGGTACCGTCAAACATTTCAAATTTAGGGACTTTGTACCTTTCTGGTAGATTTACTTCGGGGTGCACACACAAATCCTCGTACCCCAAAGCATCATTATTACATTCCCCATGAGATTTCTTGATTCTCATGATCTCTTTATTTATGGATAGCAACTTATTTTCATGCTCGGCCCTTCACTCCTTCTCCTTCTTCTCGTAGTGGTCTACCTCAGGATTGGGAAAGGGATTGTAGATATCAGGGGATATGATGACATGAGAAGAATTCGGGAGGGTATCTTGATTTGGAGGCTGAGATGTGGTTGGTTGATAGGTGGGGAGGACGTTTTGAAAATTGAGAACATTTTGGGGAATATGAAAGTGGTGTGGTGGAATCTGAGAGGGATTTTGCGAATTTGGAAATGGATTTTGTGGGTTTAGAGATGGATTTTATGATGTTAGGGATGTATTTTATGGATGGTAAGCGTGTGGGTTATTTTCTCGATTGGTGTTCTGAACCAGTTGAGGATTGGAGATGGATGATATGTTATTTGGATGGTCCCCAAGAATAGGCGTACTGGAGAGAGGGATCTGAAGTGGAGTCTCACATTCTCCTGGAGTGGGAGCATTTACAGTGATATCCAGATTAGCCAAATCCCTAGTACAATTCATTTCCTCCCGGAGCATTTCTAATTTTCTCGAAAGCTCAGCAATTATCTCACTTTGTTTATCTATAATGTTGTCCCTGATGGTTAATGCATTTTCTTTATTACTTTCAATCATTTTTACATGATGGTCAGAGGATGGGATTTTACGCGCTTTTGATCGGGTGAAGTAAGGATGTTCTGCCAACTTATTTCAGCACGGAGTAGTTTCTATTATCTGTAAAGTAAAACAACTCAAAGGCAGATGTGTTAGTTTTCATATGTCATAAGTAATACAAGATACTTGACAAGAAATAAACACATAGGGTTATTTGTGTTATAGCTAAACTGATCCACGATAGCATTTTGACTTAAACAAACACAAATAAACACATAAGGTAATTATATCATATAGACATTATAATAGCGTGTGTCCTAACTGGGGTGACCCTTTTTGAGCCAAGGGTTTGGGCCTAGCCTCAAGCAAATGAGATTATGATAAATTGATCCAAGCCATTAATTTGAAACAAACTTTGAGTTTGGAAATGACAGCCAGGTTTCATTGGGATATTAATTGGGTACAACGATAAGAAATAACTTCAAAATACATGAAAAAAAACAATCCTAAAACTTAGCCTAGACCCTATTTCTGATCATAATGATGGAGGATCTGTAGATGATGCCTCAACATAGCTGGGGCCTGCTTCCTATATTTCTCAAATACTGCATTATGTTGGACATTTGAGCCCACATTTCAGGTGTGACCACTGCGACTCTAAACTGAAAATACCACATCTAAATAGTCATCCCAATTTTCTGCTGATCGCCCGTCGAGTTAAAATTTTTCCACCATATCCTCGACCATTCTAATCTTAGGCACTTGGAAACTAAATCCATCCTACAATGTAAATATAATAAAATAAGTACATATTTTCTAAACTCGTGGTGTCACAATTAGGCTTGAATTCGTTTATCATTGTCACATGCACATAATATGATCGGTCGTCGCCGGGTCATAAACCCATTTGACATAAGGGCGTCTTCCTAAATTCGTGGAATGACACCTGGGGTCAAACCACCTAAGGATTATGCATGCATGGCCTATATTCAGGGAAGCTCTATCTTAAGTTATTCTAAGATTTGACTTACTAGACACAAGGTTCCCGAGTGGACAACTCGAGTGAGAAGGCTACACAGTCAAACAGAAAAAAATCCAGACACACCACGCATACGCCAACTCTCCTAAAATTTAGAATTTTGAAAGAAATTATCAGTGCGCGAAACACACCTCACATGTACATGTGATTATGTCAGTTTTCCTGAATGGAAGAAGTATGAGTGGAATGCCAATTTATATAAAGCAACAACAAATAATTCATACAAAGTAACAGTAAATAAATAGTTTATATCAAATAAACATGATAAACACATAAAGCATAAAAGATAGAATAAACAGATATTTATAAAGCCCTGTTTGTTAGCCTAAGTTTCTTTTGGTTAGAACCTAGATAAATCCCCAACAAAGTCGCCATTTCTGTTTTATCCCTTTTAGGATTTTACTTAAAAGAAAATAGTTTTGCCATCTTTAAAACTATTTCGAAAGATTCGAGAAAAATTCAAAATAATTTAAAGAAAATTCCAGAGCGCCACTTGATTTTTTATAGAAAATATCAAGAAAACTTAATGATATTTCAAAGACTCAAAAATATAAATAAAACTTTGAAATAAGAGAAACTGAGTAAGGGTTCAATTAACGCCCTAAGAAGGTTTTTGAGGCATTTAGGAGTGTCCGTTTTAAAACGGTTCACCAAAAGATTATTTTTTAGACTAACTAAAATGAGGGTGGCTAACTTTATGAAAAGGTTGATTTTTTTAAAATTAAAATTATTTATTTAAACATTTAAAAATTGACATTTGTTTATTCAAATGAGAAATAATCTACTTGAATCAGGAAAAAGGCTACAATATATCCTAATTAAAAATCAAGGAACATGCTAATTGGGAAATTTCTACTTTATTCGTAATCTATTTTTTTTTTTAGAGAAATTATGAAGTATTTGTTAGAAAGGAACGTATCTAAACTAGGTTGCATATTTAGATTTAAAGAGGAAATAAGTTCAATTTTTTGTAAAAAAAAAAAAAAAGAGAAGAAAAATTTGCAAGAGAAACAATTATTATTTTACTTTATTAATTAATTTATTTATTTTAAAGAAAAATCACTATCCAGGCATACTATTAATTACGCGAATAAAACAAATGCCATTCGTAAACGAAGTGCTTAATTTTAAAGACTTGATTTCAGAAAGAAAGGAGCAAAAGACCCACTTTAATCCATTTAGGCGTGATACATCAAGTGTGAAAAAAGTAGCAACAACGTGGGGAAGCACTAGATTAAAATTAGTTAAAATAAACTAAGTATAAATAAGAGAATAAGAGTAAAAGTTAGAATTGGGCCTTTTTTGGACCCAGCTTTGGGCTTCCCATTTTATGGACTTTAAGTCCATTTCCTTACAATGTATATAAGCTGTATACTTACTGTATATCAGTCCCACTGATGCTGCTTTTTTGTATATCTAGTGTATACATGACCGTATTTCAACCACATATGCATATATTTTGGTCGTGCACCTGTATTAGTTTACAACTTTTGCTTCGAGGCCCCAATGAATAACAAAATAAATCGATAAATAAATAAATAAATGACTACGATAGGCAAAGTAAAAATTTGAAACTTTTAAAATTTGGACATCTTGGTAAATGAATTTTGACTCCCTTTTCTTCTTCAAGCGGTGACTTTTCTTTTTCCAAAGATAGTTGACTCAAAGGAATAGGCTGCATTGGCACATCATGGAATGCATAGGGAAAAAGAGTCCATGTAGGACTCGAGAGTACCCACATGTGAAAGAAAAAGAATAAACCAATTAGTATATGTAAACGTTGATACCTAACATATAAATAATAACATAAAGTATGCTCATGAAGACGGTAAACAATACCAGAAATATTTTAGAATTTTGAATCAAACAATTCCAACCTTATATTAATAAATAAAATTTTAACAACCTATCCAAGTTAATGTATTTCTAACAAATGACTGACATATTATTAGCTAGAATTAATTTTTAATAATTATATTAATATATAAAAAAAATATTACATTAATTTAAGCATACCACATTGAAAATAACTAGCAAGCCAAAACAAACAAGACAGACCTAACTTATTAGAGCAATATTTGTATGTTTATATGTGCAAGGCCTTTTATTAAAATTTGATTTTAGGCCATTAATTTTATTTAGACGCCCTGATGAGAGACAACCAACGAGAGAATAGGAAAGTCCTACTTCCAGGCATATCAAAAATACTTATAGGAATTAAAGCAGCCCAATAAATAAGAAGAGTTATTCATTTCTAATGCAAGGTTTTTCTTATCTAAAGATCTTATGAAATCATTTTTTTTTACACAAGATGTCTAGTGAAGGCCATAAGCAGACATAATGAGTTTATTACACAAAACTTGGAAATAATTTTAACGAGAAAACATCTTAACCATAAACAGGAAAACTATACCAAATGAGTTTATTACACAAAACTTAAAAAATAGTTTTAACGAGAAAACATTTTAACTATAAGGTCTCTGGGCTTTTCGTTGAGTACTGGCGTGGGTGGCTAATGGTGGAGTAGGGCCATGTCCTGGGGGACTGGGGGTGGGGTCGGGATCCGGTGTTGGGTTAGGTTTGACATACGGAGTGCAAGGTATTAAGAGAGGGAAGAAGAGAGATGATAGGTTGAGGGTAGGGTCGTGGAACATAGGGACCCTTTAGGGTAAGTCGATAGAACTGGTTAAGATTCTTAGGAAGAGAAAAATCAGTATTGCGTATGTCTAGGAGACCAAGTGGGTAGGTTCTAAGGCTAGAGATGTAGATGGGTACAAGTTGTGGTACTCCGGTAGTGAGAGGCATAGGAATGACGTAGGTATTTTAGTGGGCGAGGAGCTTAGAGGGCAGGTTGTGGAGGTTAAAAGGGTTAGTGATAGGGTGATGACTATTAAGTTGATCGTTGGGGGGTCTTCTTTGAACATCTGTAGTGCGTATGTGCCACACGCGGGCCTCGACGGGGAAGAGAAGGAGAGATTTTAGGAGGTTTTGGACGAGGTGGTAAAAGACGTGCCTAGTTTAGAGATGATTGTCATAGGAGGGGATTTTAATTGACACATCGGGGCTCCACTGATGGGCTATGATGATGTACATGAAGGCTTCGGGTTCGGGGATAGAAATGTTGAGGGAGCAGCTCTTTTAGATTTTGCGAGGGCCTTTGGGTTAGTCGTTGTGAATTCCAGCTTTTCGAAGAAGGAGAAGCATCTGGTTACTTTTCGTAGCAGGCTAGCCAGGACTCAGATTAACTTGTTGTTGCTTAGGAAGGGGGATAGAGCATTGTGTCAGGTTTGTAAGGTAATCCCAAGTGAGAATCTTGTGACCCAGCATAGACTTCTGGTGATGGACTTGGTTACCAAGAAAGAAAAAGAGAGACGGGATGGGGAGGGTCGACCTAGAGTTAGGTGGGGTGGCCTGACTCCAGTTAGTGCCTTAGAAATAGGGATGAAGTTAGAGAGGATGAGAGTTTGAGAGGGTAGGGGGGACGTGGATAGTCTATGGGACAGGGTTGCGGGATGCATCAAAGAGTCTGCTAGAGAGGTGTTGGGTGTCTCGAGGGGCTGGTACGGCAAGTATCAGAGGGATTGGTGGTGGAATGAAGACGTTAAGAAAAAGGTGGAGATGAAGAAGACGACTTATGTTAAGTTGGTGGAGAGTAAGGATGAAGAGAAGAAACGGGTTAGCAGAGAGGAGTATAAGTTAGCTAAAAAAGAGGCTAAGTTAGCAGTTATAGCTGCTAATACAACAACTTTTGAGAGTTTGTATAGGGGGTTAGAGGAGAAAGGCAGGAAAAAAAGGTTGTTTTGGCTTACCAAGGCTAGGGAGCGAAAGGGTTGGGATCTAGACCAAGTGAAGTATATTAAGGGGGAGGATGGAAAAGTATTGGTGGAGGATGCCCTCATAAAGATAAGATGTAAGTCGTATTTTCATAAGCTCTTAAATGATGAGGGAGATAGAGGTGTTGTGTTAGAAGAGTTGGAACACTCCGGGGAGTGTCGCGATTTTGGCTGTTATCGGTGTTTTAGAGTAGAGGAGGTCAGTGAGGCTATCCACAAGATGCGGAGGGGCAGGGCGACGGGGTCCGATGAGATTCCGGTGGATTTTTGGAAGTTTTCTAGCGAGGATGGGTTGAGATGGCTGACCAACCTGTTTAATAATATTTTCAAGTCCTCGAAGATGCCTGAGGTATGGAGATGTAGCACGATGATCCCATTATATAAGAACAAGGGTGACATTCAGAGTTGCAACAACTACCGGGGTATTAAGTTATTGAGTCATACGATTAAGATTTGGGATATGGTGGTAGAGCGGAGGTTGAGGAAGATTGTGTCTATTTTGGAGAAATAATTTGGTTTTATGCCTAGTCGCTCAACGACTGAGGCAATTCACCTAGTGCGTAGACTGGTAGAATAGTATAGAGAGAGAAAGAAGGATCTTCATATGGTGTTTATTGACTTGGAAAAAACGTATGACAAATTCCCTAGGGAGGTTCTTTGGAGATGCTTGGAGGCAAGGGGGGTTCCTGTGGCGTACATCAGAGCAATTAAAGATATGTATAAGAAGGCGAAGACTCGAGTAAGGACAGTGAGAGAAGATTTTGAGCATTTCTAGTCTTGATAGGGTTGCACCAGGGATCAACTCTTAGTCCATTTTTATTTGTTGTGGTGATGGATGTGTTGAAGCGGGGTATACAAGGCGAGGTGCCTTGGTGTATACTTTTTCCGGATGATGTAGTTTTGATTGAGGAGTCGCGGCAAGGTGTTAGCAATAAGCTGGAGGTTTGGAGGTAAACCCTAGAGTCTAATGGTTTCAGATTGAGTACGACCAAGACGGAGTATTTGGAGTGCAAGTTTAGTGACTCGAGGCAAGAGGAGGAGGTGATAGTGAAGTTGGAATCTCAGGCAGTCTGTAAGAGGAATAGTTTTAAGTATCTTAGGTCTACGATCCAGGGGAATAGAGAGATAGATGAGGATATATCTCACCGTAATAGGACAGGTTGGATAAAATGGAGGCCCGCTTCGCGAATTTTATGTGATAAGAAGGTGCCTCCCAAGCTTAAAGGCAAATTTTATAGAATTGCGGTCCAGTTGACTATGTTGTATGGAGCGAAGTGTTGGCCAGTTAAGAGTTCTCATATCCAAAAGTTGAAGGTAGTGGAAATAAGGATGTTGCGTTGGATGTATAGTCTTACAAGGGCGAACAAGGTTAGGAATGAGATTATTCGGGAGAAGGCGGGAGTGGTATTGGTGGAGGATAAAATGCGGGAAGTGACGTTGAGATGGTTTGGTCATATGTGAGGAGGGGCACGGATGCCCAGTTCATAGATGTGAGAGGCTGACGTTAGATGGTTTCAAACAGGGAAGGGGTAGATCGAAAAAATACTGGAGAGAATAGATTAGACATGACATGGAGCAGTTACAGCTCACCGAGGACATGACCCTGGATAAGAAGGTTTGGAGGAAGAACACTAAGATAGAGGGATAAGGTGGGTATTTGAATCGTAGTCAATAGTTAGATTTTGTTTGGTGTCTTTTGTTTGGTAATGTACTTTATTTTTGTGGTTGTTGTATCTATGTTAGTTTTATCACATTTCTTGCTTTGGAAGTTCTAGTTTATTGTCCTGTGTTTTGAGCCGGGGGTCTATCGAAAACCACCTCTCTACTTCTTTAGAGGTAGTGGTATGGACTGTGTACATTCTACCCTCTCCAGACCCCACTAGGTGGGGAATATACTGGGTTTGTTGTTGTTATTGTTGTTGTTTATTCCTTTTAAGGTCTGGTTTTCTTAAAAACTCCATCCGACTTTGGTTAAATTATGATCTCCTAAACTAGACTAGTTTATGAAACCTCTAGTTTATAAAACCTCTCTTACACAGATGCAGAAAACATGTCGTTACAGATTTAAACAAACACAACAGGCATAATCGAATGGGAATAAATACTAAGACACAACTACAGCAAGGTATGAATTCACTCCAGATAAATAATGAGCCTTAGACAACAAAATATTAATTCACTCCAGCTAAATAATATGCCTTATACACTAGTCTTACTGCCAAAGGCTTCTACTAAAGCGAGCCATCCAACAAACAAGATCAGACAACTATAGAATAGCAAAACAAAGTAGAGATAATTGAAAACTAAATGGACCAAGAATGTCACCTATTTTGGAGCAGCAAAATGGAACAACAAGCTTACCGTCAGGATCAACCACCACTTTGAAAACTTCAAGTAGTCAATGAATTTAAAAATATTTTTTACTAAGTAAACTGTATTTGCTCTAAAATTTTGTTCTCCTTCTAGACCCTTTCTAATGGAAGAATCTGTTCCTATTTATAATTAAAAAAAATTTCACTGACAACTAAAAAGAAAATTTTTTCTTTGTCAAAAAAGGTGGTTGAGAAGTTGAAAAAATGAAAAGAGATAGAAAGCATATCCCATAAATTCGGATTTGGATGAGACTTTGGAGCAAGGAGCCTACTATCTTTCAACAAAAGTCAAATAACAATGCTTAAGGTCTGCATAATTGCAGAGTTTTCACGTGATTTGTGGGGAGGTTGTCGTTGGATTTTGCATTGAAATTGCTCCACGCGCTGTTGTTGCTGCTTGCACGCTATTTCTGGTTTTGTACACAATTTCTGGTTTGCTGATTTTGTCTGTTTACTTTATTGTTGTTGTATTTTAATCAAACAAGGGAAAGGGGAAAAGGAAATGGGCTGGATTATTATTTGTTGTTGTTGGGCCATTGGGTTGGTTTGGGTAGATTATGATTGTTTAAATATTATATTGGGTCATTTTTGTGGCCCAATTTAAAATGACAAGAATAGAATTTTATCATTTATAAAATGGCCAATTTTAATTTTAGTCAATTCATTTAAATGTTAACCAAATTAAATATCACTTGACCGATTGATGGCCGAATTGATTCCAATTAGGGTCCAATTAAATAAATTGACTAAATTAAAACACTATTTGAAATAAATTAACAACTAATTCAATCCCGAGTTTCTTGATTTCACAAAATCAAACAAATACCTCTCCGAAAAAAATTATTTTTTGAGAATGAATTATATTTAAATCGAGGTTTCAACCATTTGAATTTATTATTATATTTTTTTATTTTTTGAAACAAGCTTCGATTAAAATCTGACATTTTGTAAAATAATTATTTAAGTAACAAAATTCTATAATCTCGTACAATTGAAAAAGATAATATATAATCTTTGCTAAAACTGACAAACTTACCCAGATAAACACTTTGAAAAGTATTTTTTAATTCGGATAAAATAAATATTATAATTTATTTAAAATCGATTAAAATTCAAGATTAAACTTAGTCTTGGAGAGCAAAAATTAGGTGTCAACAGTATGTATGAGAGTCGGTGAGTTTACCGATTTCATGAGTGAATCGGAAAATATATTTATACGATTCCCGATTGACAATCTGTATAATTTGTATTGATTTGGATTCGCTGAACATGACTTAGTGATATTTTATTGAGTTGTTGGTAATCCTATCTATTATTTGATGTTTATGTGCTAAGTGTATTTTGTTTTGAGCATGGATTAACCTATTGTACTATATTTTAGTTTAGTGTTCATATTTTCATCTTGGGATGGCCAAATGACCCTATCAATATACAGTTGTTTTCTTGTGTGCTGATACTATACTTGTTCTTACTTTTGTATGTGCAACACATATTCCAGCGGCTCCTACGAGACCTCGCTTCTGATTCCAGTGATTGACTTTGGATTCAAGGGTAACCGGATGTTTCAAGCTACTGTGAATCTTTCTTGAATGACAGAGTCTTTATTTCTGGACTTGAACTTTTCATTTTAGTTTTTGGGGTTGCATCTCTTTCTTGCCAATCTTTAATAGTTTTGGTACAGACGATTTTCGGATCCTAGAGATGTTTTTTGGTTAAGTACAATATTTAGCCTTTGAGTTGTACTTATATTTTGTTTCTTTAGACTTAATATTTTATTGATGGATTAGAGTTATTATCTCTTTTTAGTGTTGATTTTGAGATGGTATTTTAAGGTAGATGATTTTTCCATCGGATGAGTAGTGTGGATGCCACTCATGACGAATTTGAATTGTGACATATAAAAATCATTATCATCCTCCCTAATAGTAATAGCTAAATAAAAAAATTATCCCGCACTCTACAATAACTATATATATATTTTTATCTTAACATGTCAACTCACATAAAAATCTGTAGTAAGATAATTGTATTAGTTTTTTTTCGTAGGGTGTGGAGGGGGGGAGGGAGGGAGGCATAAGTATCCTCTTAAACTTTGATCATAGTTTTAACTACACACTTTTTCTTTTGAAAGGTATTATTATCCCCCGAACTCCTTTAAAATAAAATATATATACCCCTTTAGTGTTAGGTGGCAAAGAGAGTATACCCACTCTCTTACAATGCATGCAAGAGACTAAAAAAACTTAAAATTAATTAATATTAACACGTATCATTTTTAATTTTGACACTTTATAAATAATTAATATACATAATGATAAATTAAAATTTAATCATATATTTTTAAAATTATTTTTATTTTTTTCTTTGTGAAATAAAGTCAAAATTTATTATTTTCTCCTCTTTAGTAATTGACACTATTGTTGAATTTGTCTTTTCTGCGTACCTTTTTTTTTTTTCTAATTTTGATGCTAAATTTAGTTGTAGAATAACTTCTTGAAAAAGTTAGTTTTTCTCTCAAAATGTTAGGTTTCATTTTTTAATGGTTAAATCATTTTATTTTAATTTTTCAAAAGTTAGATTCTACTTTTTTTCTTATATATATTTGATTTTCTAAGAGTCCTCAACTCATGACATTATATTATCATTATGTTTGCTTCTAGTAATAAAAATCACTTTAAAAGGAAAAATAAGTAATCTATTTGACTGTGCGTCGATAGTAATATCAATAATTTTTTTTTATAGAAATTATAAATTTAAATTTGTTATTATATGAATATTAATCTGTCTATGCATCGTCAGTAATATCAATAAAAACACTACTACACAATACAATCTCCTTACTCTTTAGACTGTCTAAATTTAATTTAATTAATGTTATATTTTAGTAGCATCAATTTCTAAAAATAAAATAATAATAAATTTTGACTTTATTTTACAAAGAGAAAAAGGAAAATAATTTTAAAAATATATCCTTAAAATTATAATATAGTATTGTGTGTATTAATTATTTATAAAATGTCCAACTAAAAAATGATGTGTTAATATTAGTAGATTCTAATTTTTTTTTAAGTCTCTCACATGGCTTCTAAGAGAGTGAGTACACTCTCTTTATCACCAAATACTTAAGGGTGTATATATTTAATTTTAAAGTAGTTTAGGGGTAATAAAACCTTTTAAAAGAAAAGGTGTGTAGTTTAAGATATGATCAAAGTTCAAGGTGGTACTTATGCATTTTCCCTTCTGTTTTTTTTCCTAAGATGGAAGTTATTTTAGGAGAACTCCAAATCACGAGCATTTTAGCATCAACTAGTAGGAAGAATATATTATAAATACAAAGGTGACATCTAACAATTCCTTAAAATTATTCATAAATTTCCTTTACACTCATATCGTAACATATTTCATTTGTTAGAAATTTTTTTTACACGTATTCTCAAGAGCCTTATATAGATAAGTTATCTGTTTAAAATTTGTCACCTCTTTTAATGATACATGTGTATCAATTGGAATAAATTTGAGGTTTTACAGTATATTACGACTAATGATTATAACTAAAAAATGTGATATATCTAAAATAATAAGCTTATCTACATAGTGACAATTGAGAGAACACGCAAATTTTAAACCGAAAAAATCTAACAAAAGCATTTCATCATAAATTTAAAGATTTAGAGCCCATTTGAAATTGTTGTTAGAAAATTATTTATTTGAGAAACACTTTTATTACATAAATAGCTTTTTCAGGAAAGTGCTTTTGAAAAAATAATAATTTGTATTTAGTAAATTAATTTGAAAAGTGTTTTTGATAAACATGGTTGAATAATCTTTTTCAAGAAGTGATTTTGAGAGACAAATGACAAAAAAAATATGTATCAATACACTTTTACTACTAAAATTATGTTATAGAGAAAATTTATTTTAAATATCTATTATAATATTTTAAATTAATATTTTTGTTTAATTAAAAACTACGTACTATACAAATTTCAATCAATATTTATATACATACATACATTAAAAATGTTAAATAATGATATAACATTTGATCTTGCAACGTGATTCTTCTGTCATTTATCGTCATTAATGATAAAAATAAACAGTTACATATTCTTCTATCATCACCATCAATGATATTTTTAATTTTATTTAAGAAAAGGAGTGAAGAATAAAATAATGATAAATCATAGAATGAAATAAAGAATTATGATGTAATATGAGTATAAAATTTTAAAACTTCTAAGATATACCAATATATGTGTGTGTGTGTATATATATATATATATACATATGTGTGTGTGTGAGTATAAGTGTAGAAATATTTTTTCATGAAAAAAATGATTTTCTGCTTTTTTTTTTTAAAAGCAAAGATTTTCTTCTTTTCAACAACAAAAAACTGTTTTAGTTTCTTTTTAAAAGCACTTTTGCAAGTTCACCAACCTCCATTCTTTTCAAAAATACATTTCTCTCAATTTTTTTTTCAGAAAAAAGAAATCTCAAATAGGTTACTAATCGGGATATGCTATCTAGGTATGTTACGACCCAAGGCTAGCCCCTAGTCGCGACAACGGTGCTTACAGTCACAAGTGACCACAAGTTAGTCCATGAGCTGGTACCTACTGTGAGCACTGAATAATATAATAATAATAAACATGCGCGAAAAATAACTGATAAGGTCATAAGGTTTTAAATACTGATAATACAACTGAATTCACAAGTATGAAAACATCTGTCAAGACTGATAAAGCTGATAAAACTAACTGACTGTCTAAATGTTTGAAAGCCTCTAAACTAACTGAAGAGTTGATGGGACATGCCCCAACTAACTTCAACTGACTAACTAAAAAGAAATACAATAGGTCCTCGATAGATGAGCACTTACCATTGCTGCTTCTGCTGAAGCGCTGGATTGTCGAAGTACGATCGAGGAACTGAGCGTCCGAACCTATGATATAAGACATCATAGTGCAAAGTAGAGTATGCGGTCAGTACTTTAAATATACTGATATATGAGATGAGGTTAGGCTGAAATATAAGGATTAACTGTGCATGAAATAATGATTGACTGAATAGCATGAGATAATTGAGTATGCATGCATGAAAACTGAAATACCAAGAATGTAATAACAAACATATAATATTTCTGAAATAATTTATAAACTGAATTACTAAAATCTGATAACTAGATAACAGGTAATCTGTATGCTTTGGTCAAGCAAATCTGAACTGAATTCTATACTGAATACTGAACTGATACTGTTGGAGGTATCATCCAACCGACATGCCTCAATCTGAGCTAATTAGGGTCCAACTTGTAACCCCAGTTAAAAAGATGTCAGTACTGTGCCACGGGTACAAACGTTGGTTGTGTGGATCCACTAACCTGATATTCCAAAGGACCAGGGTGTCAAGCCTAACTGACGGGTGACCCCTGAGAGAAAGTAAAGCCTAAACTGACGGGTGACTCCTCATATCCTACGCTGGCTATGTAATTCTGGAATACAAGGATTGCTACTAATGACTCTGCCTAATTGATGGGGAAGCTGTCATCTTTGCATTCGCTCGGTGCTAAATCCTACTTCCAACTGAACTAACACTAATTACTGGACTGAACTAAGCTTAACTAAACAAACAACTAATCAAAATAGTTGACTGAATGATAATGCTTATGGTATATCTGAAATATAAAATTATGTGAATAGCTAAGTATCAGGTATTCATAATCCTCCAGCACTGAATGGAAATACAAAATGGACATATAAAAGCAATGAAACCACAGTAGGGAATCAGTGTTCAAAATCCAACACTTAGGCATTTCATCAAACACATGAGAGTCATGAACTTAAGCATAAGAATGGGTAAATCATGTAATAATAACATAGTTACAATACTAAAATCAAGGATTAAGTTTTTAAATGACAAGAGTTCAATACTCAAAACATCCAATGGCTTATTCTATAAAAAACATGTATAATCATAACTTGAAATCAAATTATCAAGATGTTCATGGGCATAATTCAACTTAATCATGTAAAAATCATAATTTAAAACATAAAAAGGGATTCTTGGACTCTATAGGTGAAAAGGATACATGGATGAACATCACACATACCTTAAACCCTTAATATATAGAGAGAAGCACCAATCTTGATGTTTTCTTGAATGTTCTTGATTGGAGAACTTGAATTTTTGGTTTTCTTGGAGATAAAGTAATGGAATTTGATGATCTTGGGGGAGGAGAGGGTTTATTTTTAAGATAAAATTGGAGAACATGGGCAAATAATGCCCTAATTGATCTTATAATTCATGATTTGATGAATTAGGTTGAGGAAAAAGGACACAATTGCCCCTCCGATAATTAAATTTGTAACTGAAGTGTGTTTTACTTGCTCACCAAGATGCGGTGTACTTTCCATCTTTACAAGCAGTGCAACGTGGACCTATCGTGATGATCTGCTAGAATCGTGATCCAAACAAGACCCAATCCTCATTTAAAAAATCTAAAACTTCTCTGAGACATGTACCTTACACCCTTGAATATGAATTAACTCAAAAACTAATATTTCGGGATCGGAAAGACCAATTTAAATATCCTCGAAGTTAAAAGACAGTAAAAATGACTAAGTCCCTAACACTTAGTGAAATTTTTAGGTTTTAAGCATCTTATGCATGCAACTAGGAGCTGAACTGAGCTAAGAATGGTACATGGTATTGCAATGTATTCTGCCTAATATATGACCTTCTTCCTTCATCCATCTTTAGTTATTCATATTTTTATCTAGGGATATCCAACAATACCTTTATAAAATCAATTTATTTTCCAACACTCTGAAGTTATAAGTCAAAGTTAAGATTCCAATATCTAATAAATGGCCAAGCATGTCCCTCTATTACCCTATTATAATCTTTTTTACTTTGAAGTTGTAAGTCAAAGTTAATCCCAATACCTAATAAATGTCTTAACAAAAAGAGGATTGTTAAACGTCTAAAGAATTTTCATCCATAACGTCTAAAATGGAGGCGTATAGGTCGTTTCACGGCTAGCCCCCACATTAAAGCCAAAACTGAATTACTATTCTACGCTTAATGAAAATTTTTAGATTTTAGATTGAAATTTTTTCAAGTTTCCCTCCAAAATAATTGCTCTTTCCCCATGCACTCCTAATTAATTACCCCATTCCTTCCACATGCACGCCTAATAAATTATAGAGTCTTTTCAAATTCCTTCTCTATTTCTTAATATCTTTTCAAAAAGATGCGCCTTTTTAATTTCCTTCTTCATCTCTTAATCTCTTTTCAAAGAGATGTCTCCCCTTCCTCTTTCTCTATTTAATAGCTTCATCTCTTTTGTTTAATAACTTAAGCAAGACTAGTCATATCTAAGAGCAAAAAAATGGCCAACTTATCGCAACTATGTATGTATGACAATGATCCAATGCTTAACATGGAGGAGAAGTGCAACCACGAATATATGTTATCACTGAAGACTTGTTGGGATGCTTAGAATTTTGAAAGATGGTATCAGGCTTGTCCACTATACGGTGTAAGTTATTTGTTCAAAGTTCAATTTAAAATCATCTCTTGTTTCTAGTTTTTATCATTCTTACTTTCATATTTTAATGGATTTAATTACTACTACGGGGGCGCAGGCTTGCATATTTTTATTTTGGAGAGATCTAGATATTTATCTCTGATAGCGTTTTGTCGTCTCCAAAAATGTTGCTCGAATTAATCAATTACAACTGCAGTTGAAATCTCGTAATAACGAGGGAAATACAATTGATGACGAGAAGGTTGCAACCATTGAGGACGGGAATGTTCAATCAAACGAATGGAATAAACGTAACTGTGAACGTTCAGTCGGATGATAAAAATGGAGGAGGCAGCATAGAAGTGGAGGTTCTAGAGGAAAAGGGGCATAGAAGTCCAACTTAGAAGGATACATTTGATTTTCCTGCTTTTTTAAAGTTATGAACTTGTATTAATTCATCCGTCTTTTTATAAAATATTAGTTCATATATGTTTGTTTCATTTTTGATACACATAATTTTTGTTAGCTATTTTTTTCTATCTTGATATTTATTCGGATCACATAATGATACGCATAATTTTTGTTAACTATTATTTTCTATCTTGATATTTATTCGGATCACAAAAAACTAATGATCCTCATACATCATTTGAAAGCTAATAAAAGGCACAATAACTCAACAGTATATCATGATCAATATTACATTATGATGATCCACATACGCTAACTAAAACTTATATGTTGTTGAGAATTTGGTTACTCTGTTGATTATATCATGGCGGATGTAGTTGTTGTATGTATTTGGGGCTAGGCTACTTCGGGCATAGTCTTTGAACTCTATTTGCTTTTCTGATAAATGGGCATCTAGCCCAATTTAAATTAAATAAATAAAGTTATACAATTGTATTATTGGAGCTCCTATTATAATTTATCTACCTGCTCAATTTTAAAAATAAATAAATAAATAAAGTTATGCAACTTATTATTGGAGCTCCTCTTATAATTCATCTATCTTTGTTTCATTTCTTTGCACGCATCATTTTGTTCTTCATGTTTTCCTGTCTTGATATCTATCTAAATCATAAGAGTTATTTATCTTTAATGCACTTTAACTCAACATCTACCTTGATCACTATTTTGTTAGCATTAAAGACTAAAGATAGTACATGAACTTAAGCTTGATGAATTACATTTTGTGATGTTTAAAATCTTAATTGCAAGTTGTTATATGCTATATTGCAACTGGTAATTTAAAAGATTCACCAGGAAATATTGAAAAAGTTGGTGAATGTTCCTTGATAGACAAAACAAT
The DNA here is from genome assembly GCF_002878395.1 of Capsicum annuum. NCBI lineage: Eukaryota > Viridiplantae > Streptophyta > Magnoliopsida > Solanales > Solanaceae > Capsicum > Capsicum annuum. The sequence continues at coordinate 167,345,471 of NC_061119.1, forward strand.
TGTATCTTCTCTCTCACATCGGCTAAAAAGACAACACTTGGTTTGTTTATAAGGTCAAAGGAAATAGAACTAAGCGTGGTGGAAATTGAGGTTCTTCTAGCATTCAAATGATGCATCGTGTGACGTTTGTTGGCTCAATAGAGCAACGAGCCTTCATGAATTTGTCCACGACAATGAGCTTCAGCGTTATGTTGAACCTTACATCTCCATCACCCTTTTATTTTTTCTTACGTATAATCAATCAAAACAATATACGATAGGTCTATTTTCATTTCAAATTGAGACTCAATTTTGTGAATGAGTATATATGGTTACATCAAGTAATTGTGTTGACTATATTAAATGAAAAACTAACTTAATTATATTTTTTAAAATATTTTTGACATATTAACTTAAATTTGAAAAAAATAACATTATTTCAAATGAATCAAAGTTAATGTCTTGATGAACTTTCATCCAATTTTAGGCTAAATCAATTTCTTTTCGACTGTTTTGTAAGATTATGTAAGTTGTAATGTTTTAATTCTTTATTACAAGTTGTTTATATGCTATATTACAACTGATAATTTAAAGGATTCAACATGAAACATTAGCAACATTGATTTTTGTTCTTGATAGACAAAAAAAATTTTATTCTCCTACATCGGCTACAAAGGCAACACTTGCTTTGTTTATAAGGCCAAAGGAAATGGTACAAAGAGTGATAGGGATTGAGGTGCTTCCAGCATCTAAATGAAAGGCCATGGACGTTTGTTGACTCAACAAAGCAACGAGCCTTTTTGACTTTATCCACAATAACGAGCTTGGTCATTGTGTTGAGCCTTACATCTCCATCACCTTTTTGTTAGTTTTACGAATAGTCAATCATCTACAATATATGATTTCAAATTGAGACTCAATTGTATGAATATATATGGTTACATCAAGTAATTATGGACACTCTATTGAAATCATATTGAGATCTTTTCTGTTAATTTTACATATAATGAATCAAAACGATATGTAATCGGTCTATGTTCGTTTCAAATTGATACTCAATTTTATGAATATATATGGTTAAATCAAGTAATTGGAGTGACTAGTCTAATAACATTGAGACTCAATACATTGACCCTTTTGTACAGGAAAACGAACGTAGGCATTGCGTCGACAAGTCTAATACATAATTTTATGATTAACTTAATTTAAGTTTGATCAAATATAATTTTATTTTTAAGCTAAAGTATTTTTTTAAATGGTCTTGACCAACTTAAGTTAAATATAACCTTTTTCAATTTTATATTCTATTTTATTTATTTTTTTAATAAAATTAAATATAAATTATTTTTTTTACTTATCTTGATGAAGATTTTCAGCTTAAAAGTCAAATCTTCCTTCCAAATGACCCACTCATAACTTGTAATAAATTTTTTGCCCCTTCCCCATGCATAATCTTCACGCCAAATTAATTACATCATTAACCAATTCAAACTTAACTCATCTCTTTACCTTATCAATAACTTAAGAAAGACTTGGTTTGACTTAAAAGAGCAAAAAATGATCAAATTATTACGACTTTGTATTGATGAGAATGATCCCATTCATAATATTAAGGTGAGGTGCGAATACTATGTTATATCGATAAAGACATATTGGGATGAAATCAATCCTTGAAGATGGTATTGGGCTTGTCTCCAATATGGTGTAAGTTATTTATTGAAATTTCTATTAAAACTCATTTTAGAGTGTAAATTTTATCATTTTAATTTGATAACTGCTATTGTAGGGCCTTCAGTCTTGTAAATTCTTCAAATGAAAAGATGAAATACTTTACGATTGTTCGCGCTTCGTCATATCAAAACTGATGGATCAAATTAATCAATTGCAGTTTCAGTTGAAATCTCATAATAATGCGGCTAATGATGAGCTTGCTGAAATTGATGAGGATGAGGACGTTATCTCAAACCAAATGAAAAATGAAGAGTCGGGTAAATAAAATGTATGAGGGAGCATAGAAGTCGAATTTAGTCAGAATTATAGGGAAGTCCCTAGGAGAAGAAGAAGAAGAAGAGAAGCAGGTGGGGCTAGAGGGTTTCATAGAAGGCCTTCTTAGAATCCTCATATATGTTTTTACTGCTTTTTAATTTTTAGCCATGCATATGTATTATGGGAGCTCTTATAATATATCTATTATTGTTTTCTTTGGTATGAATCATTTTTTGTTGATAATTACTTCTTATCTTAATTTTATCTAGCCATAAAAGCTATTAACCCTCATACATTACTTGAAGTCTAAAAAAGGAACGTGAACTTATCACTTGAGCTTGATCAATATTTGGTACACACCATTTTTTTTTCTTACATTGAAGAGTAAAAATATTACACAAACTTGAATTAATCTTGATTAAAAATAGTTTTATTTCATGTTTTTAATTTATGACAATACAAACTTAAGCTTTATTTCAAAATTAAAATTCACTTTTTAAAAAATTCTGGAGGAACTTAACTCAATCGTGAAACAAAAAATGAATAATGTAATTTTCAAATTTAATTTTTTTAAACAAATTATTTTTTTCTTGACGAACCTAACATAAATTAAAGTACTCCCTAATTAACTCTTTTGCTCCATCAAAATAAAGTATTGAATGCCTAATCAAGGTACTTGTCTTCCCATGTATTTTCACTCCTTTAACACTCAACCGACTCCCTTACACTCAACATCTAAAACCTATTGAATAGTCATTGAGTTGTGTCACTTGCCAGACCTTATTACGAATGATATCTATGATGGTTAATCTTTCTCAGATTTGTGCTAACGAGAATGACTCAATGAGAAATACACAAGAGAGATGTAGGCACAAATTATTGTTATCGATGAGGACTGCTTGGAATCAAGATAATATAGGGAGACACTATTATGCTTGTCCACAATATGGTGTAATTCGCATAACCAAGGTCAGTTAAAACTCATTTTTAGATTCTTAATTATATTCCCTTTTTAAATTCATAAGTACAATTTTAGAGGGCTCAATCATGCAAGATTTTTAAATGGAGAGATGAACCTATTTGTGCCAGATCATGCTTCATGATTTCATGACTTGTAGCTCAAATTCATCAACTGCAGCTCAAGTAGGAATCACATAAAAATATTGTTGAAGAACCAACTATTAATTATCATGATGATGAGAATCTTGATGATGGAGATGTCTTCTCAAGCACTGTGAATGAGGAAAATCAAAGAGATAGCGAGTTGATTTGTCTATTAAAGCTTGAAAAGTCCAACATGAAGGAGAAGATAAAAAATTGGAGGCAATACTTAGGGCTAAGAAGCAAGATAATTTTGTCTTGTACCTGATTTTGCCCATGTTTCTAATTGTTTTTCTAACTTTCAAATTGTAAGTTGTCGATTATAATAATTTTTCTCGATGAATCAAAATTATTTTATTAAGGCTTACATCTATCTATTTCTATCTTTCAAAATAAGTGCTTCTTCGTTACCACAAGTTTTGATTCTTTGATTTTCCAACATTAATGCACTCATCAATTCACTGATTGCGCTCATCAATGTTAGGAAAGGATGAGTGACAAATTTGCCACTCATTTCTTGCACACTATGGTGATTAAATTGAATATTTGAGATTAATTCTTTATAAAATGCACTAATTTTTGGTGTTTGTAATCTTACAGGAAAATCTGATGAAAAAGAGTTGAGACAAAGCTGAAAAAAAAAGGGAGGTGAGCAAAAAGAACAAAAGATGAAAATAGGCCCCAGGATATGACTCTCAAATATTGCTATCTCACTCCGAGGGTCATAATCGTAATTGAGCAGAATAGGTAGAAGTACTGCGATCGCGAGCTTATGCACCGCGATCGCGACCAGGGGTGCGATCGCAAGTATCGAAAAAACTTGCAAGGTCAGTAATGGAATTTCAAAAGGCTTAATTTCAAGATATAAAAGGCTAAACCCTTTACGTCCCCAACATCCAGTTTCTGATTTTTGAGAGTAAAATACACTATCATTGAGTAAAATCAATTTGTAGGTGTGTTTCCAAGAGAGATTTTGACTTTTTAATTAAATATAAAGCTTGGAGATTATATTCATTTTGCTTTTCATGGATGAATTACATGCTAATCTTGGTATATATCTGACTTGACCTGAACTGGGGCCTTGTTGTAATGGACATCCCAAGTCCAACCAGGACTGGTGACCACCCCCGTTACCCAACCCAATCGACCTACGCATATCCTGAGTCGAATAAATTCCAAACATACAACAAGATAGCATTATTGTACAATCTAAGACTTTAGGATAGGTCTATGACCATGACTACCCAAACGAACCCAACTATCTGATACCAACCAATAACCAATATCAAACCAAACCATAATCCAAAACCATAACCATATGAGTTCAATAATAATTATATATAATCCAAAAATGAAAGAGGATGGACTAGTGAGAAATTTAGTCCAACAATATCATCCCCAATTCCAATGCCAACACAAAGGCTGACACCAATACCGATCCCACCCATACCAACCCATAGTAGTTCCACAAAAGCCTCTAACCAAAAGAAAACCAATATCTGATTAGGACATGCCCCCAACCATAGCCAACACTAATATCCATAAAATAACCAAAGTATATGAAATTGTCCATAACATGAAATGGAGCCTTCCGAAAAGATAGAAGCTCACCACTTTAATCCAAAAGCTGATCCTGAAATCCGATCAATAAGCAGGAGGAGTAGAACGGTCGGTTCTTGCATCGCGTGGTTATACAACTGCCCGAAGATAGATTAGCGGGTGAATGCTAGCATGAACTCATTTAAAGATAAAATAATGACATCCAATAAAATCAAGTAAACGAACCATATGCATATAAACCATACATACATATATATATGTAACCATACTGGGAAAGAAAATCGGGTTTAGCATGCATTTGAAACCATTAATCTGGGTATGTGTAGCTTAACTTTCCTAAAACCACTCATGGGTAGGTCCAGTGTAATCCCCTAAACGAGCCCCGATCCATGTAGCTGCATGAATTGGAGATACCATAAGAGTAAGGGATTCCCAAGTACCCTTCGCTCTCCATGATACATAAGTATAGTGTACTTAGAGGATTCTCGTGTACCTCATAGTATCATATACAGCCGCCATGACCAACCCCTCATGTCGGCAAACATGAGTTTTCAGAGTTAGTCTATAGGACCCCCACCTTCATGGTTAGCAATCACACCCCTCCGTTATCGCCCAATTAAAACCATTTCCAACCAACCAATCTATTATTCCATTTAATATTAACCAAGGCTATTAATAGTGGTATCGTCATACCAACTATAACTTGCAAGTATTGTCCTTAGCCAAATCTTTTAGACATCAAGGGAGTCCCACGTACCCATAGATTACCTTATCAAGTTAACTTGGGGGAGTCCTATGTACCCCACAAGTGTTCCTTTATTATATTATCTTGGGGGATTCTATTGTACCCCATAAGGATGTTTATTAAACCAAACCATTCCATTTAACCATTCCAAACTATTTAAACCATTTAGAGTTCTATGCAATAGTTTCCTTGAAAATCCAAAAATATAGTAAAAGCATTATCATAGGCATTTTATCAACATATTGGAGGCATAGTATTTCCAAAATCAAAACCAATTACCATGTGACCATTCCCATGTAACTAATTATCCAAAACCACCATTAAAACATGTAAAAATATAATTAAAAGATGGGGAAACCATAACCAAGCCATTATAACTGAAACCCCAACACACATTTGAAAACCTCCAAACCATACCATAAATCATGCCATGAGAACATTGTATAAAATCATGCCTTCAGTTGGAACTAACAATGAGGGATGAGTACATACCTTAATTGAGAATATAATGGAGAGAAATTAAACCTTAAGATGAAACCCTAGCTTCCTTTTCCCAAGAACTTTAGAGAGAATAAGATAGTGTTTTCTAAGTGTTAATGAATAGAATAATAGGGAAAATAACCTCTCAAGTCAATTAAAAGTCGTGGGGGTCGTATTAGGTTAAGTGGGGAAATATCCAGATTGCCCTCACATAAACTGCATAAAAATCCCAGCATAGGGTACGACTGCCCAACATGAATCGTACCCACGTGTATGAGTGGTACCCACCACTCATACCCAAGACCTCCCTGTTGGACCTAATACTGTCTAAGGTACGACTCACCCAAATCATGTCTTACCCAAGTATATGATAAGTACCCTTGACGCGTACCCCTGATAGAATAGAATCACAAGAGGTTTGAACACTGTCCACTATATGAGTCCATGGTACGACTCGTACCCTGGCTTAGGGATCATGGTGAGCCACTCGTACTCAGATCCAACTTAAGTTTCTAAGTCTAAGATTAATTGAAGGAAAAAAACCAAACCAAATGACCTGTATCCACCAATACGACTCATATACACCAAGTCATATCCATTCATGAAATCGAATTGAACCCACCATTCAATACTGGTCAGCATACGATCAACCCATATCACTCATACCCATGTGTACGACTCGTTCCCCCTAGCATAACTTGTCCCAAAATCAGAAATCCAAGAAATTTTCTAAGAGTCAAAAACCCAGGGTGTTATAGTCTCCCTTACTAGGAACATTCGTCCTCAAATGACGAACAAGGTAGTGTAACCACAAGCACGATTCATTTGCATTATCAAATATCAATCCAACCTTTAACCAAGTTAGAAAATAAAGATGCAAAGATATTAATCTTTCCTTTAACAAAGTTAGAAAACAAAAGTATGTTGAAGAACACATACCTTCCACATGAATTCTAGGTGACACGACCCAGACCATGGCCTTACCATAATAGGCATCCCAAGTCAAACCAAGACTGCAGACTACCCTCGTTGCCCAACTAAATCGAACAATGCATATCCTGAGTCGGATGAATTCAGATCATATAACAAGATATCGTTATTGCATAATCCAAGACTGTGGGATAGGTATATATCCATGACAACCCAAATGAGTCCAACCATCAGATACCCTATCGATAACCTATACCAACCAAACCATAATCCATAACCATAACCATATGAGTTCCATAATAATTATATATAATCCCAAAATAAAAGATGATGGAACGGAGTCAGCCTAGATACCAATGCCAATACCAAAATAGACACCAATATAGATCCCGCCCATACTAACCCATAATAGTTCTACAAAAGCCTTTAACCAAAAGAAAACCAATATCCGGTTAGGACATGCCCCCAACCATAGCAAAAACCAATATCCATAAATAAACTAAAGTATATGAAAATGTCCATAATATGAAATGGAGCCTTCCTAAAAGATGGAAGCTCACCACTTTAATCCAAAAACTGATCCCAAAATTCGATCACTATGTAGGATAAGTAGAATAGTCGGTTCCTGCATCACGTGGGGATACAACTGCCCGAAGATGGGTTAGCGGGTGAACGCTAGCATGAACTCAAGCTAAGGATAAAATAATGCCATCCAGTAAAACTAAGTAAACCAACCATATGCATACAAACCACACACAAACACATACATTTATATAACCATGCCAGGAAAGGAAACCGGGTTTAGCATGCATTTGAAACTATTAACCCAGATATATGTAGCTTAACCGTCCTTAACCACCCACGGTCTATATGGGTCCAGCATAACCCCTTGAATGGGCCCTGATGCATGTAGCCACACGAACCGGAGATACCATAAGAGTAGGGGATTCCCGAGTACCCTTCGCTCTCTATGATACATATGTATCGTATACTTAGAGGATTCCCATGTACCTCATAGTATCATATATGGTTGCCATGACTAACCCCTCATGTCGGCAAATATGAATTTTCAGTGCTCATTCATTAAACTCCCACCTTCACTGTTAGCTATCAAACCCCACCACTATTGTGCAATTAAAAGCATTTTCAACAAACCAATCCATTATTACATTCATTATTAACCAAGTCTATTAATAGTGGTATCGTCATACCAATTATAACTTGCAAGTATTGTCCTTAGCCAAACCTTTTAAGGTAAAGGGATTCCCGTGTGCCTATTTACCAAGTTAACTTGGGGGAGTACCATTTACCCCACAAGTGTTCCATTATTATATTTGCTTGGGGGATTCCATTCTACCCCACAAGGATGTTTACTATCATATTTACTTAGGGGATTTCATTGTACCCTACAAGGATGTTCAATAAACCATAACCATGACCACAAAATCATTCTAAACAATTTAAACCATTTAGTGTTCCATTACCCAACCATCCCATGCAATAGTTCCATTAAAAATCCAATAACATATTAAAAACATTATATAGGCATTTTATCAAACATGTTTGGGGCATAGTATTTCCAAAACCAAAACCAATTACCATATGACCCTTCTTATGCAACTAATTATCCAAAATCACCATTTAAGCATGCAATAACATAATTAAAACATGGAAAACCATTTGAAAACCCCAAAACCATGCAATAAATCATTCCATGAAAACATTGTATAAAACTATGCCTTTAGTTGGAACTAATATCGAGGGAATAGTACATGCCTTAATTGAGAATATAATGGAGAGAAATCACCAACACTCGCCCCAAATTAATCCTTAAGATGAAACCCTAGCTTTCTTTGCCCAAAAACTTTAGAGAGGGTTTTCTAAGTGTTAATGAATAGAATAATAAGACAAATAACCTCCCAAGTATGTTAAAAGTCATGGGTCCTTATTAGGTTAAGTGGGGAGTTATCCAGAATACCCTCACCTAAAATGTATAAAATTCCCGTTAGGAGGTACGACTAACCATACCAATTTTACCTTCTAATACGAGTGATACCCACCACTCATATCCTTGCCCCCCCTTGGACCCAACACTGTCCAAGGTATGACTTAACTAAACCAAATCGTACGCTAAGAATACGACCCATACCTCTGGCAGAATAAAATGAAAAGAGGACTGAACACTGTCGACCATACGACTCGTACCCTAGCTTACGGCTCATGGTGATCCACTCATACTCAAACCCAACTTAAGTTTCTAAGTCTAAGATTAATTAAAGGAAAGAACCAAACCCAACAATCCGTATCCACCAATACGACTTGCACCTCTCAAGTTGTATCCATTTCAGGAACCAAATTCAATCCACCATCCAACAGTACGACCAACCCATACCACTCGTATCCCTATGTATGACTCGTTCCCTTTGTCGTGTCTTGTCTAGAAACCAAAAATTCAGGAGATTTTTTAAGGATAAAAAATCCTGGGTGTTATAGTCTCCCCTACTTGGAATATTTGGCAACAATTGACGGACGAGGTAAGGTAACCACAAGGACGATTCCTTTACATTATCAAATATCAATCCAATCTTTAACCAAGTTACAAAAATAAAGATTCAAGGATATTAGTCTTTTCTTTAATAAAGTTTGAAAACAAAAGTATGTTGAAGAACACATACCTTTCGCACGAATTCCAGAAGTAGAAAATAGATGTGAATACTTGGACTTCAGGTCCTCTTCCGCTTCCCATGTAGCCATTTCCACCTTATGGTTCCACCATTGAACCTTAACTGAGGCCACGTCCTTGGTCCATAACTAACGAACCTGCCGATCCAATTCTCAACCAAAACTTCTTCATAAGATAGAGAATTCGAGATACTCAATTCTTTCAAGGGAAAAACCGAAGATGGATACCCAATGCACTTCCTTAACATGGAAACATGAAATACCTTATGAACGGAGATCAAACTAGAAGGCAACTCAAATTCATAAGCCACATTACCAACCCTCCGCAAAACTGTATAAGGACCAACAAACTGAGGACTGACCTTCCACTTTTTACCAAACTGCATTATTCCCTTCATGGGAGATACCTTTAGGAACACCTGATCCCCAATCTCAAACTCCAAGTCTCTACGCCTTACATTCGTATAGGACTTTAGGAAACTTTGGGAAACCTTAAGTCTATCCCGAATCACCTTCACTTTTGCTATAGCCTGATAAACCAAATTTGGACCGAACATATCTGTCTCACCAAGCTCAAACCAACAAATAGGAGATCTACACCTCCTACTAAACAATGCCTCAAAATAGGTTATACTAATACGAGAATGGTAACTACTTTTGTAAGCAAACTCTACAAAAGGTAGATGCTTAACCCAATTGCCACCATAATCAATCATACACACCCGAAGTATATCCTCCAAAGTCTGAATAACCCTCTCTTCTTGCCCATCCATTTGAGGATGAAATACAGTAGTCAGACTAAACTTAGTCCCCAATCCTTTCTGAAAAGACCGCCAGAAATGAGATAAAAATTGTGTACCACGATCAGAGATAATCAAAACAGGTACCTCATGCAGCTTCACAATCTCTTGAAGATACAACTTTGCATAATCCTCCACTAAAAAGATAGTTCTCACTGGCAAGAAGTAAGAAGAGTTCGTCATCATATCCATGATGAATCAAATTGGTTTCGAGATCGAGGAAGATCAGTATCAAAATCCATATTGATTACCTCCCATTTCATTCGGTCAAATCAATTTCTTGATACAACCCACCAGGCCTCATGTGCTCAACTTTGACTTGTTGGCATACCATGCACTTGGCTAAAAAATCAGGCACATCCCTTTTCATACCATTCCACCAATACATCTCTTTAAGATCATGATACATTTTTGTCAAACCAGGATGAACAACATAGTATGATTCATACGCTTCAGCCAAAACCATTTGTCGCAGACCGTCAAAATCAGGAACACACAACCTTCCTTGGTATCGTAAAGTACCATTGCCACCTATCTCAAATACCATCACCTTTTGTACACCAACATCACTCTTAATTTTCATCAAGACAGGATCTAGTACTTGCTTCTCCTTGATTTCTGGACCAAGAGATGACCTAAACACTTCCTAAACCATCATACCACCATCCTTGGAGTCCAAGAGACAAACTCCAAGATTAGCGAAGCAGTGAATATCCTTCACTAATTCCCATTTTTCTTTTTTCACATGAGCCAAACTCCCCATAGACAACCTACTAAGAGCATCAACAACCATATAGCTTTACCTGGGTGGTAGTGAAGACTCATATCATAGTTCTTGAGAGGCTCCAACCATCTTCTTTTCCTGAGATTTAGCTCTTTTTGAGTGAACACATACTGTAGACTCTTATGATCCGAAAAGATGTCCACAGGCACTCCAAATAAATAATATAGCAAGATTTTTAAAGAAAAAACCACCGCCAACAGCTCCAAAGCATGAGTAGTATAGTTTCTCTCATGCACCTTTAACTGCTAGAAGCATAGGCAATTGCCTTTCCATGATGCATTAAAGCATAATCAAGTCGCACCCAAGATGCATCATAATACACCACAAACCCCTTATTACCCTCAGACAATGTCAAAATTGGAGACGAAGTTAGATTATCCTTAAGCTTCTCAAAACTCCCTTCACACATATCCAACCAATAAAACTTTACCTTTTTCTGAGTCAATTAGTTAATGGGGCAGCTATCATTGAGAAACTTTCCAATAATTGCCTATAATACCCAGCCAAACCCAAGAAGATCCGAATATCGGTTGGAGTCGTGGGTCTAGGCCACTTCTTAATCACCACCACCTTCTACGGATCCACCATGATCTCCTCACTAGAAATAATATAACCCGCAAAAGTTACAACGTTCAACCAAAACTTATACTTGGAGAACTTCGCATACAACTGTTGTTCCTTCAAGGTCTGCAACACCACACGAAGGTGATTGGCATGATTCACCTCTCTTTTAGAATACACCAAGATGTCATCAATAAACACAATGATTAAAAGATCAAAGGACTACCCAAAAACCCTGTTCATCAAATCCATAAATGCCATCAGGGCATTAGTTAAGCCAAATGACATCACCACGAATTCAAAGTGACCGTACCAAGTATGAAAATCCATCTTAAGGATATCTACATCCCTAATCTTAAGCAGATGATACCTAGACCGAAGATCTATTTTAGAAAAGAACTTGGCACCTTACAACTGATCAAACAAGTTATCAATCCTTGAAAAAAGATACTTGTTCTTGACCGTTACCTTATCTAACTGTCAATAGTCTATGCACATCCCAAGGGAACCATCCTTCTTGCGCATGAACAACATCGATGCACCTCATAAGGATACACTAGGATGAATAGAACCGTTATCCAAAAGATCCTTAAGATTCTCCTTGAGTTCCCTCAACTCAGCCAAAGCCATTCTATAAGGAGGAATAGATATTGGACGAGTGTTGGAAACCAAATCAATACCAAACTCAATCTCTCTACGGGAGGAACACAAGAAAGATCATCCAGAAAGACCTCAGGAAACTCACTTACCACATGAACCGAATGAAAAAAAGGACCTTCCGAGTTAGAATCTTTAACCTAGACCAAGTCATAAAGGCACCCTTTCTAGATTAATCTCAAAGCTCTAAGATAAAAGATAAACCTTCCCATAGGAACTACAGAACCACCCTCCCACTCTATAAATGTTTCACCAGGGAACCTAAAAATAACCTTACGAGTTCGATAATCTAAGGATGCGTAACCAGAGTTTAACCAATCCATGTAAAGAATAACATTGAAATCCACCATATCAAGTTCAAATAAATCCACCAAAGTTTGCCTACTACCAACATATACCATACACCCCTATAGACTTTTTTAGCAATAATCGAGTCACCTACCAGGTAGAAACAAAAAATAGATCCAAAATAACCTCAGGATCAAAATAAAAAAACACAGCCACAAATGAGGTTACATAAGAAAGAGAGGACCCTAGATCAAGAAGACAATACACATCATGATAAAAGAGTTGTAACATACTAGTCACGATATTAGGTAATGCCTTAGATTCCTGCTGAGATGCAAGAGTATATAACTTATTCTGACTTGTGCCAGTACCAAAAATAGGAGCAAATGCAGAAGCAGCACCACTAGGTGCAGGAATAAAAGATGAAGCAACCAGAGTTTTGACCGCTCCCGAAGCACCCTTACCAACAGGACAATACTTGAGCATATGGCCTAGCTGGCCATCTTTAAATAATTTATCCCTTTCTTCATCATAAAATCTCCAATGGAGATGACCACAGAATCGGCAAGGAGGGCATAAAGAGGACAATTGAGCCTCACTCATCTGAGATTGGTCACTCTATGACCAAAAATTATCACCACCCTATTGATACCTATCACCCAACTGCTTTAGGTAAGAAGCACTAGTATAAAAGAAGGATCCAAAACTCCCCCACTTCTTCTATGGCCACTTACCACCATCCTGATCACCTTGTTGTTGCCCACCACCTTGTTTAGAAGAACTAAACTTCTTACCCTGCCATTACCCAAAATTTGCATGTTTTGTCTTTTCATGCTCCACCTGTTGCATGTGGACAACCAACTTTAATATATCCATATCCTTAATTAACAAAGTAGTCTTGCTTTTAAGGATCAGATCTCGAGATAACCCAAAAGTGAACTTTCTCATCCCTACCCTTATATCTGACACCAAGTTTGGAGCATACCTTGAAAACTTATGAAGCTTCAAGGCATAGTTCTTGACAACTATCTTTACCTGCTTAAGATTTACAAAATCCTCCATATTCTTTTCCTTTATATCCTGAGAATGAAAGCGACCCAAAAAAGCATTTGAGAAAGTATTCCATAAGGACAACTTCTCAACATTACCTTTATCTCTATTCACTCCTTATACCACTAGTACGAGACATCCTTAAGATAATAAGCTGTAAAATTCACCCCTTCCACATTCATGGCCTGTATCACCCTAAAGATTTTCTCTATTTCAGCTAAGAAAACCTAAGGATCCTTCTCCACCTTTACTCTACTAAAAGTAGGATGATTCATCTTCATAAATTAGCTAACATTTGTGGCTTCAATAGATAAAACACAAGATGTATCTCACTCAGCCTGAGCAGCAACCAACTGAACGATAGTATGAATTAATTGACAAAATAATAGATTCATCACCTCACCCTGAAGAGGACTAGTAGTAACTGGTAAAACTCCTAGAATATCAGGGACTGGACCTTTAGATCGAGTAAGGATCCCCTGTGTCCCTTCTACATTATCTGAAGATGGGACAGAAGAGTTTTCTTATATTCCAGATCATCGAGGAATGATTTGAAAAACGAACAAATAAGGATTAGAGAAGATTCCAGGACTTAGACTCCAAGCTTGAAAATAGAATACCAATAAAGTGAAACATTCCAAAATACCTTGTAGCCTCTCCCTTATGAGTATGGCGTGCTATAGACCCCTAAAAGAGACTCAACTAGACCTTGCTTTGTGGACTCCCAATCAAACATGAACCTAAAGCTATAATACCAACTTGATATGACCCAAACCAAGGCCTTGTCGGAATAGGCATTCTAAGTCCAACCAAGAATGGAGACTACCCCTATTACCCAACCCAATCGACCAATGCATATCCTGAGTCAGATGAATTCCAAACATATAACAAGATAGCATTATTACATAATCCAAGACTATGGGATAGGTCAATATCCGTGACCACCCAAATGAGTGCAACATCTGATACCCAATCGAAACTAATACCAGCCAAACCATAATCTAGAACCATAACCATATGAGTTCTATAATAGTTATTTATAATCCCCAAATAAAAAAGAATAGAACAATGAGAAATTTAGTCCAATGATATCAGCCCTAATACTAACACCAATATCAAGGATGACATTAATACCGATCCCACCCATACCAACCCATAGTACCATAACAGCCTTTAACCAAAAGAAAACTAATATCTGATTGGGACATGCCCCCAACCATAGAAACAACCAATATCCATAAATAAACCAAAGTATATGAAAATGTTCATAATAAGAAATGGAGCCTTCCAGAAAGATAAAACCTTACCACTTTAGTGCAGAAGCTGATCCTGAAATCTGATCAACAAGCAAGATGTGTAGAACGGTCGGTTCTTGTATCACGTGGGGATACAGTCGCCCAAAGATGGGTTAGCGGGTGAATGCTAGCATGAACTTAGGCTAAGGATAAAATAATGCCATCCAGTAAACCAACCATATGCATACAAACCACACACACACACACACATACATATATATTACCATATTGGGAAAAGAACCAGTTTAGCATGCATTTAAAACCATTAACCTAGGTATTTGTAGCTTAACCATCTTTAAACACCCATAGGATATATGGGTCCAGTGTAACCCCCTAAACGTGCCCTAATACGTGTAGTTGCATAAACCAAAGATACCATAAGTGTAGGGGATTCCCAAGTATCCTTCACACTCTATGATATATATGTACAGTGTACTTAGAGGATTTCCGTGTACCTCATAGTATCATATATGGTTGCCATAACCAATCCCTTATGTTGACAAACATGAGTTTCCAAGGTTCGTTTATTGAACTCCCACCTTCACGGTAAGTTATCACAACTCTCCATTATTGGCCAAATAAAATCATTTCCAACTAACGAATCCATTATTCCATTTATTATTAACCAAGGCTATTAATAGTGGTATCGTCATACCGACTATAAATTGCGAGTATTGTCCTTATCCAAACCTTTTAAGGTAAAGGGATTCTCATGTATCCATTTACCAAGTTAACTTGGGGGAGTACCATGTGCCCCACAAGTGTTCCACTATTATGTTTGCTTGGGGGATTCCATTCTACCTCACATAAATGTTTACTATCATGTTTAGTTTGGGGATTCCATTGTAACCCACAAGGATGTTCAATTAACCATAACCATGACCACTAAACAATTTAAACCATTTAGAGTTCCATTACCAAACCATCCCATGCAATAGTTCCATTAAAAATCCAATAACACATTAAAAGCATTATATAGGCATTTTATCAAACATGTTGGGGGCATAGTATTTCTAAAACCAAAACCAATTACCATATGACCATTCTTATGCAACCAATTATCCAAAATTACCATTTAAGCATGTAATAACATAATTAAAACATGGAAAAACCATAACCAAGCATTTATAACCAAAACCCTAACACATTTGAAAACCCCAAAACCATGCAATAAATCATGCCATGAAAATATTGTATAAAACCATGCCTTTAGTTAGAACTAACAATGAGGGAAGATTACATGATTTAATTGAGAATATAATGGAGAGAATAACCAACACAAGCCCCAAATTAATCCTTAAGATAAAACCCTGGCTTTCTTTGCCCAAGAACTTTAGAGAGGATTAGAGAGTGTTTTCTAAGTGTTAATGAATAGAATAATAGGGTAAATAACCTTCCAAGTGTATGAAAACTCGTGAGGCCTTATTAGGTTAAGTGGGGAAATATCCTAATTACCCTCACTTAAAGTGCATATATTCCCATCAGGGGGTAGGACTAACCATACCAGTCGTACCCTCTAATACGAGTGTTACCACCACTGGTACCCTAGGCCTCCCCCTTAGAACCAACACTATTCAAGGTACAACTTATCCAAACCAAATCGTAACCAAAGCTTACTTTATACCTCTGACCGGTACCCCTGGCAAAATAGAATCAAAAGAGGACTGAACACCCTCCACCATATGAGTCTATGGTACGACTCACACCATAGCTTATGGCTCATGGTGAGCCACTCGTACTCAGATCCAACTTATGTTTCCAAGTCTAAGTGTAAGTAAAGGAAAGAACCAAACCCAACAACCTAAATCCACCAATACGACTCATACCACTCAAGTTGTATCCATTTCAGGAACCAAATTTAGCCCACCATCCCATACTGGTCAGCTTACAACTAACCCATACCACTCGTACCACAGTATACAAATTTTTTCCTATTGTCATAACTTATCCCGAAACCAAAAATCCAAGAAATTTTTAATGGGTCAAAAACCTAGGGTGTTATTTTCTCCCCTACTAGGAACATTCATCTCCGAATGATGGAGAAGGTAGGGTAACCATAAGCATGATTCATTTGCATTATCAAATATCAATCCAACTTTTAACCAAGTTAGAAAATAAAGATGCAAGGATATTAATTTTTCTTGTGAAAAGGTTTGAAAAAAAAAGTATGTTGAAGAACACATACCTTCCCCACGAATCCCAGGAATAGAAAAAAGATGTGGATATTTTGACTTCATGTCCTTTTCTGCTTCCCATGTAGCCTCTTTCACCTTACGGTTCCACCATAGAACCTTAACCAAGGCCACATCCTTGGTTCGTAACCAACGAACCTGCCGATCTAATATCATAATCGTGACCTCTTCATAAGACAGAGAATTCGAGACCCCCAATCCTTCCAAAGGAAAAAACAAAGAAGGATCACCAATGAACTTTCTCAACATGGAAACATGAAATACCATATGAACGTAGCTCAAACTATAAGGAAACTATAGTTCATAAGCTATATTACCAACATTTTGCAAAACTGCATAAGGACCAAAAAATTAGGGACTGAGCTTTTCTTTTTTACCAAACCGCATTAATCCCTTCAAGGGAGATACCTTTAGGAACATCTTATCCCCTACTTCCGCATAGGAATTTTGGAGACATTGGATATCTTAAGCCTATACTTAATCACCTTTACTTTTTCCATAGCCTGATTAACCAAATCCAGACCAAACATATCCGTCTCACCAAGCTCAAACCAATCAATAGGAAATTTATACCTCCTACCATATAGTACCTCAAAAGGGGTCATACCAATACTAGAATGATAGCTTGTTGTAACAAAACTCTACCAAAGGTAGATGCTTAACCCAATTGCCACCATAATCAATCACGTACACCTAAAACATATCCTCCATCATCTGAATGTCCTCTCTGCTTGCCCATCTGTCTGAGTATGAGAAGCATTACTCAGACTAACCTTAGTCCCCAATCCTTTTTGAAAAAACCGCCAAAAATGAGATGAAAACTATGTACCACGATCAGAGATAATTAAATTAGGTACCCCATACAACTTTACAATCTCCTGAAGATTCAACTTTGCATAATCCTCTATATAAAAGATAGTCTTCACAGGCAAGAAGTGAGAAGACTTCGTTATCTTATCCACAATGACCCAAAATAAATCAAATTGGTTTTGAGACTGAGGAAGACCAGTAACAAATTCCATATTAATTACCTCCTATTTCTATTCAGGTAAATCAATTTCTTGATATAATCCACTAGGCCTCATGTGCTAAACTTTGACTTGTTGGCATACTATGCACTTGGTTAAAAAATTACCCACATCCCTAATCATACCATTCCACCAATACATCTCCCTAAGATTATGATACATTTTTGTTGAATCGGGATGAACAATATAGTGCAATTCATGCACCTCAGCCAAGATCCTTTGCCATAAATCACCAACATTAGGGACACACAACCTCCTTATGTATCATAAAGTACCATCACCATTAATCTAAAATACTATTAACTTTTTCCCACCAATATCACTCTTGATTTTCATTAAGATAAGATCCAGCACTTGCTTCTCCTTGATCCCTGCACTAAGAGATGACCGAACCACTTCCTGAACCATTACCCTACCATCATTGGAGTCTAAGAGATGATCTCTAAGATTGGCCAAGCGGTGAATATCCTTCACAAATTCCCATTTTCCTTTCTCTCTATGAGCCAAACTTCCCATGAACAACCTATTAAGAGCATTAGAAACCACATTAGCTTTACCTGGGTGGTAGTAAAGATTCATATCATAGTCCTTAAGAGGCTTAAACCATCTCCTCTGCCTTAGATTTAGCTTTTTTAGGCTGAACACATACTGTAGACTCTTATGATCAGAAAAGATGTCCACGTGCACTCCATACAAATAATGCCGCTAGATTTAAAAAAAAAACAATCGCTAAAAGCTCCAAATCATGAGTAGGATAGGTTCTTTCATGCACCTTTAACTGCCTAGAAGCATAACAATCACCTTTTCACGATACGTCAAAACACAACCAAGTCCCACCCGAGATGCATCATAATAAACCACAAACCCCTCATTGTCTTCAAGCAATGTCAAAACCAAAGCTGAAGTTAGCTTATCCTTAAACTTCTCAAAACTCCCTTTACACGCATTAGATCAAGAAAACTTTACCTTCTTCTGAGTCAACTTAGTCAATTAGGTAGCTATTATTGAGAAACTTTCCACAAACCTCTTATAGCACCCAGCCAAACTCAAAATACTCTGAATATCGATTGGAGTTATGGGTCTAGGCCACCTTTTAACCACAACCACCTTTGGCAGATCCACCATGATCCTCACCAGAAATAATATGGCCTGAGAAAGTTACAACATTCAACCAAAACTCACACTTAGAGAACTTGGCATACAACTGCTGCTCTTTTAACGCCTGCAACACCACATGGGGGTGATTAGCATGATCCACATCACTCTTAGAATAAAATAGAATGTCATCAATAAACACAATGATAAAAAGATCTAGAAATTGCCTGAAAACCTTGGTCATCAAATCCATAAATATTGATAGGGCATTAGTCAAACCAAATGACATAACCAAGAACTCAAAGTGCCCATACCGCATACAAAAAGCAATCTTAGGGATATCCTCCTCCCTAATCTTAAGATGATGATACCTAGACCAATGATCTATCATAGAAAAGAATTTGGCACCTTGCAACTGATCAAACAAGTCATCTATCCTTGGAAGAGCAATCTTTTTCTTGACCGTTACCTTATTCAACTACCGATAGTCAATGCACATCCGAAGGGAACCACTTTTGTGCATAAATAATACCGATACACCCCATGGGGATACACTAGGATAAATAAACCCCTTATCTAGAAGATCCTTAAGTTACTTCTTGAGTTCTCTTAACTCAGCCCAAGCCATTCTATAAGGAGGAATATATATTGGACGAGTGTCCAGAACCAAATCAATACCAAACTCAATCTCTCTGTTCGGAGGAACACCAGGAAGATCATCCAGAAAAACCTTAGAAAACTCACTTACCACCGAAATTGAATAAAAAGAAGGTCCTTCCAAGTTAGAATCTTTGACCTAGACCATGTGATAAAGACACCCTTCAGAGATTAATCTCCGAGCTCTAAGATTAGAAATAAACCTTCCCCTAGGAGCTAGGAAACCACCCTCCCACTCTATAACTAGTTCACCATGGAACCTAAAGACAACCTTATAGGTATGACAATCTAAGGATGCATAACAAGAGTATAACCAATCCATACCCAGAATAACATCAAAATCCACTATATTAAGTTCAAATAAATCCACCAAAGTCTCTCTATTACCAACAAATATCACATACCCTTATAGATTCTCTTAGTAATAACAGAGTTACCTACCAAGGTAGAAATAGAAAATGGATCCAAAATAACCTCAGGATTAAAACCAAAAATCACAGCCACAAATGGGGTCATATAAAAAAGAGTAAACCCTGGATCAAACAGATAATACACATCATGAGAAAAGAGTTGTATTGTACCAGTAATGACGTCATATGATGCCTAAGACTCCTGTTGAGATACAAGAGCATATAACCTATTCTGACTAGTGTCGGTACCAAAAGCAGGAGCAGACACAGAATCAGCACCACTAGGTGCACGAGTAGAAGATGAGGCAACTGGAGCTTTGACCGTACCCAATGCACTTTTTCTAACAAGATAATTCCTGAGCATATGACCTGGATGACCATATTTAAGACACTTTCCCCTCCCTTCATCATAAAATCCCTGATGATGATGACCATAGAACTTATAAGAAGGGAATAAAAAAGCCAACTGAGCCCCACTCACCTAATATTGAGCACCATCTGCCTGAAAATTATCACCACCCTATTAACGCCTATCACCCAACTGCTTTGAATAAGGAGCACTAGCATTAGAGAAGGAACCAGAACTCCCCCACTTCTTCTTTGGCAACTTACCACCATATCGACCACCTTGCTGTTGCCCACCATCTTATTTAGAAGACCTAAACTTCTTACCCTGCCTTACTCTAAATTTTTCTTATTTCCTCTTTTCTTTCTCCACTTATTGCAAGTGGACAACCAACCTCGAAATATCCATATCCTTAGTGAGCAAAGTAGTCTTGCTTTCAAGGATCAAATCCTGAGATAGCCTAAAAGTAATCTTTCTCATGTTTGCCCTCATATCTGACACCAACTCCGGAGCATACCTTAACATCTAATGAAATTTCAAGGAATAGTCCTTGACAGACATTTTTCCTTGCTTAGGATTCACCAAATCCTCCATCTTTTCTTCCCTTAGATCCTAGGAAAGAAGCAATCCGAAAACACGTTTGAGAACTTCTCCCATAGGGATAACTCCTTAACATCACCTCTGTCCCTATCCCACTCCTCATGCCACTGGTACGTAATATCCTTGAGCTGATAGGCAGCAAAATTCACCCTTTCTACATTCGTGGCCTATATCATCATAAAGATTTTCTCTATTTCATCCAAAAAACCCTGAGGATTTTCCTCCACCTTTACTCTATTAAAAGTAGGAGAATTTATCTTTATAAATTGGCCAAACTTTGTGGCCTCAACATATGAAACCTGAACTTGGGATGAGTAGCTTATCCATCTAAAAAACACCCACGGGCGATATGGGTTCATCTCCCCATACTAAAAAGCCCCAGTGCATATTAGCCGCATGACCAAAGAAAAAAACCTGAGAAGGATAGTAAATCTCCCAAAAGATAAAGTATGATGTCATGCACATGATCACCAAGACCACCCTCACATCAGAAAATGTGAGTTTCTAGTGCCGGTTCCCCTAGGACCCCTACCTTCTACGGCTTTGCTTACTGACCCTCTTTAAGACCATATTAAAACCATTTACACATTCCAACCATTTATCAAGGAGTCTTTTAATTAGGCATTAACCGTTGGTATCGTCATACTAAATTAGAGCTTGCAAATTTATCCTTTTATGCTATACCAAAACCATTAAACCAAGTTAACTCCCAAATTTCCAATTAAACCAAAACCATGGCCATCACGGCTTTTCCAAACCATTTAAATCCAACTAAACCAATTTAAGTTCCAATACCTCTTATGTAATGCAAAGATTTCAATAATCATCAAACTATGTGACAAAACCATTCTCATTGGCATTTTAACAAACATGTTAAGGGCATATAATTTTCAAAACCAAAATGAAGTATCAATTGACCATTCCCATGTGACCATATATTCAAACCCTAATTATAACATCAAAAACCATAAGTAAAATATGGAAAAACATTATCCAACCATAAACAACCAAAACCCCCAACATCTATTTTAATACCCAAAAAAAACCATAATAATACTACGAAAATCATTCATTAAAACGTGATTTTAGTTTAACTAACAATGAGGAAGGAGTAACATGCCTTAGACACCAAGGAGGATGGAGAAAATCACTCTTGAAAGCCCCTAATTAATTATCTTGGTAAAACCCTAGCCTTTTGCTTGAGAGATAGTTTGAGAGAGATTTTAAGAGTCTTTAACTGAGAATGATAAGTTAATGAATCCCAAAAAAATGTTTTACGTCGTGGTATCAAAGGGATTTACAAAGGGGAAATGTACAGAAGGCCCCCAACTTAAAACTGTGGAAAACTCATAGGTGGGTATGAGTTGACCCTCCAACTCATCACCACATCATACGACTAGCACCATAAAGTTGTCACCAAAACAGAAAGTTGGACAATACATTCTATCCAACATACGACTCCCTTACCCAACTCATCACTAGACTATACGAATGGTATAGTCCAATCATACCCAAGATAGAATCCAAAGGGATTGGACACTGGACAATATACGACTCAGGCTTACCACTTATACCATATCCTCATAACTCTGATTAAGCCACTCGACTAAGTTACTAATTTGATTTAATGGACTGACTAAACTAACTGTCACCACCCCTAACAAATCATACCCATCAAAATATAACCACAATAGAAACCCAACCACCCTTCACTGGTATCCTAATTACTAGGGTCACCTAACCCATACCCATACCATATGACTCGTATGGTGAGTCATTACAAGGATAGTGAGTCCAAAATACTGAAAGTTTCTAAGGGCCAAAACCCAAGGTTTTTCAATTCGCCCTTGCTTGGATTATTCATCCTCGAATGATGGGACAAGGTAGTGAATAGCACAATTAAACCCCCAAACATATCTACTTTTACCTTTAAGACAAAAAATAAAGATACTAAAGAAATCAATCTTTCCTCTAGCAAAGTCAGAAAGCAAAGATGCTAAGAGCAACACATACCTTTCACATAAATTTCTAAAGCATAAAATAGGAATGTATGCTTTGAATTTATGTCCTCTTTCAATTCCTAAGTAGCCTCTTCCACTTTGTGGTTCCTTCATAGAACCTTTAACAAAGCTACGTCTTTGGCATGCAACCGGCGAACCTTTCAATCTCGAATTTCAATAGGGACCTCCTCACAAGACAGGGAATCCAAAATACCAAAATCCTTGATAGGCACAATCTGTGATGGATTACCCACACACTTTCTCAACATAGATATGTAAATACTAGGTGAATAGAGCTTAAACTAGAAGGCAACTCTAACTCATACGCAACATTTCCAACTCTTCTCAAAACTAAGTACGAACCAAAATACCAGGGACTAAACTTTCCCTTCTTCCCAAATTGTATTAATCCCTTCATAGGAGACACCTTTAAGAACACCCTATCCCCAACCTCAAACTCTAACTTCCTACATCTAACATTCACATAGGAATTTTGGTGACTTTGGGCGGCCTTAAGACTATCTCGAATGACCTTCACCTTCTCCATTGCTTGGTGAACCAAATTAGGGCCAAAAATCTATACCTCACAAACTTAAAACCTCCCAATAATAGATCTACACCTCCTACCATACACGGCCTTGAACGGAGCCTTTCTAATACTAAAGTGTTAGCTATTGTTGTTTGCAAACTCTATTAGAGAAAAATGCTCAAACCAACTATCACTATGGTCAATCACACAAGCTCTAACCATGTATTCCAATATTTGAATAGTCCTTTATTCTTGCCCATCTGACTGTGTATGGAAAGTTGTACTAAGACTGAAATACCTTGGGCATTGGTCCTTTTAAAATTTTGTGAGTTTGAGCTTCTGTTGATTATACGACTCACCATACTAGTCGTATGGTGTGGGTAAAAGTATAGGGACCCTAGTCATATATTGGTCAGTGTGATAATGGCCAAGTTCTAATCTTGGTACAAGAAGAATCCATACGAGTCGTATATACATGATATGAGAGATAGATTTAAACTGTATATTGTCCAGGGTCTAACCTAGATGTTTTTGCTTGGGGTACATATTAGAGGCTACTAGTCGTATGGTTAGGGTACGAGTTAGACTAAGAATTAATATGTTGGACAGAATATGGTGTTCGATTTTGTGGTCAGGTTATGAATGGAGGGTACCACTTGTATGATGTGGGTATGAGTAAGGGGTCCAAATCGTACCACCTACAGAAATTTTTACAATTTAAGTTGGGGGGTGTTCTGGACATTTTCCCTCTTAACTTATTTTGACCCCATGACTTAAAACACTCTTGGGACTTTATTAACCTACTTTTCCCAGATCAAACACTCTTCAATCTCTCTCAGGATCTTAGTTTGAAAAGAGGCTTAGATTTCTTCAAGGTTGTAAAGTAAGGCTATCAAGGGTGGTTTCTCTCCATTTTTTTGGTATCTAAGGCATGTTACTCCTCCCTTATTTTTAGTTCAAACTAAAAGAATGTTTTACTTAATGGTTTTCATGAGATATTATGGGTTTATGATAGTTTTGAAATATGAGTTGGGGGTTTTGGTTACTAATGGTTGGATGATGTTTTTCCATGTTCTATTTATGTTTTTTCATGTTATAATATTGGTTTTAATATATGGTTGCATGGGAATGGTTAATTGGTTCTTGGTTTTGGTTATGGAAACTATATTCTCTCAGTATGTTTGTTAAAATGCCAATGAGAATGTTTTTGTCACAAAGTTTGACTTTTATTGAAAATTTTGCATTGCATAAGATGGTAATGGAACCTAAATTGGTTTAAATGATTTTAAATGGATTGAAAAAGACTTGGTGGCCATGGCTTGGTTTAATTAGAATACTTGTGGGGTACATGGGAATCCCTTAGGTGTTGTCTAAAGACATTGCTTGAAAGCTATAGTCGGTATGACGATACCACTTCATAATGCCTTGGTAAATAAATTATGGAATTGGTGGTTTTGTTATGTGCTAAAGGTTTTAATTGGGAAATAATGGCAAGTTATGATAGCTAACCGTAAAGGTGTGAGTCCAATGGACGGACACCAAAAACTCATGGTTTTCTTCATAAGGGTTTTCATGGTGACCATATACTTGTGGGGTACACGGGAATCCCCTATCTTTATACTTATATATATGTATCATGGAGGTCGAAGGGTACACGGGAATCCTCGGCCCCTATGATATCTCTGGTTTGTGCGACTACACGTACTGGGGCCCGTTCAGAGGGTAATACTAGACCCATATAGCCCGTGGCTGGTTTTAGGATGGTCAAGCTACATAACCCAGGTTAAAATTTTAAATGTCAGCTAAACCCAGTTCCTTTTTCCGGCATGGAATATATATATATATATATGTATGTATTAATGTGAATGTACTTGGTTATTTACCTCGTTTTAAACGTTGGTATTATTTTATCCTTATTCCTGAGTATATGCTAGCATTCACCTGCTAACTCATCTTCGAGCATTGTATACCCACACGATGCAGGAACCGTCCATACTACTTCTACTACTCAGTGATTTTGGATTCGGGGACAATGTTGTGTAGGATTGAAGTGGTAAGCATCCATACTCTGTAAGACTCTATTTCATGCTATGGATATCTTCTTATATTTTTGTTTATTTCTTAGACTTTGGTTTTGGATATGGTCGGGAGCATATCCCAACCTGATGTTCTTTGCTTTCGGTTAGAGGCTTTGTGTGAGTACTATAGGCATGGGCAGTATCTGTATTGGTGTCAGCCTTGGCATTGGTTTTGGTATTAGAGCTGACACCAATTGGATGTTTGGAGGGTTATGATTATGGATTTTATTATTGTCTTTGATTTTTTATTGTTCTATCTTGCTATATGTTCGAAATTCATTCGACATAGGGTGTTGGCCGGTTGTGGGTGGGTATTTGGGGTGGTCTTCGATCCTAGTTGGACTTGAGGCACCTGACATGACATGGTTTGGGTCATGTCAAAGATTCACCTTAGTCCCCAAACCTTTCTGAAATGACTGCTAAAAGTGCGATGAAAATTGTGTACCATGATCCGATATGATAGAAACGGGTACTCTATACAACTTCACAATGTCATAGATGTACAACCTTGCATAATCCTAGCCAAAAAATTAGTCCTCACTGGCAAAAAGTAAGCAGACTTAGTCATCCTATCCATGATGATCCAAATTGAATTGAACTAATTCCGAGATCGGGGAAGTTCGGTAATTCAATCCATATTGATTACCTTCCATTTCCAAATAGGCAACTCAATTTCTTGGTATAATCCTCCGGGCCTCATGTGATAAACTTCACTTGTTGGCACACCACACACTTAGCCACAAAACTAGCCACATCCTACTTCATATTGTTCCACCAATACATCTCCTTAAGGTCATGATACATTTTCATCAAAACAGGATGAATGGCATAGTGTGACTCATGTGCCTCGGCCAAGATACTCTCTCACAAACTATATTTATTGGGAACACATAACCTCTCTTGGTACCACAAGATACCATCACCACTAATCTTGAAGGCCATCACCTTCTGCCCATCTACATCACCTTTGATCCTCATCAAGATAGGATCTAACACTTACTTCTCCTGTACTTCAGCACCAAGATACAACTGCGCCACCTCCTACACAACCACACCAACCTCCTCAGAGTCCAAGAGAGGAACTCCACGGTTAGACAAATGGTGAATATCT
Source organism: Capsicum annuum (assembly GCF_002878395.1). Classification (NCBI taxonomy): domain Eukaryota; kingdom Viridiplantae; phylum Streptophyta; class Magnoliopsida; order Solanales; family Solanaceae; genus Capsicum; species Capsicum annuum. The sequence goes on from NC_061119.1 coordinate 167,372,415, forward strand.
TTCACGAACTCCTATTTTTCTTCATCTACATGAGCTAGAATTCCCATGGATAACCTGTTTAGAGCATCAATAACCACATTAGCTTTACTTGGATGGTAGTAAAGACTCATGTCATCATCCTTGAGCAGCTCAAGTCATCTCCTTTGCCTGAGGTTGAGCTTTTTCTGAGTAAACACATACTGCAGGCTCTTATGATCATAAAAGATATCCACATGCACGCCATATAAATAGTGATGCCATATCTTCAATGTGAATACCACAACCAATAATTCAAAGTCATGGGTTAGATAATTCTTCTCATGCACCTTAGACTGTCTAGAGGCATAAGATATCACCTTTCTATGCTGCATCAAAATGCAACCAAGTCCCACACAGGATGCATCATAATACACCACAAATCCATCCGTGCCTTCAGGCAAAGTCAAGACTGGAGCTGAAGTTAGCTTATCCCTTAACTTCTCAATACTACCCTCACAAGCATCCGATCACATGAACTTTACCTTCTTTTGAGTCAACTTAGTCAACAAGGTAGCTATAGATGAAAAACTCTCCACAAACCTCCTGTAGTACCCATCTAAACCCAAGAAGCTCCAAATATCGATTGGATTCATGGGTCTAGGCAACTTCTTAACCACTAAAACTTTCAGCAGATCTACCATGATCCATTCACTAGAAATGACATAACTTAAAAAAGTGACAACGTTCAAAAGAACTCATATTTCGAGAATTTGTCATACAGTTGTTGCTCTTTTAGGGTCTGCAACACTATACGGAGGTGATTAGCATGATCCACCTCACTCTTTGAGTACATCAGGATATCATCTATGAACACAATGACGAAAAAATCTAAAAATTATCGAAAGACTCTATTCATCAAATCCATGTATGTCGTTGGGGGCATCGATCAACCTAAAAGATATAACCAGAAACTCAAAATTCCTATACCGGGTCCGAAAATCAGTCTTAGGGATATCCATCTCCCTAATATTTAACTAATGATACCCGAATCAAAGATCAATCTTGGATAAAAACTTAGCTACTTGAAGCTGATTAAACAAATCATCTATCCTTGAAAGAAGGTACTTATTCTTTACCATTACCTTATTCAGCTACTGGTAATCAATATGCATTAGAAGGGAAGTATACTTCTTACACATGAATAAAACCAGTTCACATCACTGATACACACTAGGACGGATGAAACCCTTATCTAAAAGATCCTTTAATTACCCTTTAAGCTCCTTCAACTTAGTTGGAGCCATTCTATATGGGGAATAGAAATAGGACGAGTGCCCGGAACAAGATTTATCCCAAAATCAATTTCCCTATTAGAAAGAACACTAAGAAGGTCATTAGGGAAGACCTCAAAAAATTTATTCACTATTGGGACAAAATGAAAAGAAGGACCCTCCGAGTTAGAATCTTAAACCTACACCAAATGATAGAGACACCCCTTGGAGATTAATCTCTGAGCTCTAAGATATGATATGAAATTCCCCTTAGGATCTAGGGAACCACCCTCCCATTTAATAACTAGCACATTAGGGAATTTAAAGACAACCTTATGGGTTCGACAATCTAGAAAACAATAGCATGAGTGCAACCAATCCATCCGCAATATGACAGCAAAATCAACCATATATAATTCAAACAGATCCACCAAAGTGTCCCACCCACCCACAAATACCACACAACTCTTATAGACTCTTCTAGTCACCACAGAGTCACCCACTAGTGTAGAAATAGAAAATGGGTCTGAAACACACTCAGGACCAAAGCCAAAATGCACAACCATAAATGGGTCACATAAGAAAGAGCGAACCCCAGATCAAGTAATCATCACAGATCACGATAAAGGAGTTTAAGCATACCAGTAGTGACATTAGGTGATGCCTTAGATTTTTAATGATTAGTGAGAGTATAGAGTTCATTCTTACCAGTGCCAAAACTAAATGATCCACCCTTTGGTGCCGGAGCAGAAGATGAGGCAACAGGAACCTTGTTTTCCCCAGAAGCAACCTTGTCAACAAGACAGTTTCTAATTATGTGCCCTAGATGATCACAGTTGAAGCAATTTCCCTTTTCTTCATCACAGTAACCCCTATGCAATCGACCATAAAATCTACGGAGAAGGTATAATGGAGCTAACTAGGCCTTACTAGCCTAAAATTAGGCACCCTGTGCCCTAAAGTTATCGCCACCATCATAACACCTATCGCCTGACGGCTTTGGGTAGAGGTAACTAGCTATCGATTAAGACCCAAAGTTGCCCCACTTTTTCTTGGGCCACTTCCTACCATCTTTACCACTCTGTTGTTATCCACCACTATGATCGGAGAATTTAAACTTCTTGCTCTGCCTCTCTCCAATCTCTACCTACTTCTTTGTTTCTTTCTTAACCTGCTGTATGTACACAACCAATAAGGAAATATCCCTGTCCTTATTCAACAAAGCAGCCTTACTCTCCAAAATTAGGTCTCGAGACAACCTAAAATCAAACTTCTTCATTCTAGCCCTTATGCTAAAAACTAACTCCGGAGCATATCAAGATAACTGGTGAAACTTCAAGGAGTACTCCTTGACTGACATCTTTCCTTGCTTCAGGCTAACAAACTCTTTGTCCTTCGCTTTTCTTAACCATAAACCTAAGGCTCTGATACCAATCTGACATGATCCAAACTAGGGGCTAGTCTTGTTGGGCATTTCAAGTCTAACCAGGACCGAAGACCACCCCCAATATCCAACCATGACCATCCTACACCCTATATTAGATGAATTTCAAACATATAACAAGATATGACAAGAATAATTTAAAGACATTAATCAAAGTCTATAATCATAATCCAATAACTTTAATAAAATATTCAACTAGTGCCAAACTCAATGCCAATACCAATACCAAGGCTGACACCCATACTAAAAATTGTCATGCCCATAGTTATCTGACAAAGCCTCTATCATGCCCCCAACTATAACCAAAACCAAACTAAAGAAATAACAAAAATAAAAGATGTCAATAGCATGAATTATAACGCCCCTAAAATCTATCCCGAGACGTCACACAACCACAAGTGATCCCAAGCTAACCCTTCTACTGGCATAACTCATAAGCAACTGAATGATATGCATAAAATAATGTAATCTTATCTAAGAATAATCTTATTTGAGGGTGCTCATAGCATAAATAATCTCAAAATAGCAAATCTTAATTACGGCGTAGTGACCCATGCATCAATCTCATGTTAAAACATCTTAAAATTTATGCTTGATAATGTAAACATTCATAAATCAACTTAAAATCTAGAAATTTTAATAATATGCATGGAAATATAAATATAATCATGTAATTCAACTTCGAAATCATGGGAAATCTCATAATCTTGCAAATAATGATAATGGGTATAAACCCTAACTTGAATTTCATAAAATTATATAAATTATAGTAAATTTATAATTAAAATAAAGTTTTTGGCACAAGGATAAAAAATTATCCTTGTTCAAACCCCACATACCTTGGTAGGTGATTGGATGAAGAATTTTGAGTTATTGGCTCCTAATTGAGTTCTTGAAGATGAGGTCTTGATTATCTTATCTTGGGAATCTTCAATCTATGGTTTTCTTGAAGAATCTATGGTGGAATTTGATTTCTTGGAGAAGGGGCTTTTGGTTTTTAACGTTCTGCTTTTGAAAAGAATGATAAACAATGAGCAAAATTGTTTGGAAATATGATTAATCTCATGTTTAAGACGGATTGGGGCCTTGGGAATTGACCAAAATACCCTCTATAAACTGCTGAACGGAACTGGAAAACGTAACATTTTTTTAATTTGGGTGGCCACCGCTATGCGCCACAATCGTGGTGGCTCACTAGAAAAAGATGAGTGGGAACTGGACTTTCTTCATGATGTGGAGCTATCATGGTTCCCTATAGTTTTTCCATCTTGGACACTGGCGCGAGCACCACTATTGCATAGGCTTGCTGGAAATTGATAAATGTGAAATGGGACTCCTCCACGACGCGGTGGAATCGCGGAGTCTCACTAGAATTTGAAAACTGCCAATTTTCTTAGCTCTGCGACGTGCTAAGAGTCCAGGTGACACACTTTCAACTTAAAAATGCCATAACTCCTTCACCGAGTGTCGGATTTAGGCAAATTTGGTGTCGATGGAAAGCTTATTTAATTTCCCACACAATGAAAAGTCAAAATCTTGAAAATTCAACATTGAATAAATATTATTCATTTTGGAAGCTATCCTTTAACATTTTAGGAATGAATTTAATATTGGAAAAATATGAGGTATTACAGAAATAGAGCCTTCCGAATCCACGTCACTAAATAAGAGAAAAGGTAGTATGGACAATTCCTGCATCTCATGGGTAAACAACGCCCGAAGAAAGTTAGCAAAGTAAATGCTAGCATGTACTCGAGGATAAGATAAAATAATGCTAGTTATTAAAAATAAAGTAAATAACCATATGCAATCACATAGATATGTATAAATGTATATCATTCTTTGAAAGGCAACTGAGTTTATCTTGTATTTAAAACCTTAACCTAAGTTGAGTAGCTTGTCCATCCTAAATCCACCCACGGGCTATATGGGTTCAGCTCTCCTGCTGAAAGGGCCTCAGTTTATGTTAGCTGCATGACTAGAGAAAAGAACCTGAGATGACTAATACATCTTCCAAAATATAAAGTGACGTCATGCATACAGTCACTAAGACTCCCCTCACATCGGCAAATATGAGTTTCCAATGTTGGTCCTTGTAGGAGCCCTAGCTTCCACAACTTTACTACTCGACCCTCTTTAAGACCATATTAAAACCATTTACACATTACAACCATTTACCGAGGAGTCTTTTAATTAGGCATTAACCGTTGTTATTGTCATACCCAATTAGAGCTTGCAAATCTATCCTTTTATGCCATACCAAAACCATTAAACCAAGTTAACTCCCAAATTTCCAATTAAACCAAAACCATGGCCATCACGGCCTTTCCAAACCATTTAAATCCAACCAAACCAATTTAAGTTCCACTACCTCTTATGCAATGCAAAAATTTCAATAATAGTCAAACTATGTGACAAAACCATTTTCATTAGCATTTTAACAAATATGTTGTGGGCATATAATTTGCAAAACCAAAATCAAGTATAAATTGACCATTCCTATGCAACCACATATTCAAACCATAATTATAACATGAAAAACCATAAGTAAAACATGGGAAAACACTATGCAACCATAAACAACCAAAACCCTCAATATCTATTTCAAAACCCAAAACAATACCACAATAATACCATGAAAACATTCATTAAAACATGCTTTTAGTTGAACTAAAAATGAGGGAGGAGTAACATGCCTTAGACACCAATGAAGACAGAGAGAATCACTCTTGAAAGTCCCTAACTAATTGCCTTAGTGAAACCCTAGCCTTTGGCTTGAGAGAGAATTTAAGAGAGATTTTAAGAGTGTTTAATTGAGAATGATAGGTTAATAAAGCCCTAAAAAATGTTTTATGTCATGGTATCAAAGAGTGTTACAAAGGGGAAATGTCAAGAATGCCCCCAACTTAAAACTGTGAAAATCTCGCAAATGGGTACGAGTTGACACTCCAACTCATCACAATATCATACGACTAGTACCATTAAGTCGTCATTAGAATAGAAAGTTGGACACTATATTCTGTCCAACTTATGACTTCCTAGCCCAACTCGTCACTAGACCATACGACTGGTATGGTCCAGTCATACCCAAGATAGAAATCATAGGGATTGGACAGTGGACAACGTACGACTCCAGCTTACCACTCGTACCGTATCCTCATGTCTCTTAGTGAGCTACTCGTACTCAGAGCTAAGTCAAGTTACTAAGTTACTAATTTAATTAAGGGACCACCCAAATAAATCGTCACCGCCCCTAAAGACCCATACCCACCAAACTGTAACCACAACAAAAACCCAACCACCCTTCACTAGTGTCCTAATGACTAGGGCCAAAATCCAAGGTGTTAATTTCCAAGGGACAAAACCCAGGGTGTTTCAGTGCAAGTGTTGTGGGCTACCGTTGTGGGATATTTTTTTATTCCAAGTGATGTTCCCTTAGTGTGTATTTTGTATGCTTTATCTTCTACTTTGCTTGGTCAACCTCTGATACATACTAAGCACAAGTGGATCTTAATCACTTCTACTTCACCCTTTTTGTGCAGCTTTAGGTTTGGGTGCGCCTCAGATTGATTGATTTTGGGCGCCTTTAGATTTATCAACATAGCAGTTAGACATTCATACGTCTAGATTTTACCTCTATCTTTCTGTATTAGTTATGTATTTATTAATGTTTAAAGACTAATATTTTTCTTTATGGCTATTTTTATGATGTATTTGAATCCGGTATAGTATTAGTGGTTCTTATACTATTGACACTACGTTTTGGGAGTTATGGATACATATATTAATTTTATCCTTTCATCTTTTATTATATCCATGTGGTTCAGCTTCATTCTAGAAGCCTTACCTTAGGGGTATTTTTTTATTTTTCCCATGTGTATCAGTTTGGGTGAGAGGCTTACTTGTCAACATTCATTGCGATAAGTGACATTATGAACTATCAATTTTTAGGTCATGATAGTTTCTATATCTGATCATTGAACTATGCAAGAGGGCTAAAGTTGAGAAATATTCGAGGAACAACTAGATAATCCCGAAGACACCGATTAAACCATTGAAGATGTATGGTGAAGGAGAAACTTTAAAGAGCAAAAAGAGAGATCAATTTGGGTAAGTCGGCGGATGATGATCTTGACTCATGCAGGCCATCCACACAGGGCCATTTGAGGAGTTGTTTAGTCAGATATGGGTAGTTTGGGACTTGGCTAAGTTGCCTATCGAACCGGGTGAATCTTTCATAGGTCACACTTTCTATGTCTCCTAAAGTGGGTATGAAAAGCTCCTCGAGAATCAGAAGACATAGGGGGCCACCATATCTAGGTTTGATCTAGCCTACAAGTCCTTGTTCCAATCACACCAAAATCTAAGTGAGTCTCATAATTAAGTAAAAAGAGGGAGAAGAGGTGTGAGAAGTTCTTCACCCAGATGTGGAAAGGGGTGAAGGGCTTGTGCAAAGTTCTAAAGCCAAATGAGCGACTTCCCTCTATGAGCCCAAATGTCGAAGATGAGATACTATACAGATGGTCTGAGTATAAGGAGCCAGTGTTTGTTTATGCTAATGAGGAGACAGAGAGTGATGGTAGTTAGTGATACAATTTCAGGGAACCCCTTTTAACTTTTTTATGCTTTCATGATATGCAGTCAGCACACTGCAGCTTTTTAGTTGGGAGTGCCCATGTTTCTGTATTTGTTTCATATTTGGTCTGTAATATTTAGATAATTTGATTCTTTTTTATGACACGAGCTGAACCAGGGTCGTGTCGTAATCGGCACCTCAAGTCCAACAAGGACTAGAGATCACCCCCTGATACCCAATCTAACCATTTAATAAACCACAATTCAATAATCAAATCCATATCCATTCTATAACATACCCAAGTCCACAGTTTGTCCATCCAATGCCTCTAAAACAAAATAAGAGTATATGGTTAGGACATGCCCCCAACCATAGCAAAAACCAATATCCAAATCGAATCCAATAAAGACAAAAGAAACTCAAAGAAAGAAATGGATCCTTTTGAAGTATAGAATCCCACCACTTCAAGTCAACATAAGTTGTCCCCGAGTCAAAGTCTCTGAGCAAGAGGTATGATAGTATGACCAACACTTACATCGTGTGGGGATACAGTGTCTGAGAATGATTAGTGGTTGGAGCACAAGCCTATAACTCAAGGATAAGGATAAAATAATTCCAACAGTTCAAAACCAATCAACCAATGCATATAACCAATGAAATCCATACATATACATATATATATATACCATGCCGGGATAGGGAACAAGATTAGCATGAACTTTGAAATCATTAACCTAAGTTGTGTAGCATAACCATCATAGAACAAGGCACCCACAGTCTATATGGACCTAGCTCTCCCCTAGCTGGAAGGGCTCCGGTGCATGTAGCCGCACGAATGAGAGAATATCCATAACCGTATATGCCTATATGGGGGACTCAAACCTCCCAGCATAATCATGGTGACATAGCACCAATATATAAAATATGGGGAAGTGAACCTCCCATTCATATATTCATTCGGGGGACTCGAACCTCCCGGTCATATAGACACCTATATTGGCTAGTGCGGTTTCCAGTGTTACTTCATTAGACTCCACTCTTACGGCTCGGATACACATTCCACTTTAAAGCCCAATTAAAACATTCATTAAACATACACACAACCATTAGTCCAATTACTTACCTAAGGCACCCTGTTGGTATCGTCATACCAACCCCACTTGCTAGCATACAAGATGCCATAACCATTATCATTCGACTTTGGGACTCGAATCCAATGTCTATACAAAGTCATCAATTCAATTCAACATTTTGGGACTAGAACCCATTATTAATTAGAGACATGAATCAACTTATTGTTTAGGTACTCAAACCCTTTTAGCTAATTAAACCACCAAGGTTATCATTTAAATCAGTACATGGCCAACAAGGCCTTCATAAACCGTTAACCAACCATTCATATCCATTAGGACAATACCTTAGGTCAAAACACATTTCAATTTAATTTATAGTCATCAATACCTTTACAAAATCATTCATCCTTCATTTGCATTCTTATACCAAGCATTAGTGCAAAACCCAATTCATCATGTGACTAGTTTGTTCTCTGAGACATTTTCATAAACACATTGAGGGCATACCTTTACCAAGTCTAAAATCAAAGTGAATACCATCAAGTATAAGGATAACCATTACCCAATTGTCAAATCACAATTACCAAGCACCCACATGTGCAAAACCATCATTAAAACATGTATAAACATAATTAAAACCAAGAGTAAACAATACTTAACAATATGCAACAAAACCCTCAACATTGGTTTTCAAAACCACCATTAATGAACCATAATAAATGTTTAAAATACATGATATTTGAGAACTAACAATGAAGGAAGATTCACATGCCTTATTCAAGAAGATTCATGGAAAGAACTTGACTCTTGATCCTCTAGATGAGCACCTTGTAGAAACCCAAAGCCAATTTTCATGAGAGTTTTTAGAGAGAGTTTTAGGAATGTTTTGATATTTCAAAGTGTTTTATGAGAGGCTATAATGTGTTATAAAACATGGGGACTTAAGGGTTTTGGGGTGGGGAATGTCTAAATGTCCTCAGCTTAAAAGCTGAAAAATGGTGCGCAGGAGGGTACGACCACCCCCTAACTCGTACTCCAATCATATAAGTGGTACACACCACTTGTACCCTAGATATAATATTGGACTCCAATTCTATCCAACATATGATTTCATGGTCTAACACTTACCCAATCATACCATTGGTACCCCTAAATCGTACCTTAAGCAGAATCACCTAGGCTAGACCTAGGACATCATACGATTTTGTCTCTATACTTCTTGTACCCTAATATACAACTAGTATGATGTCCATTCGTACCTTGGAAAGAAACCAACCAAACCATACTAAGTATCATACGACCAAAGACTCCCAACCGTATCCATATCATACAATAAGTAAGCACAAGTCGTATGATGTCCAGAAAACTCAAAATCCAAAAATTTTTTAAGGGTCAAAACTAGGGTATTTCAACTCTCCCCCACTAGGATCATTCATGAAATGACCTCCAAAAATTAGATTATAACGGAGTACCACGATCCAAAATGATAGAAATAGGAGCACCATGAAACTTTACAATCTCTGCAAGGTACAACATTGCATAATCCTCAGTCGAATAACTAGTCCTCCAGGTAAGAAGTGAGCAGACTTGGTCATCCTATCCATAATGACCTAAATTGAATCACATTGATTTTGAGACCGAGGATGACCGATAATGAAATTTATGTTAATCACCTCCCACTTCTATTCGGGCAAATCTATATCTTGGTACAAACCTCTTGGGTCTCATGTGCTCAACCTTCACTTGTTGACACACCATGCACCTAGCCACATAGTTAGCCACATCTCGGTTTATATTATTCCACTAATAGAACTCCTTAAGATTATGATACATCTTCATAGAACCAGGATAAATAGTATAATAAAGTCCATAAGCTTCGGCCAAAATCCTTTCCCTAAATCCATCGATGTCGGGAATACATAACTTGCCTTGGTATCTCAAGATACCATCACCACTAATTGCAGAGTTCAACCTTTTCCTGACCCATATTATTCTTAACCTTCATTAAATAAGGATCTAATATTTGCTTTTCCTTTATCTCAACTACAAGAGACGACTGTGATACCTGATGCACAAATACACCACCATCCTTAGAGTCTGTGAGATGAACTCTTAAATTAGCTAAATGGTGAATGTCCTTCACTAACTCCTGCTTATCCTCATCCATATGAGCTAGAATCCTCATGGATAACCTACTAAGAGCATCAGCAACTATGTTAGCCTTACCTGGATAGTAATGGAGACTCATATCATAGTCCTTCAGTAACTCAAGCTACCCCCTTTGCTTGAGATTTAACTTTTTCTAAGTAAACACATACTGTAGGATCTTATGATCAGAAAAGATGTCAACATAAACCCCATAGAGATAGTGACACCAAATTTTCAATACAAATACTATAGCCAACAACTATAAATCATAAGTAGGGCAGTTCTTCTTATGAACCTTCAATTGGCTAGAAGCATAGGCCAACACCCTACCATGATGCATTAACACTCAACCAAGCCCAACATAATAAGCATCATAATACACTATGAATACATCATTTCCCTCGAGCAAGGTCAAAACCAGATCTGAAGTCAACTTATCCTTTAACATCTCAAAACTACCCTTACATACATCTGTCCATAAGAACTTGACCTTTTTTAGGGTTAATTTAGTCAATGGGAAAGCTATAGTAAAAAAACTTTCCACAAATCTCCTATAGTAATTGGCTAAATCTAAGAAGCTCTAAATATTGATTGGAGTCACTGGTCTAGGCCACTTGTTAACCACTACAACCTTTTATGAATCCACCATGATCCCTTCACTAGAGATAACATGACAAAGAATAGTCACTTCCTTCAACAAAAACTCACACTTTGAGAACTTGGCATACAAACGTTGATCCTTAAGGGTCTACAACACAACATGAAGGTGGTAGGAATGATCCACCTTGATCTTAGAGTATACCAAAATATCATCTATGAAGACAATGATGAACGAATCTAGAAAATAATAGAAGACCATATTCATTAAATCCATAAATATTGTCGGAGCATTGGTTAACCCAAAAGACATAACTAGGAACTCGTAGTGACCATACCGGGTCCTAAAGGCAATCTTAGGGATATCCACTTCCCTAATCTTAAGCTCATGTTAACCCAAACTAAGGTCAATCATAAAGAAACACTTTGCACCTTGAAGCTGATCAAACAAATCATCGATCCTAGAAAGAGGATATTTATTCTTTATGGTCACTTTATTTAGCTAACGATAATCAATACACATTCGAAGGGAACCATCTTTCTTACACATGAACAACACAGGAGCACCCCAAGGAGACACACTAGGATAGATAAAACCTTTATCTAAGAGATCCTTTAATTTCTCCTTAAGCTCCTTCAACTCGACTGGAGCCATTCTATAAAGATAGATAGAGATAGAACAAGTGTCCAAAATAAGATCAATCCCAAAGTCAATTTCCCTATCGGGAAAAATACTAGGAAGATCACCAGGAAAAATATCAGGAAACTCATTAACCACAGGAATGGATTCTAGAGAAGGACCTTTCGAGTTAAAATATTTAACTCAAACTAAATGATACAAACACCCTTTGAAAATCATCTTTCAGGCTCTAAGACATGAGATGAACCTTTCCTTAGGTACTAAAAAACTCATTTCCCATACAATGATCGGCTCTATAAGGAATTTAAACATGACTTCATGGGTTTAGCAATCTAACAAAGCATAGCACGAATGCAACTAATCCATCACCAATATGATATCAAAGTCAACCATATCTAACTCTATCAAATCCATAAGAGTTTTTCTACCACTAACAGATACCACACACACCCTATAGATTTTTTTAGCAATCACTGAATCACCAATTAGGGTAGATATATAACATAGATCAGAAATAGACTCAGGACCAAAATAGAAATACACAAATACAAATAGGGTCACATAAAAAAATGGACCCAGGATTAAGTAAACAATACACATCATGGAAGAATAATTTCAACATACCAGTAAAGACATCAGGAGATCCATCAAAATCCTGACAAAACGCAAGAGCATATAAGTAATTCTGGCCAATGTCGGTACCAAAAGTAGTGTAAGACATTGCAAAATCCTAAGCTCAACTCAGTATTTTTAAGCTTGCTAAGGGGTTCCAGGCTTAGAAAATTCTAGCTAAGTATTCAGACTTAGTATTATTTAGGCCTTCGTAATATGGAAACTCTATTTTATAACTCTTATAAGTATCGACCTTTAGATTGATTCATGATCAGGAATGGTAGTAGGTATTTTCGGACAAGTTTCAAATTTTTTGGACCTCATTTAGACCATGTTCGAATGACCAAAATAGTTAATTGATGCGTTATGTCATCCCTCGTGCCAACAGATAATTTTTTCCTCAACTCAGTGCAAATTTTAGTGAATCGACACATACTCGATATGGCATATTGGCTATCGCATTAATGCTAACGATGCAGCACAGCGGTCTATACGTCGATAGTTCAGTTTTCAATCATTAAAAAGTTGCGTCCAAAGGGGTATTTGGGTCTTTTTACCCACCCCTATTCAGACCTAAAACACGAGATTCATCCCTCATTAAGCAACATACACTCACTTTCTCTCAAATTTCTTAAGAACAAGAACCCTAGGTGATTTAATTTCAAAGCAAAGGCTCAAGATTTTTCCATTGTTCTTTAAGAATTAAACAGCCAAGGCATGTGAAGTGTTCATCCAAGGGTTCCTTCCACCCTTAGTGTCTAAGAAACTCTTTTAAACTTCAAGTATCTTGATTTTATGCTTTCCATGATTTGAAATCAAAATGTATTCATGATTATTGCTATAATTGGTTTCCTATTTCAAGATTGATGTAGAATTAATTGATATATGTGATTTATCATGTGAATTCTTGTTGAAACCCATGGAATTGTGAATTTGAAATTGAATCATGATGCTCACATATTGTTTTAGTGTCATGTGCATAGATTATGCTATCCAAGTATTTGATGAATTGCTCATGTGAATGTAATGAAAAGATTATATCATGCTAGTATGTATACTATTTCATGCCATGCAAGTGTTTGATAAAATGCCTCTATAGATGCATTATGAACAAGTGTGCATTTTTATGCTATGCTATGCAAGATTATGTGAAGCTTTACTTTTCATGCTATCGAGTCCCGGGGGTATTTATACCCAAAAATTTAGCTGTTTACCTAGAGCTAGTGTCAGTTACAAAATAATCTCAATTATATCATGATCAGTAGTACTCTCTATTAGTTACAGGACTCGGGAGAACTCAATAGATTCAGTATTAGTCCCATCTAGTTCAGTATTCAATTTAGACCTCAGTAAACTCAGTCGACTAATAGAATTCAGTAGTATTCCATCAGTCAGTGGAACTCAGCAAAATCAGTAATAATTCAGTCAAGCCTAGTATGAACTAGGAAATTAGTTCAGTGTCTATTCAATTGGGAGTAGGATTTAACACCGAGTTAACCCAGGGATGGGGGCATTCTTTCCATCAGAGGGTTTGACCCTTAGTAGAAATCCCTGCATTACAGAACTATGTAGCTAATGTAGGTTGAGATATCTTTCTGCCAGAATAGGGTTGATATATCTCATACTAGTTTTCCTGCCAGTGAGGGTTGATAAAAAAGTTTTCTATCAAAGAGGGTTAACTCAGTTGTTTTTACCTGTGGAACGGTACTGACACTCTTCCAACTGGGGTTACATGTTGGACCCCAATATATTTAAAAAGGGGCATGTCAGTTAGATGATTACCTTTCACACTCTCAATTTCAGTTCCAGTCTTAGAATAGAACTCAATTTAGTTCTATAGATTCAGGACTGTCAGATACAATCACTCAATTTAGTATGGAACTCCGTATAGTTCCACAGGATCAAGATTGTCAGATATAGTCACTTAGTTATCATCTACACAGAATTAGTAAACTCAGATATCAAAAAATTAGTAATTCAGAACTCAGTATCTAGTGTTATCACGATCTCAGATTACAGTATATGTATTCATGCATGTACTCTCATTCAGTTATATTCATGTTATTTAGTCAGCATTTTCATTCATATGAAATCATGCATTTCATCCTACCTCACTTAGCATACTAGTACATTTAAAGTACTGATGCATACTTTTTTCTTGCGCTATAATGTTTTATATCATAGGTTCAAACGTATGGGCTCTCGGGCACCCTGAGCAGTTCAGATCTTCAGCAGTCAGAGTTAGTGGTGAGTCCTTATAGTTTGAGGACATGATTATTTTCTTTAATATTTTGGTTTATTAGTGTAGTTTTCAGTATTTAGAGTTAGTTGGGGGCTTGTCCTATCAACTTCATGATTCAGACAGTTGAGGCTTTTAAGACTAGAGTATTTTTCAGACAGATGTTTCAATTTTGGTATTGTTATACCTTATTCAACTTTATTTTAGCATTGAACCTTATGGAAAGATTTTACCTAATTTCTGCATATTACTATTTAGTTATTGCAGCAGGTACCAGTTATGGGTTAGCTTGTGGTACTTTCGAATTATGAGCACCGTGTAGCATCCGGGGTATAGACTTGGGGTGTTACAAACTTGGTATCAGAGCCTAAGGTTCAACAGAGTCCTAGAAAGTCTAAAAGTCGCATCTAGTAGAGTCTTGTGCATGGATGTGTAGAACACCACACTTATAGATAAAAGACTATTAGATATTTTAGGAAAAGTTTCCCTTCTTTTGGTAATCATGTCATGCGAGTGAGCATGAGATCAAGTTAAACTCTCAGTCTAATTCACCTCTTCCTCATTCTTCCAGAATATGTCTTCCAGAGAAGCTAACGAAAGAAGTAATGAAAACCAGTCAGCCCCTCCACACGTTCAGGCAGATCCCCTAAATAAGCAAGTTTCTCACGCTGAGTTCAGAGCTGCTTTCACCATCTTAGCTCATTCAATAGTTGCTCAGAATAATCAGCCAGCTGTTATCCTATTTAGTCTTATGGTTTATGCTTCGTTGAGTAAGAAGGAGAGGTGTAGGAAAAAGGGGAGAAAAAATAAGAGGGCCAAAACATCTAGGCCAAAGAGTGGCCAAACCAATCCCCTTTGTCTGAAATATGGCAGAAACCACCAGGGTATCTATAGGGCTAGCAGTGATGTATGTTTCAGGTGTGGCAGGCTAGGTCATAGAGTCAGATATTATCCCTAGTCAGGTTCCTAGGGTCAGCGTAACCATCCCTCAGCTTAGTCTAATCGCCTGAATCAGTAGGGTTCCACTTCCAGTGCTACTAGCGGGCAACACCCAAATAGACTCTATACACTTTAGTCAGAGAGTTCTCCTGATGTGGTCACTTGTACATTATAATTTTATCATTTACATATTTATGCTTTGCTAGAACCAGGAGCTTCTTTGTCTTTTGTTACTTCTTATATTGTTCTTGACTTCGGAGTTAATCCGGACATCCTAGCAGAGACTTTATCAGTCTCTACCCTAGTGGGTAAATCTATCATATCTCGGAGAGTATACAAGAACTGTCCGGTTATGATACCTCAGAAAGTCACTTCAGCAGACTTAGTCAAATTAGAGATGATCGATTTTGATGTCATTCTCGGGATGGATTAGCTTCATTCCTACTATGGTTTAGTCAAATGTAGAAATAGAATTGTACAGTTTTAGTTTTTGAATGAACCCATCCTTCAGTGGAGGGGTAGTACTTCAGTACTTAGAGGTCAGCTTGTTTCTTACCTAAGGGCAAGAAAAATAATATCTAAGGGATGTGTCTACCATCCTGTTCAAGTCCAGGACTCTAGTTCAAAACCCTATAATCTTGAATCAATGTCAATAGCATATGAATTCCCAGATGTGTTTCTCGAAGATCTCCCCGGAGTTTCTTCCGAAAGGGAAATCAACTTCAGAATAAATCTTCTTCCAGATACTCAACCTATCTTTATTGCTCCTTACTGAATGGCTCCCACAGAACTCAAAAAATTAAAAGAACAATTAAAATATCTCCTAGATAAGGGATTCATCAGACCCAGTATGTCTCCGTGAGGTGCACCAGTTCTATTCGTACGTTAGAAAGACGGTTCTCTTAGAATATGTATAGACTACCATCAGCTAAATAAAGTCACGATCAAGAGCAAGTATTCAGTTCCCAGAATCAATGAATTGTTTGACCAACTTTAGGTGCCAGTTACTTTTCTAAGATAGACCTCAGACAGAGACTGTGACATTTCAAAGACAGCTTTCAGAACTTGATATGGTCACTTTAAATTCTTAGTCATGTCATTTGGTCTTACCAATGCCCCAGTAGCTTTCATGGACTTGGTGAACTATGTTTTCAAGTAGTACTTGGACATGTTCATCATAGCCTTCAGTAATGACACTCTTGTTTATTCTCGTAGCGAGAATGATCACGTAGATCATCTCAGAATTATATTCCAGACTCTTGAAACCCATCAGTTATCATGATATCTATTCATGTCTTACATGTCAACTCTATGATCATAGCCCATACTTGTGCATATTAGCAATAATGTACGCTTATAGTTCCTAGTATAAAGAGTTCAAGTTCACTCAGTGTTACGAATCATGTTTCGTGAATACAAAAACTCCAGACTCAGGTCATGCAGCTTATGACTCATGTGATCATGTCATGCTTCATAGTATGTTCAGTTCCCATGACTCATGTTATACCCCTAATGATCAGCTAAATTCAAATTATGTCATGCATATCCTCAGTTTAGGTCTCTTACTGCATCTATAATGTTGACATTCTATTCCTCAGGCCTCAGTAAGTGTCGAGTTCAGTATAGTATTATTTCATACTTTAGGTCCTCATGTTTTAACCCTTTAGTGAACTCTCCTTATGAAATGATGTAGTGATGAGCGATAGTATACTTGTTTTACATGAGTCTGAAGTTATAAAGATAGGCTTAAATGTCAGGTATGTATGCAAGAATGGCTAGCAGGAAGTCGTATTTTGTGCATGAGGGGAGAAAAATTAGAATTTTTCATAAGATGAGAAGTTGAGAAAATGCAGAGTATGAGTGTCTATTCAGATCCTCAATTTATTTCAGTCCTCATCATGTATCTATCAGAACCTAGTATTCAGTTCTAGTAAAGTCTTAGTTACCGTCTTAGTTACAGTCTTAGTCATAATCTCAGTCTAGTAATTAGATCAAAAACTCAATTCAGTTTCAAGTTTGCTTGACCATAGCGTACAGTTATCAGTATTTTAGTACCTCAGTTTATAGAATATTTTAGAATCATGTTATAATCTTGGTCTTGCATTCTCAAATAATACAATTTTTATGAATTCAAGCTCAGTTATCTCCTGTTACATAGTCAGTCCTTAGCTCATATGTATAGTGCCCTACAGTTCCAGTCCAGCTGTTCAGACTAAGTGCAGTTCAATATTACATGACCAAGTATTTAGCTATCAGCCATTCAGATAATCAGATAAGTTAGTATGTTTATGCACTTATTCTCAGCACTCATGTGAATATTTTTAGTAGTCTCAGGTGATGTGTTGTACTAAGGTGGAGAGTATAGTTGAGAGTTATTCAAAGGATATGTCTAAGCTTGAAAATTTGTAGTTACAGTGCATAAGGCTTAGTCACTTCATAGTTACAGAATTTTAGCTAGGATGTGATTTTCTTATTCAGCTCTTTTATTCATCCATGCCAAGACTCCTTGCTCCCTAAAGCCCCTAGAACTCTATAGAAAGAGTGTCAAAGAAAGGCTCTAGTCGAATGTAAGTTTTCAGCATAAGTTAGTCTGCAAAACCAATAATTCAGTTTAGTAGTTAGGTGGATAATATTCGTATGGTTGGGTTTCCCATATTTCCATCTAGTCGCACTATCCGAAGTTTCATAAAATTAAATATTCTAAAATTGAGCAACCCTATGGTTTCGAGTTCAGCTCAGTCTGGGTGTCATACCTCAGTTTTAGATCCCTTATATGTAGTCACGATTTAGTTTGTAGGTGCCCTATGTGTCATTCAGTTTTTGCTCGGTATCTAAGCCAAGTCATCATTCTTCAGGGGATATAATATCCCAACGAGGAGGTGTACTATAATCCCCCTGAGATTTCATGACCTAAACCTTCTATCTTTTATTCACGTAATAAATTTAATTTGGAGTAGTGGGTACTCATATGTGCACCCTCAAGTTCCAATCTCAGCCGTAAGCCATATATTCAGGGGCTCATTTCAGTTCATGATATTCAGTACATGTATCTTATTTTATTCTCAGATATGTTCTTATGTTCCCAATCATACCTGTGTGGTAAATGATTATCGGTATTCTCAACTTAAGGTAACAGTTTTCCTTAGATTAGCTTAGTCCATGTTCAGTTACAGTTATAAACTTGGTATTCAATACCGTTGCATATTCAGTCATGCATTCATAAATTAGTTCAGTCATGTACTTATGCATCAGACATGCATTTTCAGTATATAAGACCAGCTTATCAGTAATCCCATTCATGCATTCATGAATCACATTCAACTATGTACTCATGCATCAAATATGCATGTTCAGTATGATAATTCAGTATATCAATAATTTTATCATGAAATCATGCTTCAGTTGTGTATGTCCAGTGTGTAAGTCTAGTCTATCAGTATTCTCAGTTTAATCAGTCTAATTTGAGGATGAATGTTCCCAAGGAGGAGATATTGTAAGACCCCACAAAATCCTAAGCTCAACTCAATCTTTTTAAGCTTGCTAAAGGGTTCTAGGCTTAGAAAATTCTAGCTAAGTATTCATACTTAGTATTATTTTGGCCTTATTAAGTTGACAGCTCTATTTCATGACTCTTATGACCTTAAAGTATCGATCTTTAGATTGATTCAAGATCAGGAATGTCAGTAGTTGTTTTTGGACAAGTTTCAGATTTTTTGGACCTCGTTTAGACTATGTTCTAGTGACCAAAATAGTGAGTTGATGCGTCATGTCGTCCCTTATGTCGACAGATAGTTTTTGCCTCAGCTTAGTGTGAATTCCAATGAACCAATACGGACTCAACGCAGTGCGTTGGCCATCGCATTGATGCCAATGATGCATCGATAGTTTGGTTTTCAGTCATTAAAAAGCCACATCCATAGGGGTATTTAGGTCTTCCCCCCCCCCCCCCCCCCATTCAGACCTAAAACACAAGATTCAACACTCATTAAGAAACATACACTCACTTTCTCTCAAATTCTCAAGAACAAGAACCTGAGGTGATTTAATTTCAAAGCCAAGTGTGAAGATTTCACCATTGTTCTTCAAGAATTAAACAACCAAGGTATGTGAAGTGTTCATACAAAGGTTTCTTCCACCCTTGGAGTTCAAGAAACTCTTTTAAA
>NC_061119.1:167395074-167397192 GCF_002878395.1 Capsicum annuum
ATAATTATTATTATTTATTACATAAAATTTCTTATTTGCTCTTCTGCTTCATACATCTCAAAATATCCGATTTTTTCTTTATTTTAGTACAATTTTTGCTCCATTATTGAACTCCTAATTTTACGCCTAATTTCAAGCTACGTGATTTGGGGAGTTTCAAATTTGGTCAAATAAGGTCTATTATTTCAAATTATTATAAAAATAATTTATTTCATAATAAACTTCCACAATGATTAGTTGGTCTATTATTTCAAATTATTAAGGAAATAATAAAATCAAATAATGCATTTTATTTTAAGTCGTTCAAATTTGTTCTATATTATAGAAGAAGGAATTGTTATTTCTTCTATAACTTAATTTGAACTATAATATACATTACAAATTATTATGAAAATAAAATCAGATCCAATTATTTCTATAGTCAATGACTTGAAAGTGTATTTGAACTATAATATCCAAATTATTTCTCCTTTTTGGTTGCATGTTTATTTTTTTATATTATCTGCTTTTGCAATGTCAAACATGGAAAGTAAAGTATAATAAAAACGAATACACTTGCGTCATACATAGAAAGTAAAGTATAATACATTCTCGTACATATAACACATGTTGTTGGAGTGTAAATCATACATATAACACTGACACCATACATAGAAAGTAAAGTATACTAGGTTCGCATACATATAATGTGAAATGTTTTTACTTAAATATAAAATCGAAAACATTTGCATCATACATAGAAAGTAAAGTATTGTACATTCACATACATATAGTATATGTTGTTGGAATATAAATCATACATATAGCACTGGCATGATACATAGAAAAAAATGTGTAATACATTCTCATACGTGTAAATTTATAAACAATGTCAAAATATCATTCAAATTGGGTAACGTATTATAATTTCTCATACAATATTGTGCAAGTTTTTACTAAAAAATAAATACACTAGGAGGGGGTGAAGACACCGTTGGCTGTTCATGATGGCGCCGGTGGTAGCGACAGTGGGAGAGAAATGAGAAACGACATCGATTTTGGTGGTTGGTCGCCTTTGCGTGTTCACCGGCGCGAGGAAGAGGAGTGAAGCGGTGAAGACGCCGTTGATTGTTCATGATAGCGTCAGTGCTGGCGACAGTTACGTCGACCTTGGCGGTTGGTCGCCCTTGCATGTTCACTGGCGTGAGGAAGATGAGTGGAGTGGTGAATGACGGTGACAACCGTAAATCAGTGATGGCGGCGTTGATTTTTTTTAGGGAGATGAAGAGAGATGTTTCAAGATATTTTTTGAATATGATTACAGTTAATTACTGTCGTTATTAAGATAAGAGAATAATTAGATCTGATTTTATTTCCATTATTTAAGGAGAAACAATTTCGTCATACATTGGAGTTAGTATGAGGTACATTGAGATACATATGTATTTTCCTAAATTTGGGAGAGAAAAAGTCAATCCGGGATCTTATGTAATTAGTTTCATTTAGGATGATATTTATGTTGTTTATACTTATTATTTATCCATTTTCCCATTTATACGTCTATTAAAAACTCATTTAAAAGAGTATTTCTTGCTAATTTACCCTTTCTCTTTTTGCTGCAAATGTATCTTATATTTTAAATTTTACCAGGTAATTAAACGTGTCCTATGTGATTTTACGTTACATTAGTTCAACGAAAGGACGTAATTTGGGACCAAATTGGCAATTCCAAATGTCAGTGTTCTGAAGGACGTTAACAATTTTAAATTCAGTGTTCTGAAGGACGTTAACAATTTTAAATATATTTTCTTTTAATCAGAAGCTTGGTGATAAACGTTTTAGAGAGTTTTTGCAAGATTAGTGTGTCATTTACAGTGAATGAATGCTGTCAGCATCAAATAAGATTTGCACAATATCTTGATTCTTGCCCTGATTAATGGCCAAAACATCAAATCATAGTTATAACTTTTTAGGAGAAATATTTATTTTTATACATAAAATAACTTTACTTTACACATAAAAAAAAATTAAAATACTAAATAAAAGGGTCAGAGATCTCATTTACTCATACTATTTACTTATATCCCTCGATCGGTCTTTATATTTTACCAATCAGAATCTAATATCAGATCCATACTA
>NC_061119.1:167397292-167425671 GCF_002878395.1 Capsicum annuum
TATATATATATATATATATATATATATATATATATATATATAACGAACTCATATATAAATTATATATGACTAAAAATTCTAATAATTGAATAAATTATATTGAATTGAGGAGCATCGATTATGTCTAGTGTAAACCATAGGTTTCATACTTTGTCGAAAATATATCGAATTAGTTTATTTCCCATACTAACATATTTATCCAATTTACGTGGACTCTTACAATGACATGTGACTTGTTTAAACTCATTTATGGGTGTCAATTCAAATGATTTACTTTTTATTAATTATTTATTTTATTTTAAAAATTTTACTAGTTATGGTCTATATGTATTTATCCTATTCTAGTTAGTTTATTATGGATGAAGGAACTAGTATTGACGTTTTCTCATGGTATTGTTAAAAGAAGCCGAAGAGAAAAGGAATCGCTTGAAAGGATTGCTAAAAGAAATTGAAATGCCCTAAAAAATTATAATTTGTTGTATGGTTTGTTGTTGGTGTTGCCTTTTGAAAGGTACAATAGGGATGTAGGACTAAATAAATAGATATATGGTTTCTTAAATCATCACTGGGTGCAGTGTGTAAATAATTAACTAGGACTTCTATAATATTTATCATCTACCACTATAAAGGATGATAATAAACTGAATTGGTAACACAATGCAACATATATCAGTAAACATCAACTTCAAGTTGATAGTTCATTATGATAGCAGTCTATAAATAATTAAGTAGGACTTCTATAATAAAAGCTACCAACTATATTATCTATAAAAGGTTTTATAGAATATATGAATATTTATATAGACATAGTCATTGTCTAATCAATCAACGTAGCTTTTTTAGAGGCTTCATAATTACCCTCCTGTTCATCGTTAATTGATATTCAATTTTTTTCAATAGACATAAAACTTAATCGGTAATAAAAAAAAGCATTTAATAGTGAATGAACCTAAGTAAAGGTAGACACAATATATGCTATAACTTTGACGATCAATACTAAAAAGGGACCAAATCGATAAAAACTGACATGATAGTAATTAGATCAAAATCAAGGGTTGTCAAAGTACAGTGAATATTTAAATACATCTTAATAATATATGAATATAAAATCTGACCGATTTGATGTTGCTCCTTCTTTTAAGAATGTTCTCTAGTGAAATTGCACTGCTTAATTTTTAGGATTTTCCATCAAAACTTAATTATATGTAAAAATCAAAAATAGTAATAACAAATTAAAACTTTGATATTTTAACAATAATTCAAGAAAATTAAAAATGATTATTCAAGTCCAACTATCATTTCATAAAAGAGTTTCAACAATGAAATTTCTTATATAAAATTAGACATTAATATTTGTTAGGGGGAAGGGGTGGGGTGGAGGTGGTTGCACTTCATCAACGTCAAAGACACCGGCATAGATATTTGACCTCGTCATTGCCTCGATCTCATTCACCCTCCGTTTGACTAGGACTTTCATGATTTCCTTATTTTGTAATGTAAATAGGCTCTTAAAGTAGCATTTGTCAACTTCTGTCAAACATTGCTCCATTGGTCTTCTCACTCAAAGCATTGTCGTTCTTCTCAAAGATTTTTTATTTCATTTCAGATACAAAAAAAATAGTAACAACATACCGTAATGAATTAATTAATCAATATAGAAAATAAAATAGAAGAAGAAGTTAAAGTTTGATAAACCTGTGATATGTCAAAGAATTGCAAAATTATTAAGCAGTCTTGTAAACAGATGAACAATATTGCACGAAAAACAGGATGAATGATATTTAAAAGAATAATAGCTAGGGTTGTCTTGGGGAATTAAATAAGAAATAAAATTATTACAACCAACATGTTTATCCACTTACAATAGTTAACAAAATGTCACATTGCTTCTACTAAAAATCATGAATAGTGTTAGATGTTCAGACTATAGGATGTCATTGTCAATGATTTTATAGTCTTTGTCAAATCTTCTCAAAAATCAATCAAAATCTGCCAAAAGGATTTGAAAATTTTTCTCACCTTTCTTGTCAAAAATCTACCAAAAAGATTTGTTGAATCTATGTTTTACAGTCCCCACTCATCAGCATTTTTATTTTCTATTAATTATAAGTAAATGAAATTAGAATCCACAGAAAAATAAAGAAATAATCAAAAAGAAAATATTATTATGCAGCAAAAAATAAAGGTAAACAAAAATATATTGATGGTTTGAAAATGAATAGAACAATCTGAAACAAAAAAAATCTAAAAAGATATGAATTTACTAAAAAGAAGACATTCAAACCAATCAATAATCCAAGAATTAAAATTACGGATCTGCACCCAGTCATTCTTTTTGAAATATCTACTATCTAAAAATATCATTTGTCACAGATTGATTATACATTTAACAACAATAAATGCACATTCTTCACAACTGTAGAAGATTAAGATGTTCAAAATGTCTCTTATCCGAAAACCGACTTGATGAATGAAATTGCTTCATCCGTTATATATTCTCCGCCTGTTTTGAATTCCGCAAGAAGCGATTTGAGTTTTATACATCTTATAACCTACATGAAGGACGTTTATTATCATTGGGTTGATGGGGAAGTATTGACTTACGAGTTGTGGCAACCACTATAAAGGAAAAAAGAGAGACAAATTACTCAAATTTGAAAGATAATGAAACTAAAATTAATAAACAGTAAAAGACTCATTACTAAATTAAAAATTAAAAACTACCACTCTGTCATGCATCATATACGATCTGTACAATGTAATAGTAAATGTTGGCTGGACAGATTTGTTGGCATGAATGGGAGTAAAGGTTGCATTTTTTGGTGGAGGAGAATAGGACTTTGTTTGAGAGTTTATTGTTATTGTGGAGTGTTAAGTGATTATAATTAGGAGAGGAGGATTATTTTCAGCTTCCCTTCAAATAAATTAATTTTGAGATAAAATATTATTTTGTTCCCAAATTAAAAATTTTGATTGAGTATGGGTGAGCACCTTTAAAAAAAATAAAGTGAGCAATAACAGTTTCAAACTCGAGACCTATGGAATATAAAGTTGATAGTGGACCGATTTGATGCAATAGCCTTCTTTCATTTTTGTCATGCTTAAAAATTTATTTGACTCTTTATTTAAGTATATCTATAAGAAATCGATATATACTATATACAAGAGTTCGTGCATGAAATTACATCGATAGTTCCTGATATAATCTATTTTTTAAATTAAATCGAATATGTCATGACAATAATGAATATAATTTATTGAGGCGGAGTATATGATAATGTTCCGTATTTGTCCCGACTATAGTCAGCATAATTATTTATCCCAATCGGGGGTCGTTGATTTAATTTGTGTTCTGTAATTAATTTTTTTTGTCAATTACTAAGGACTATAGTCAAAATTATGATTTAACTTGTAATCGTACATGTTGATTCATTGTATGTTTTGAAATTGAATTGATTCTCAATTTGTTATGACTGTATTAAACACTGTGAATTAACTTGTAAACATAAATGTGTATTCAATCAATTTGTGTAAGTCGGAGAGCAAAGGGATCACTTGAAAGGATCGCTAAAAGAAATCAAAATGGCCTAAAAATTTGAGAATTGGTTGTATAATTTGTTGTTTGTGTTGATTTTTTCAAAAGGTGAAATAGGGATATAGGAGGACTAAATAAATAGATGTATGATTTCTTAAATCATTCATGGGCAGTTTATAAATAATTAAGTAAAGCTTCTATAATATTTACCATCTACCACTAGAAAAGATGATAATAAACTAATTAGTAACACAATGCAATATATAATAGTAAACATCAACTTCAAGTTGATAGTTCCCTATGATAATGGTCTATAAATAATTAAGTAGGTCTTCTATAATAAAAGCTATCAACTTTATTATCTATAAGACAATACAATAACTAAACACAATTCCATCAGTAAAGATTGACACAATAAAGAGCAAAATTATTTGTCATCATTGAGTTGCCAAATATATTATCCATTAAAAAACTAACCATTAAAAGATACAAATCATTAAAATAAAATAATTATTTCTTTCAAGTTACCAAAGTACATGTTCTAAATTGCTTTGCTGACACCACTCTCATTGTTGAGTTCCTCAACAATGCACGACACATCCACTTCCTTTTCATTATTGTCTTCTTCTTCATTTTCTTCATCTTTGTTCTTCTCTTCTTCTACTTCTTACTTCTCGCTTTCTTTCCCATCTTTAATTTTGTATCTTTTTCTATCTTCTCCTCCTCCTGTGTAACGACCAGCTTTTTGATAAAATATGTGAATTGTGTGTTTCTATGTGATTTAACTATTTTACCCTCCTTTGTAGTTGCATTATTGTATTTCTGGGGTGTGGGGGTGATTGGCATGATTTCTAATATATTTTGGTACCATTTATGCGATATTGTGATTTTTGATGGTTTCGTAAGCCTTATTTTGGACTTATGTGAATATCTTTTGATTCATGAGATGTATGGCTGAACGAATTGTGCTAGTAGCTCCTGAATATCAATTTTAGGCTAGTTAGACATTTGGTTCAGGTCCCAGTGCACTAGAGCTCATTTCGACCTATTGCTCGAAAAGTTAAAAAATTTAAAATATGAGTGTGGGACCCACATTTGATTAAAATGACCTCGGATGAAAAATTCAACTTCACCAATAAATTTAGAGCATAGATTTTATGGTGGTAACATATTTGGTATGATTTTAAGACTTTTAAATTTTATTTTGATCCTCGATTTGGAAAATCATAATTTTAGATTTTGGGGGTCAACTTTGTAAAAATAATTTTTTTTTTTGAAAATCCAACTTTGTCAACACGGTCAGAACGTTGAACTTAGTGTGGTTACATATTTTATTTGTGTATATAGAACTCCGAGCGAATCTCGAACATCCCGTCGAAGTCTGGATTGGACTTTAAAAAAAATTGCACTAGTTTTAAAAAAAAATACCTTTTTGTTGTCCATTTTGTCCATTGTTTCACCTTGCCTCTTAAGAGTTAAATCATAAAATAGTGTGAGACATTAAAAGTGAAGTTTGTGGGAGCTTGAAAAGGTAGATTAACATCTATTTCTTGATTCTCGTATGGATTTAAGGTAAGAATTCACCATTTTCTTAGTAATTTCTTGATTAATTTCTCAAAATTCCAAAAATTCTAGGGCTTGATTTTAAATTTCAATTTCACTCCTTTCACTTGAATAATATTTTAATCTTATAATTATTAGTCTTTCATCAATTTAACCTTCAAAACAACTCTGATTCTTGACTTTAACACGAATTTTAAAAATTTTATCTGGTAAAGCTTAAAAATAATTTTTATTTGATTTAAACCTCATTTTTTACTCAATTTGACTTGAATTTTCAGATTCAGGTTCGTAAAAATATGTTTTTGAAGTAAATTTACAATTTTGTCCTTTTTTAAAAACTTATTTTGGGATTCTATTTTGACCCCAGACTAAAAGTAGTCAATATGGGTGTCGTTGGTTTCATTTAGACACGTAGATTTTATATTTGATGTTTTTAGTGAAGTTTAGAATTATTCGTGAAAATTAAGATCGTGGATTGAAAGTGTAGCGAACCGATTTTGACTTGTGAGGTAGGTTATGACTTAACTCTTTCAGACTGGGTTGGATAGTAACCGAAGGTACAAAATGCATGTTAAGAGTGAAAAGTAATCATGAAAAATATCTATCTATTTGTTGTGCTCGTGTGGAGGCCTATATGTAATATAATTATTGAAATTGAGATATTATGTGACATGTGTGACCGTGTGGGGTCTTATGTGATGTTGATAGTCTTGAATATATGTGAATAATTGTATTGTGTTGTTGAAATTCCTAATGTGGTATCATGGGTATATTGTGATATATTCATACTTCTTGTTATATGAGACGTGTGGAAATTCATGGATGAATCAAAAATAATGAGTGAATATTAACTCATGTGGTTACAAAAATGTATAATTATGGTTGGTTGTGGAAATATATCATTGTGATTGGTGGTGAAAATACTCATTGTGATTGCTTGTAAGCATTACATCCTCATATCATACTCATTCATGAAACATTAGTACCATCATGGCAACACCTAAGTAACACTTGCAAGATCTTTTTAAAATCGTTCACAAGGGTTCTGCCTGGGAAAAGATATTATAGCACCTTATAAAACCCTTTTCGAGGGATGTACCAAAAAAGAGATATGAGATATGTGGATTATATAAGATTTGACAAACCCCCATGGGTCCTACATCGAGAATATTTAGCTTTGTAGGTATATATGGGGAATTTGCGACGATCCCAGAGATTGTGTCATGACCTCGTGCATCAACATATATATTGCACTTACTTTATTGTGTTTATGTTGTGTTGTATTATCATATTGACTTGTCATTTATGTATTTGTCTGACCTTTCTTTACTTGTATTTGATGATCTAGTATCTACATGTTCTCCTTTGCTCTACTTATATGTGACATAATGCATACTTGTGCGCTATCTTGGTGTGTTGTTGTAATATATGTGATATATTAGAACTCTTAGTACAGGTGGTATTGGATACCGTTGTGGGATATTTTCTTATTGCAGGTGATGTACCCTTAATGTATATTTTGTATGCTTTATTTTATACTTTGTTCGATCGGCCTATGATACCTATTAAGTATAAGTGGACTATACTCACTCTTAATTCACCCTTTTGGTACAGCTTTAGGTTTTGGTGTGCCTCAGATTAGTTGATTTTTGGGCGTCTTTAGATTACTCAAGGTAGCGGTTGGATATTCATATGTTCAAAGTTCACCTCTATCTTTCTGTATTAGTTATGTCTTTATTAGTATTCAGAGACAGATATTATTCCTTTACGGTTATTTTCTAATGTATTTGACTCCTTGATTGTATTAGTAATTCTTAAACTATTGACACCTGATTTTGGGCATGATTGGTGTTTTGAAGAAGTTCTTTCCGTAATGTTATGATTATGTGTATGGTTTGGCTTCACCTTACCTTGGGTATTTTTTTTCCTTTTTGTATCAATTTGGGTAATAGGATTACTTGTCAAGGTACGCCGTGACAAGTGTCATTATGACATTATTTTTAGGTCGTGATAAATTGGTATCAGAGCAGTCAGGTTTCATTAGTCTCAATGGTGTAAGAACGGTATGACTAATAGAGTCTCACAGATCGGTGTGTAGATTTCTATATCTATATTTGAGAGGCTATAGGACATCTTTAGGAAACTTCTTTCATTTTATTTTTTATCATATGATGTTCTTTTATACCTTGTGTTCTAAGTTGTGTTTCACTCTATCTTCACGGATGTTATTGCTTATATGGCTTATCAGCTAAGAGATACTGCGAGAGATTGGTAGTGATCGTTTATCGATTGTAGGCCTACTGATGCCTTTCTAGAGATATTCGTGCCTTACAGTTTGAGGGATCAAATACATGATGAGTTTGATCGTCTGGAGCAGGATTCCATGACTGTTGCAGAGTATGAGGCGTATTTTTATGCCTTGTCCAGATATTCCTATGCCAGTATTTCCACCGAGTTTGAGAAAATTCAAAAGTTTGTAAAGGATTTGGATGTCTCCCTTCAGTTGGTTACATCTCAGATGGTTTTGTTAGGAGGTTATTTTTAGAATATTATGGATCATACTAAGATGATAGAGGGTATTCTTAGTGCATCTGAGGGAGGCGCCAAGAAGGCATGACTTTTAGTGAGTTCAGGTGTCAGACCTCTCAAGGCAGAAATTTTAGAAGTTCTCGTGGATACCATAGTAGGCTAGTGTAGGTAGATTTATAGAGTTTAGGTGGTGGATCTTCTAGTTCAGCAGTTTAGGGTGGTCATTTGGACCCAGTTGTACCTTCTCCTATTGAGACTAGTCGTAGAGGTTTCTATGTGTATGATGAGATTGGCCATGTGAACAGAGACTATCCCCGCTGGGTTTCAGTTATGAGGGGTAAAAGTGCTACCAGAGGTGCGAGGGGCAGAGGCAGTAGAGCTTGTGGGGGTAGTCGTGCGGCCACTCAGGTAGTTGGTGGTTGCAGTGGGGCCATTCAGCCTGTTGGTGGTCGTAGTTAGTATTATACTATATTTGCCAGACTAGAGCCAGATGCGTCTGATGATGTGATCATAGGTATCATCCCTGGTTTGTTTCAGACCTGCATTTGTGTTATTTGATCCTGGATCAACTTTCTTTTATATGTCTATGTATTTTGATTTGGTTCGTAAGCCTCTTGCCATGCTTATTTGTATATATACCCCAATAAGTAATTCTTTAGTAGTGGATCGAGTGTACCGATCTTATGTTATGACTTTTGTCGGGTGTGAGACTTTGGTAGATCTGCTTGTGTTAGATATGATTGCTTTCAATATTATTTGGGTATGGATTGGTTGGCTCCTTATCATGATGTCTTACATTGTTTTACTAAGACCGTGACTTTATCCTCGTCGGGTGTGCAAGGATAGCTTGGAATTGTGCATTTTATTTGGGTCCTAAGTGGATTATATCTTATGTTTAGGCTCATAAATTAGTTGAGAGTGGATGTTTATCTTACTTGTCTCGTATTTATGACACCAGTGTTGTTTCGCCCCCTTTCTTGGATTCTGTCTGTGTTTTCTATGAGTGTATGGATATGTTCTCTACGAACTTGCCTGGTATGTCTCCAAATTGAGATATTGATTGTTATTGATGTTGAGCGCACTGAGCCTATTTCTATTTCTTCTTATAGGATGGCCCCAGTAGAGTTGAAGAAATTGAAGGATCAGTTGTAGGAGTTGTTGTATAAGGGTTTATCCAATCTATTATTTTGCCTTAGGGTGCGCCTGTCTTGTTTGTGAAGAAAAATAATGGATCTATGCGGATGTGTATTGATTATCGATAGTTGAATAAAGTGATAGTTAAGAATAAGTATCTTCTTTCTCATATTAGTGATTTGTTCGATCAGCTTTAGGGTGTTGTAATGTTTTTGAAGATAGATTTAAGGTCTGGTTATCACTAGTTGAGAATTAGATTTTTGGATATTTTGAAGATAACTTCTTGGACTTGATATGGTCATTATTTGTTCTTGGTCATGTCATTCAAGCAGACCAATGCCTCTTTGTGTTCATGGAGTTTATGAATTAGGGTTTTTGACCATATCTTAACTCCTTGTTATTGTATTTATAGATGATATCTTATTTTATTAGAAGATTGAGGTTAAGAATGAGGAGCATTTGCAGATTATGCTTCAGAGATTGAGGGATGAGAAGTTGTATGCTAAGTTCACTAAGTGCGAGTTTTGGTTGGAGTCTGTTTCTTTCTTGGGTCATGTAGTGACTAAGGAAGGTATTATGGTTGATCCAGCCAAGATTGCAGCAGTTTGTGATTGGGCTAGACCTACTTCGCCTACTAAGATTTGAAGTTTTGTTGGCTTAGCAAGGTATTATCAGTATTTTATTGAGGGTTTTCATCCATTGCAGCTCTATTGACCAAGTTGACCTAGAAGAAGATTTTCTCTTAGTGTTTTGATACTTGTGAGGCGAGATTTCAAAAACTTAAGGATTTTTTGACTTCAGCTCCTATCTTGACTTTGCCAGGGAGGGTGTGGGTTTTACTATATTTTGTGATGCTTTAGGTGTTGGGTTAATGTGGGAGGGCAAGGTAATTGCTTTTGCATCTCATAAGTTGAAGCCTCATGAAAGGGATTATCCTACCCATGATTTGGAGTTGCACGCAGTCGTGTTTGAATTAAAGTTGTAGGGGAACTACTTGTATAGAGTTTGTTGTGAGATCTTCTCAAATTATCATAGCCTTTAGTACTTTTTCACCCAACGAGATCTTAATATGAGGCAGCGTTGTTGGCTTGAGTTGCTTAAGGATTATCACTAACTATTCTCTACCATCCAGGCAAGGCTAATGTGGCTGCGGATGCCTTGAGCCGGAAGTCGACTAGCATGGGTAGCTTAGAGTATATTTTAACCCAAGAGAGGCCTTTGGACTTAGAGGTTCAGTCTTTAGCTAACCAGATAGTTAGGCTTGATATTTCAAAACCTGGACGTGTTTTGGCATTCGTAGAGGCTAGATCTTCTTTGATGGAGCATATTCAAGCTTATTAGTTTGGTGGTGTTGGATTGAGGTTTATTCGAGATAAATGTTGAGTGCGGAGGATAAGGAAGCCTCACTTGATTTGGATGGTATTTTGCGAATTGGAGGCCAAGTTTGTATGTCGAGAGTGGGTGACTGGATTAGGTTGATCTTGGAGGAGGCTCATTGTTTCAGATATTTCATCTATTCAAGTGTGAATAAGATGTATCGTGATTTAAGATAAAACTATTGGTAGGGTGGTATGAGGAGAGATATAGCAGATTTTGTAGCTCGTTGCCTATGTTTTCAGCAGGTGAAGGTCGAGCATATGAGACCTGGTGGATAGCTTCAAAGGTTGCCTATTTTTGAGTGGAAGTGGGAACAAATCACCATTGACTTTGTGATTGGTTTTCCTTGTACATCTCATGGTTCTGACAGTATTTGAGTCATTATGGATCGATTGACCAAGTCAGCTCATTTTATTTTGGGTCAGGTCTTATTTAGTGTTGATAGGTTTGTCCATATCTACATTCATGAGATTGTGCATCTGCATGGTGTGTCGATGTTTATTATTTCAGATTGAGGTTCTGTGTTCACATCTTATTTTTGGAAGACTTTTCAAGATGATTTGGGTACTCGGGTTGATCTTAGCATAGTGTTTCACCCCAGATTGATGGCCAATTAGAGCGGACTATCCATGTTTTGGAGGATCTGCTCCATGCATGCGTGATGGATTTTGGTGGCTAGTGGGAGCAGCTTTTGGCTTTAGCAAAGTTTGCATATAATAATAGATACCATTCCAGTATTGATATGGCACATTTTGAGGCATTGTATAGTAGGCATTGTCAATCCCCAGTGGATTAGTTTTATGTTTTAAAGGTGAGACCTCGAGGTACAGACTTTCTTCGTGAGTCTTTGGATAGAGTTCGGGTCATTCAGGATATACTTAGAGCGGCTCAAAGTAGGCAGAAGTGTTATACTGATCGTAGACTTTTTGCCTTGAGATTTGGTGTTAGTAATTGTGTCTTCCTTCGAGTTTCACCCATGAAGGATGTGATGAGGTTTGGAAAGATAGGCAAGCTTACCCCCAGGTATATCGTCCCATCTAAAATTCTTCAGACTATTGGCGATGTGGCTTATGAGTTAGCTTGGCCCCCTAATCTATCAATTATTCATCCAGTTTTTCATGTTTCTATTATTCATCGCTATAATCCTGATGAGTATTATATCATTCATTGGAATTCGGTTCAGTTAGATGAGTGGTTCTTTGTTGAGGAGTCAGTCTCCATTTTGTCTAGGGATGTTAGGTGGTTGCGCTCTAGAGTTATCCCTGTAACTAAGGTTCTGTGGAGATATCGACCTGTAGATGAGGCTATTTGGGAGGTAGTGTCTGATATGCATAGTTCTTACCCCTAGCTCTTCGTTGATTCAAGTATTTCTTTGCCTTAGTTTGAGGATGAACTAGATTTTTAGTAATGGGTGATGTAACGACCAACCTTTTGATGAAATATGTGAATTGTGTGTTTCTGTGTGATTTGACTATTTTACCCCTCTCCGTAGTTGCATTATGATATTTCTGGGGTGTGGGGGTGATTGGCATGGTTCCCAATGCATTTTGGTACCATTTATGCGATATTGTGATTTTTGATGGCTTCGAGAGCTTTCTTTTGGACTTATATGGATATTTTTTGATACGTGTGATGGATGGATGAACAGACTGCTCCAACAGCTCCTGAATATCGATTTTAGGCTAGGTACACCTTTGGTTCAGGTCCCGGTGTACCCGAGCTCATTTCGACCTTTTGGTCGGAAAGTTGGAAAATTGGAAACATAGGTGTGGGATCCACAGTTGATTGAAATAGCCTCGGATGAAAAATCTAACTTCGCCAGCAGATCCAGAGTATCGATTTTAGGGTGTTAACATATTTGGTATGATTTTATGACTTTTAAATCTCAATTCGATCCTCGATTTAAAAAATTATGATTTTGAATTTTGGGGATCAACTTTTTGAAAATGATATTTTTTAAAAAATTTGACTTCGCCATTGCGTCCGAAATGTCGAATTTAGTGTGGTTACAAAGTTCATTTGTGTATATCAAACTCCGAATGAATTTTGGACACCCCGTCGAAGTCTGAATTAGACTTTAAAAAAAACTGCAGCAATTTTAAAAAAAAAAACAATTTTTTATTGTCCATTTTGTCCATTCTTTCACCTTGCCTCTTGAGAGTTAAATCCTAAAATAGTGTGAGATGCTTAAAAGTGAAGCTTGTGGAGCTTGAAAAGCTAGATTAACATCTATTTCTTGATTCTCATATGGATTTAAGGTAAGAATTCACCCTTGTCTTAGTAATTTCTTGATTAATTTCTCAAAACCCCAAAAATCATAGGGCTTGATTTTAAACCCCTATTTCACTCCTTTTCACTTGAATAATGTTTTAATCTTATAATTAGTATTTGTTTCATCAATTTAACCTTTAAAACTACTCTGATTCTTGATTTTAACCCGGATTTTAAATATTTTACCCGGTAAAGCTTAAAAGTGGTTTTTCTTTGATTTGAACCTCGCTTTTTACTCGATTTAGTTTAGGTTTTCAGTTGTAGGTTCTTAGAAATATGAAAAACATGCTTTTGAAATAAATTTATGATTTTGCCCTTCTTTTTCGAAAATAAATTTTGGGGGTCTATTTTGACCTCAAACCAAAAGTAGCCAATATGAGTGTCGTTGGTTTTACTTTGATGTGTCGATTCTATATTTGATGGTTTTACTAAAGTTTGGGGTCGTTTGTGTAAAGTAAGGGTGTGGTTCAAAGTGTAGCGGACCGATTTCAGCTTTTGAGATGGTTTATGGCTTAACTCTTTCAAACTGGGATGTGTATTAAATGATGGTACAAATCCATGTTAAGGGTGGAAACTAATTATGAAAAATTTCTATCTATGTGTTGTGCTCGTGTGGGGGCCTAAAGGTAATGCAATTGTTGAAATTGAGATATTATGTGATATGTGTGGCCGTGTGGGGTCTTATGTGATGTTGATAGCCTTGAATATATGTGAATAATTGTATTGTGTTATTGAAATGCCTAATGTGGTACCAATGGTGCATTGTGATATATGCATACTTGTTGTTATATGTGACATGTGGAAATTCATGGATGAAATGAAAATAATGAGTGAATATTGACTCACGTGGTTGTGAAAATTTATAATTATGGCTGGTTATGGAAATATATCATTGTGATTGGTTGTGAAAATACTCATTGTGATTGGTTGTGATCATTACATCCTCATATCATACTCATTTATGAAACATTGGTACCACAGTGGCACCACCTGAGTAACACTGGCAACACATTTTTAAAACCCTCCCTGGGATATGCTGGGGAAGAGATATTGTAACACCTTATAAAACCCTTTTTGAAGGATGTGCTGGAAAGGAGATATGAGATATATGGATTGTATACGAGTTTACGAACCCCCATAGGTCCTACGTCGAGAAGCTTTAGCTCTGTAGGTGTATATGGAGATTATGTAATGATCCCGGAGGTTGTGCGATGACCTCGTGAATCATCATCATATACATTGCACTTACTTTATTGTGTTTATGTTGTGTTGTATTATCATATTGGCTTGTCATCTATGTATTTGTCTTACCTTCCTTTACTTGTATTTGATGATCTAGTATCTACATGTTCTCCCTTATTTTACTTATATGTGACGTAATGCATACTTATGTTCTATCTTGGTATATTGTTGTAATATATGTGATATATTATAACTCTTAGTACAGGCGATGTGGGCTACCATTGTAGGACATTTTCTTATTGCAGGTGACATGCCCTTAGTGTGTATTTTGTATGCTTTATTTTTTCTTTGCTCGGTCAGCCTATGATACCTACTGAGTACAAGTGGACCGTTCTCACTCCTACTTTACCTTTTTGGTGCAGCTTCAGGTTCGGGTGCGTCTCAAATTAGTTGATTTTCGAACGCCTTTAGATTAATCAAGGTAGCGGTTGGACATTATACGTCCGGACTTCACCTCTATCTTTATGCATTAGTTATATCTTTATTAGTATTCAGAGATAGATATTATTTCTTTGTGGTTATTTTTCTAATGTATTTGACTCCTGAATTGTATTAGTAGTTCTTAAACTATTGACACTTGGTTTTGGGCATGATTGGAATTTTGGATAAGTTCTTTCTGCATTGTTATGATTACTTGTATCGTTCGGCTTCATTCTAGAAGCCTTACCTTGGGTATTTCTGTCTTTTCTTTTTCCTTTTTGTATCAGTTTGGTTGATGGGCTTATTTGTCGTGGTATGCCGTGACAAGTGTCATCATGACCTTGTTTTTGGGTCATGACATCCTGGTCATTCACTTCATCTTCCTTGACTGCTTTTTCTCTTCTTTTTCTTCTTCTTCTGATTTTTTCTCACCATCTTCTTCTGACTCCTCTTTTGTTTCCTCTTCTTTCTTTTTTTCTTTCATTTTATCATCGGCTGCTGCAAGGTCAGTCATTACGACTACGAGTTCTTCTAGGTTTACCTGACGTAGGACATAAGTTGGACTGTCCACATACGCTAGATTGTTTGAAAAGGATTACAAAAATTTTAGAAGTTAATTAATTAGGAAGAACAACCAACAAAATATTTCATCTTGATCTTGTTGCATCTTTTTGTTCTTCTCGATTCTCCTCAACCTCTCGTATCTAACATAAGAAGAAATATCCATCATACTTTTATCTAGCAAAGAAACATGCTCTTGTAGATCTCCATCATTAGAAGTGATCAGTGTGGTATTTTGTCCACTAAAACCAGCATAATCAGAAACATGTGCGGAACTTGGGATGTGATTGTGACCACCCAAATCTCATCTTCGTCCACGACCTCTACTGATAGTGAGGACAGTCACACCTTTCAACTCCTCCTTCAAGGCATCAATGAACATGTCATCAACTTCTACATCATATGGCATAAATGTTTTCATGTAGGTATGCTTCATCTCACGGGTGGTAGGGGTAAGGTATGATACACTGGCTACAAAATATATAAATTACATGATATTCACTAGTTTAAAAATATTAATATATAATAATAAGTAAAATTTTACCTTTGTACTATTTCCTTTATACTTAAATAGGTCGCCTTTTCATTATCTTGTCTCTCTTCGATGTGTGCCATCTAAGTAGACGGGGAATGAGCAAAGAAGAATTCAGTGACATTTCGGCATACTTTTCAAGATAAGGAAAAGCCTCATATATCCAAACCTTCAATCAATATAAGCTTAATTAAATCTATGGGGTCTACGTATTATTCCATAAATATTAATAGTCTATAATTAGTCGACAATATGGTAGCTGGTAATCACTAATAATGCCCAAGTAAAGTTGTACAAAGCGTACGATGCATTCTTCTTCTTGACAAACGCTTCTTTCAACTTGTTCAAATCAATATTCTTCAAATAGCTAAATGTCAACCCAAATGACTTTTCCCCTATGATAACTCTCAAAGAGATCTAAATCAACCGTCATCTTGATATAGCCTGAATTAACCTTATTTATGGATCATTTACGAGCATCATCGAGTGCACGAATCAAACTAAAGAGCACTTAAACTTTTGTTGCTTAATAGATTACCTTTGATCAAGCTAATTAGCCTTACAGCAGTGATGTTCTTGTTCTTCATCACCTTAAAATGAAATTTTTCACTATTTTGGAGGACTTTGTTCATTTTTTATCCATAGGGGTATGCTGAACAATTCAACCCCGTAATCAGAGCAAATTTGTTTAAACCAAAACAAACTGCCTTATTATTCACACAAAACCAAAGTTCATGCAACTTTCTATTTTTCTTGACACTTCACAGCAACATATAATGAACCATCGGTCCATTGAGTTTTAAATATTTCGGCAAATGTCTCAAGGGTCCAAAATAGGTTTTCTTAAAGTCAGCATAGAGCTTTTGTTCAAGTAGAATCTTTCTAAACTCTCGATATTCTGCCATCCTCGCTCTTATGGATATCTTCGATAGAAAAGAACCTAAATCATCTATCCACATAGCTAGTTCGTACAACTCAAAGAAGATATCTCTTTCACAAATTGGCAAGGACAGGAGATCATCAGCCTCCCCATCTCTACTATCTCTCCTATTGTCATCTTCACCATTATCGCTTTTAGTTTCTCCTTCGCTTTCCCCTTTACTTTCCACTTTATTTTCCTCAACGTCATCACTCTCATGTGCACTACTGTCCTCATATTCGTCATTCTCGATAAATACTTTTGATTCACTTTCTGATTCAGGTTATTTGATTATAATTTTTTCTCTTCAAAGTTTTTGAAACTTCTTTGACTTTTCGTTTCCTACTGCTAGAAGCAATCGAAGCAGCCCCTTTAATTTCTCCCTTAACTTTACCCATTTAAGATCTATAATCAAAAATAAATCTGTAGAGGTCAATCTATCAACTCATGATCTAAAAACATAAATAGAGAAATAACTCAAATCAAACATGCAAATTAAGTAGCAACTATTCTAGAAATCAAACATGCAATTGATAGCAGCAATAAGAGAATTAAAATGGATCTAACTCAGTAAAAACATTCAAAATCAGTAGGAATAAGAATATCAAAAATTGGAAATTCTAGCCATTATCCATAGCAAAACACAGTTAAACAAAAATAACGTATTTTTCGTAACATAAAATCACAACACAAAAAATATAGTAAATTAAACTTACCTCAGCAAGATAATATTAGAGATTTTGACTTGGTGATGAAGAATGGAGAAAAACGTTTGAACTCTCAATAAATTACAAGAAAAATCAAAAATTGAAACATTAGAGGAGAGAGAGGAAAGTTGTTGGATTTATTAAAGGAATTTTAAAAAAAATTAAATATTTAGGGACCTGGTTTTATTTTTACAAACTTGTATTTATCTCCAACTTTTAAAAATGTTAAACAGATCCATGACCCCACAACCCTACCTCATCATATCTTTTTACATACAATAACTCTAGAAAATAAAGAAAAAGATATTCTCAACTTTTTAATGCAGAATAGAAAGTGAAAAGTTCTTTTAACTACTTGTTTAAGGAGGTATTATCTAAGACACCCTCTCACGTTCTTTCACCTACCTATCATTTCTCCATCTACTCCTTCACCTTTTTCAACACTCGTCATGTCGAACTTCACAAAAGTTAGACTTCTTACCGGTGTCCTTCTGCAATTCAAAATTATGCTGAGTCGATCTTACATTACCCGTGATTGTGTGGTACATTATTTATATTTTTATATTTTAAAAAGGGACCCTTTTAAAAATACATATGTATTGAAGATAGATGTAGCTCAATTTTTAAATTCATTATTATAGTGGCTGCCTAAACAAGTTTCTCAGTTCATTCCTCCACGCCCTATTAAGGTTGTAATCCATCACAATAGAAATAAATTAAAGACACGTGTTATCTCGGGTAGTAAGAACCGAAGGAGAGTTTTTCATGGCTGGTGTAATTTAATTCGGGAGTCTCCTTTCCAGAAAAAAAATGTCCTTGGCATTCTCATTTTCAAAAGTTTGGGTGGATCATTGGGAATTAATGTTCTTAATATGGACCCTAGGTATAGTATTGATCCTTCACGCCGTTATAGACGATATTATTGAACTTGTGCAGTTGGTTTGAAGGTTCTCTTTATTTTATATTTTTGGTACTATATTTCATTTTAGTTGAAAAATCTAATAGATATCATTATAAAGTTTCACATATAATTGACGTCTAATTTGAAAAACAATCTTTTTTAATTCCCTTCTTCGTTGAATTATCAATAGTGCACTGCTATCAATAGATATAAAATTGGAAGTACTACTATGAACATTCAACAGTTAATGCAAATTAGATATTCCATTTCATAAGTTTCAAATCAGAAGAACATTGAAAAAATTTAGCCATACAAAATAAAAGTAATGTGGAAACTAAAGGAAACAACACCAAATGGGATTTTTCTTTCAAATTAGACCAAATTCAACCTAAGCATGTTGCCAGATCACGAAAATGGTGGTGGTGAACTTGGAGGAGAAATAACATCATCAGGATCTATTTTAAAGTGCTCATACAACCCCTTTAACAACAATTCCATCCTCTCTCCTACAATATTAAGTTGATTCCACAATGACTAAGATGATTTTCTATTCTTTTCAAAAAAAAAATCATATCATTAATTTTTTTTGTTTATTTATTTCCTATCCTCTTGCATAGCATAATACATTTCTCTAGTGTACCAAAGTAGGGTTTAAACTTTAGTCTTATAACAAACAATAACAATTAATACGTCTAAGAGATACATAAATTACAATGAAAAACTGACAGAAAAGATAGAAAATTACAATTGTTACCTTCATATGTTGAGTAATTGAAAGTCCAATT
Source organism: Capsicum annuum (assembly GCF_002878395.1). Lineage (NCBI taxonomy): Eukaryota > Viridiplantae > Streptophyta > Magnoliopsida > Solanales > Solanaceae > Capsicum > Capsicum annuum. Next base: position 167,415,769 of record NC_061119.1, read on the forward strand.
ATATAGATGTTGTTTTGATCGGCACTAATACATCATTATGTGGTTTAAATATGAGTTTAATGATGAAGAATGTCAATAGACTATTTATGTTTTAATTACAATTGATGAAGAAATTTAATTAAGCACTCTTATCAAATGCTAGCAAATGGAGTGTCTTGAAAAGTAAACATGTAATAAAGTCTTCAATCAACATAATAAGTGAAACACCCAATATCTCGGCCTTGCCAAAAACTTTTGGTTTTAGAGTATGTTGTCTAAGATACGATTAAACAAGGCCCTCGTACCCCTTGGATATGAGTCATATCCACTCTCCCTTTCTTTCTCATACCTTAAGTATCCTATGAGGATGGAATTCTATCCCCTATATGAGTTACCCCCTCCTTAATTGTACTCTTAGTATATGAGTCGTACCTAGGTAAGTCGTATGGAGTGAGGTCTTAGCTTGGAGTGGACTATTTTTATTACGAGTGGAGCATATGAGTTAGAGGTGAGTCATACCCTTTAGATATAACTCAAAATGTATGGCCGTACCCTTAATAGTGTGTGTGACCTAGGAGAAGCCTATGGATAAGTCAGGGTACCACTCATACCCTAGGGTACGGTTCCCTTAGTGAGTCATACCCCTGGATGGGTCCATTTTGTAGCTTTTAACTAAGGGCCTTATGGTCATTTCCTACACCTTAAACCCTAAGTCCCTTTACTATATGTGTATATGGCCTCCCTAAAAACATTTTGTGTGGATTTAACATCCTAAACTCCCTCTCAAACATTCTCAAAGTTTCTTAAAGCAAGATTGGGGGATAGGGTTTGAAGGGTGCTCATCTAGAAGAAAAGAGGAGTCAAGTTCTTAGTGGATCATCTTGTTTAAGGCATGTAATCATTCCCCTTGTTAAATAACTCTAAACCCATGTATTTCACACTTGGATTAGTAAGTGTACATGGTGATTTTGAAATCAAATGAAAGGGGTTTTATTGCCTAATGATGAATAATGTTGTTTCTTTCTTAGACTTGTATTTACACATGTTATTGATGATGAATTACATATATGGGTTCTTGTTGCATGTGGTTTAATATGAGGGTCTTAAGTAACCCTAATCTTGATGATCTGTACCATGAAATTAGCCTTGTTAAAGGTATGCACATAAGATATTTTTGAAAATATCTAAGTGAATTGTCTAGTCATATGGTTGTGATGTTTTCAATTAGGACAATGGCCTAATAAGAATGAATGATTGATAAATTATATCGTGAAGGTATTGTGAGCCATGTATTGTATAATTGATGACCTTGTTGATAGATGGCTAATAAGGGATTAAAGTTCTGAATCATAAAATTGAATTTGAATAGTGTGTTGAACTAAAATATGGTGAGAATGTGTTATAAGCTTGCTAATGAAATATGAATAGTTGTGTGGGTCTTGATTACCATAAATAAAATTGAATTAAGGCATTTAGCCCATTGAAGTGATTAGTGGTTAAATGGTTGTGTGAAGGCCTAATGTGTATCTATGGTATTGGTCTAGTAGAAATAAATGAGGTAAGATGTTGTTAATGAATATGAACGCATGGTAAATGGTTGATAGAGGCCTTGTTGGCCATGCAAGGAGTAAGGGGATGTCTTTAATAGTTGGTAGGTTAAATGGGACATGGTCCCTAAAACATGAACTCAAATTATGCTTGAATGAAAGGTGTGTGTAAGAATAGTAAAGAGTAATAACTGGTTTATAGAGGTTTTGATGACCATAAATGAACTTACATCATGTTGTGAACTAAGGCCTTGAGACTATCTATAAGATTAATGGCTAATTGGGTCGGCAAAGACCATGTGGTTGTCTATGGTGTTGATATGTAGCCTTGGTGGCTAGAATTACCTAAATGGGTTTAAGCCCTTAAATGTCGAAATGAATTGTATGGATGTTAATGCATGAACTGATGGGTTGAGAGTTCAAATGTCGACTAAGAATGGTAATAAGATGACTTGTGGTTAAAGTACCCCGTCTAATGACTTGTGGTTAAAGTCCCTGATGTGTGAGCAATTGCGAACACATTTAAGACCTGTAACCAAGAATAATTGCAAAGTTTAAAGCAACTTTTGTCATTTTTGGTTTGTTTATGTCTGATTTTACAGTTTAAGATGATGGGATAGAAAACCAACAAGAATGGAAGCAAAGAAGTTGAAATTTGAAGGAATCTGAAGCGAAATGTGGCTGACGATATCTGTGATAAGTTGCCAGCCCTGTGATAGGCTATCATAGTTGTTGTTAGACTTAAGCATCTAGTGATATAACATCAAAAGTGTGATACGCCGTCATGATATCGTCATCCTTAAATAGAGAATGAGAGTTGAAGACATTTTTGTGACAAATTTTATGATAAGCCGTCAGGTTGGTGATAAGGTGTTAACGTCGTCGTCAGCCATAGACAGCATAAGACAAAAGTGCAGAGGAGATGACGACATCTGTGATAAGCCGTCAGACTCCTGATAAGCTGTCACGGACGTCGTTGTCTATTCCGATAAAAAGCTGCAACTTTAATTTTATTTCCTTATTTAGGATTAACTATAAAAAGCATTGTTTAGGGTTTTTCTAAGGGTTGGAAGATGAGTTTTAAGAGACGTAATTTGATATTTCCTCTTTCGAGTTTCTTGGCTTGAAAAAGCAAATACTTTGAAGAGATTATTATCATAATTTTGGGATTTCCATTGTGATCTACTCTACGATTCACTAATTACTATTCATCTTTGTAAGTTAATTTTCTCAATTATGAATTCAATTATGTGTTTCATTCTTTGCATCATGAGTGGCTAAAATCCGTTAACCTGAATTATGGGATCTAGGGTTAGGTTATGATGATGTGATAAACACTCAAGATTTAATAGGTATTAGGATTTCTTGATTATTCTGAGATTTTAATCAATGTCTGTTGGTTGCAAACAGCAGACACACTTACTTTGATTTTCTTAAGAAAGAAACCATATACAGTAGGAAGTGAATTATCAACAGGGACTCGAAAACACTTTGTTTAATAATCAGCGTTGTAACAAGGTTGATTAACCTGAGGTAAAATCTGGGCAGTGAATAGTGATTTCCTAAGTCCGAGAGGATTAAGAAATTAGATGCTTAAATAGGTCGAGAGACATTTGAGCATATCATCGATAAAGATAGCTTGTTATCCTAACCACCGTGAGAATCTTGAACCACTTTTAGCATCTGTCATGTACCGAAAGACCTAGTGAACATAATTCTAGTTATTTCATAAACTCTTGATTTACAAACACTGAAACTAAAGTGACCAACAATTATTTGTTGATCATCAAAAACCCCATTTTATCTTTTCGTATCATCTTTTTGAATTCAATTTTTAACTTTAGTTTCAAACTAGTTTAATCGTCATTCACATTGTTCTCTGTGGATTCAACCCCGACTCCAAAAATTGCATAAATATATTAACGACGACCGCCTTGCACCAAATTGACGTGTAAGTTGAGCGTTATCAAAAATGGCGTCGTTGTCGAGGAACAATTTGGCGTATTGAGTTGGTTTGAAATTTTAGCCTACTTGCTTGAATTTAAACTTGTAAACATTTATTTTTAGTTTTCTTTTATTTCTGGTGTTAGGTAGATTTTTATTTTAGTTTACTTATTACTATGGCATCTTGGAATAAACATGAGCTTGGTGGTTGGAAATTGTATCTTGATGATCCATGTCCATATTGTGATCGACCTCACTTTTGGCAAGATTATAGATATGCTCCCCAGGGAGAGATATGTGCACCATCTCCATCTTACTGGGAGTATGATTGTTCTTTATGTGGTGGTCAAGATGGACATTAGAGTGATTTCCCAAATGCCCCCTACCCCCGGTATGCTAACCCAAATTCTAGTTTTTCTTATGATTTTGATAGGTCTTATGGTCAAGAACAGGAAGAATGAAGTACCGGAAAGAGTGGCATTGAATCTATGCTTCAAGTAGTATTGGATTGTGTGGACACAATGAATGATATCATACATGATATACATTAAGACATAAGGGAAAACGAGGAAAGAAGAATAGTGGAGGATATAGATATATAGGTCAAGCATTCAAAGAATTTTTCCACATTATGTTTAGATGATATCTTGTCAGTGGGATCATTTAACATAATGGACGAGTGTGAAGATGGAACAAGAATCCTATATTGATGTTGTACTTAATGTTGAGAAACCCTCGATGATTTTCCAACCAACCGAACCAACCATGAGGGATGATGCCAAGATTGAGAAATGGTGCTAGAGGCAAAAGAAGAAACCAAGAAAATCTTTTTTAAATACTCTAGCCCAATTTGAGGTGAGGATGCCCAGAAGGATGCAACTTCGAAATTAAGGAGCAGACCTCATTCGAACCATTTTTCAACATTGTGCTTGGTGGATGAGATGGAAGTCCACCTACCCAAGCAACTGAGGTATTTTGAGGATGAGGAACATAATCCTTATATTTTGGAGTTTGGCATTCAAGAAGAGCAAAATGAAACCCCCCACTTGAAGGTCAGTAAAGGCAAAATTCAATGTGCATCAAGTGGATTATTGATAATCTCATCAATACCCAATGAGCCTATCCAGAAAATTGATATAAATTTGGGTAAGAGATTCAAGTCATCAAAGTGGTGAGATAAAGGAAGTGTCATTATATCCGTACATTTTCCCAATGCGCCTCAAAGATGTATTGATCAAAAGTTGGGTCAACGTTTCAAATCCTCCAAGTGGAGACATAAATAATTATCAACAAGGTATCTTGATGAAGTCTGAGTAGTCAAGATAACTGTCATGCCACGACACTACATTAGGAGCTTCTTGGGAAGCAACCCAAGGTATTTTGTTATTTGTATTCATATTATATGATTGACATCAGATCTTTGTACACGTGGTGCCATAGGTATATTTCTAACTCTCTTGTTTTAGTTTGATGCATTGGGGACATTGCATGATTTTAAGTTGAGGGTGGGGCTACTTGTGGGTGTGGATGTCCTCCGTGGGTTTTTGTTGTCGTGCCTCTTTTCCCCAGAGTCTTTTTCCTAGTAGAGCCGGCATGTTTAAGCGTATTGTGTTTCATTTTTTGATGTGTTGTGGTTAACTGGGGAAAAATAGTATCTACGGCAGTTGACATAATTTTGTTGATTTTTGAACATCTCTCCAAAGGTCTGTTTTATAACTGTGTGATATGCATTTATGTGTGACCACTGTGCATCTTGTTATGGCATTAGTTCTAGCAACATGATAACCATTGCTAAACAATTGCATGAACTAAATGGGTAGTAGCTTGTGATGTACCTTTGTGCCATGTGTGTGTGAAATATACCTAGTTCCCATTGTATGTTGAAATCCAGAACTTGCCTGGTTAGTCTTACCTTGGTTGAAGGCTAAGGGTTAGGAAAGGATCATAGGTCGTTTTGATATTAGCTCACTTTTAGGCTAAATAATATTCCCTGTATGTAAAATATCCCTTGATCCCTACTTTGAGCCTGATTAGCCTATTTCTTTTTATGACACTTGTCACTTTTCCAGTTTGTATCATAATGAGCCTGTTTTGGCCCTGGTCCTCCTTGAACACTATGTACCTTGACTTAGGCAAATGGCCTAAGTTGAGGGTGGCTATCATAGGGGTGCGTGATGTAAAATGAGTATGAAGAAAGGTAGAGTAAAAGAAAAGAATAAAAAGCTGGGTGCGGTGGAAAAGAGTAAGAAAAGGAAAAGTTATGAAAAAAAAAGTGATTGCAGAAAAGAACCGCACCCATCCTGAATAAGTGTGATCAAGAAAAGAGAAGAATAGAAAAAGGCTAATGAGGGAAACCCCAAAAAGCTAGTGTAGTGTCAAGGAGGCTTAGTCACTTTAAACATCATCGAATATCATACCATCCCCTAGCCTACATTACAATCCTAAGAGAAGACCTATAGTAATCCTAGCTGACCTATTTGAAAGTCTTGGTAATGAAAATAAGGGCAAGCCTATGATATTCGGCATACATTGATTAGAACTTTATTCTGAGAGCGAGTGTCTAGTAATTGTCCCCATGGTTACATATGCAATGTTTGATATAAGTGACGTGGGACTTCTTTGTAGTGAGGGTACACTGGTTATGTTGCTAGTTGCTAACTTATTTGGATAGTGTAATTTGTACACATGCATAGTTATTGTTGCTAAGTTGATGCCATATCTTGATTCCTCTCTGTCACATTGTTGGTCTTCATGGATATACACAATTGGGTTTAAAAAGATTGAAAATAGAGAGAGTAATGTATTTTGAACTAAAATTAATGATCAACTGTCATAGGTATCTTATGTGTCTCTTGGTTAAGCATCATAGTATTGTGTTTTAGTTGCTTGAGGACAAGCAATTGTTTTAAGTTGAGGGTGTTGATGTGTGAGAAATTGCTAACACATTTAAGACCTTTAACCAAGAATAATTGTGAAGTCTTAAGAAACTTTTATTGTTTTTGATTTGTTTAGGTCATGATGATGTGATAAACACTCAAGATTTAATAGGTGTTAGGGTTTCTTGATAATTTTGAGATTTTAATTACGTCTGTTGGTTGCAAACAGTAGACACACCTACTTTGATTTGCTTGAGAAAGAAATCATATACAGTAGGAAATGAATTATCAATAGGGACTCGAAATACTTCATTTAATAATCAGCGTTGTAACAAGGTTGATTAACCTGAGGTAAAATCTGGGTAGTGAATAGTGATTTCCTAAGTCCGAGAGGATTAGGAAATTAGACACTTAAATAGGTTGAGAGACATTTGAGCATATCATCGATAAAGATAGCTTGTTATCCTAACCACCGTGAGAATCTTGAACCACTTTTAGCATCTGTCATGTACCGGAAGCCCTAGTGAACATAATTCTGGTTATTTCATAAACTTTTGATTTACAAACGCCAAAACTAAAGTGACCAACAATTATTTGTTGATCATCAAAAACCCCCCATTTTATCTTTTTGTATCATCTATTTGAATTCAACTTGTAACTTTAGTTTCAAACTAGTTTAATCTCCACTCATATTGTTCCCTGTGGATTCGACCCCGACTCCAAAAGTTTGGTAAATATATTGACGACGACTACCTTGCACCAAATTGACGTGTAAGTTGAGCGTTATCAGTCCCTCGTCTAATGACTTGTGGTTAAAGTCCCTCATCTAATAACGTATGGTTAAAGTCCCTCGTCTAAAGACTTGTGGTTAAAGTCCCTCGTCTAATGGCTTGTGGTTGGAGTCCTTTGCTTAAAGAGATCTCTTAAGGTTAAAATACCTCACTTTATGAATCAGCCTGTTATTAGAGTTCCTTGTCCGATTGAATGTGGGAGCATGTGATTAGAGTTCCATGCCCGATTAAATATGCGAGCATGTGATTAGAGTTCTATGCCCAATTGAATGTGGGAGCATGTGGTTAGAGTTCCATTCCCGATTGAACGTGGAGCATGTTATTAGATTTCTATGCCTAATTAAATGTGTAAGCATACGATAGAGTCCCATGCCTAATGAATTGATTAAATCGGTTAAATCAGTTGAGTAGGTTTGAGGTTTGAATCCTCTTGACTAATGTCACGAAGAAGTTCATGGTTATAAAATTGGTAATATGGAAGATTGAAAGTTCTTCACTCCATGTCTCATGAATGATGATTTGAGAATGCATGTTATAGCTCGTTCCATGGTTTGGCACAATGTGTAAATATATGTGCATGTATCTTCATATATGCCTATACTTATGTAAATATGACTACATATGATGATTTGACTGGATTGAACAAATGCACTATTTTATCATTATCCTTGAGTTACATGCTATCACTCCAACTGCTAACCATCACTGAACGCTATATCCCCGGGCCAAAACATTTTCTTCTTCTTCTATGTAGTGATCGAGTATTTAAGCAATTTAAGCATTGACCTTGAAGTGGTGATCTTTTATACTCTAAAAGACCTACCTTTCATTGTCACTTTATCCTATGTCATAAATATGTATAGGTTTGGTACTTGGCTATTGTTGGAGGCATGTCCCAAAATATTATTGACTCGATTTGGTAGAGGATTTGTGGATGACTATGGACTTGGATATATTGACTAGACTGTTGACATTAATGAGATTTTAGACATTGTTTATATTTGACTATTAGCCTTATGTTTCCGCTATCTTATAATAAGGTCGAGATTCCCCGACCCTTGTGGTTGTTGTGATGATGATTAGGTTGGGTTATTAGGGCAACCTCCAGTTCATGTGGGCTTAAGGTTCCCATACGACATTGCCCAATTTTAGGGTGTGTCAAGTTGGTATTAGAGCCTAGGTTCATGGTCAGTTGGGAGTCCACAAAGTCATGTCAGGTATAAAGTATCTTTTATGGATATGTAGTATGCTACACTTATAAGAGAGGGGCTATGAGACATTTAGGAATATTTCCCTTTTTTGTGTTTCAATCTCAAGCTATATAGAGTCTAAGGTCTTATATTACTCTGATTTCTGCTTGCTCATCTTTCAAATCATGTATCCAAGATGATCTAACGTTCAGGCAAACCTTTATGTCCCGATTAGGGGAAATATGGACAATGCTCATCCAACTTCTGGGATTTAGACCTGGTCGAGGATTGTGATATCTGGATATCCTCATGGGGTTCTATCTGTTCTCGCTAACCCCATTATTGGGGGTGACGTTTCTCCTCAATCACCTTAAAATGTTGTGTTTCGTCGCTCCTTTACTTTTTTGGCTAAAATTGGTATAAAGTGGCCCAAGAGGAGCTATTGAGTGGGTCCTAGCCTCCATTCTATAACTAGTGATCCCTATCTAAACCTATTGGGAGGCGGGCATTTTCATATTGGTAATGATCATAGGACACAAAGTGTCCAACATCAGTATAGCAGGGCCCAATCCGTATTTACCTATCCTTCTTATCGGTTTTGTGGTCGATCATACCATGATTGTTGCAAGAAAGGAAGGAATCAATGTTTTAAATATGTTAAATTAGGTCACATACAATGGGAGTGCCGTATAATAACCACTTCTTGGGCAAAAAGGATGTCGGTTGCCACTTCTCTAGCTTTTGCACCAAGGGGTGCTACTTCTAGCTCCGACATTGGTCGAGTCCATCTCAGTGCTCTTACTATTCCTCAGGAGCCTGAGGTATCTTCTAATGCTAACATGGGTATGTTGAATCTTTCCTCTCATGATGAGTATTGTTTGCATGACCAAGGGTCTACTCTTTTTGATATAACCCTTATGTGTCTATGCATCTTGGTTTTGGTCTTGAGAGTCCATCGGTTCTTTTTTTATTTCTACCCGAGTAGGAGGCTCTGTGGTTTATAGGAGGGTCTACAGGGGGTGTGCGGTATCTATTGGTGGTGGAAAGGCTCTCATAAAGTAATTAAAGTTGGATGTGATTGATTTTGATGTTATTCTAGGGGTGGATTAGCTACATTCGTGTAATGCATCCTTACATTGTTGGATCTGCAAGGTCATGTTTAAATTCCCTAATGAATTGATCATTGTAAGGGAAGGTGATTCTTTAGTGCCTAGGGGGAGATTCATTTCTTATCTTAAGACCCAAAAGTTGATTTTAAGGGGGTTCTCCCATGTTGTTTGTGCGCAAGAAGGATGGTTCCCTTCGTATGTGAATTGATTATTGCTAGTTAAACTTAGTGACCTTAATGAATGAGTGCCCTCTCCCTAGAGTTGATGATTTATTGATCAACTTCAGGGTGCGAAGTGTTTCTCTAAAAATTAATCTTAGGTTGGGTTATCATCAGCTTCAAAATTAGGGATGCAGATATCCCTGACTACCTTTAAAACCTCGTATGGTCACTAAGAGTTTCTCATCATCTCTTTTGGGTTGACTAATGCCCCGACGGTATTCATGGACTTGATGAATAGGGTCTTTC
>NC_061119.1:167428671-167448642 GCF_002878395.1 Capsicum annuum
ATTTTGAAATCAAATGAAAAGGGTTTTGTTGCCTAATGATGAATAATGTTTTTTCTTGCTTAGACTTGTGTTTACACATGTTATTGATGATGAATTGCATATATGGGTTCTTGTTGTATGTGGTTTAATAGGAGGGTCTTGAGTAACCCTAATCTTGATGATTTCTACCATGAAAATAGCCTTGTTAAATGTATGCACATAAGGTGTTTGTGGAAAAGTCTAAATGAATTATCTAGTCACATGGTGGTTATGTTTTGAATTAGGGCAATGGCCCAATAAGAATGAATGATTGATAAATGGTATTGTGAAGGTATTGTGAGCCATGTATTGTATAATTGATAACCTTGTTCATAGATGTCAAATAAAGAATTAAAGTTCCTAATCACCAAATTAAATTTGAATAGTGTGTTGAACTAAAATGTGGTAAAAATGTGTGGTAAGCTTGATAATGAAATGTGAATAGTTGTGTGGATCTTGATGACCAAATGCAGATATTGCCTGATATGCTGTTCAAATATTTTAGAAAATACAAGAATGTCATCAATATAAACGATGATGAAATCCAAATAATGATTAAATATATCATTCATTATCTTCTGAAAATTCAGAAGGAGTATTTTTCAAGCCAAATGGCATAACATTTCATTCATATTGCCCAAAAGGCACGTTAAAAGCAGTTCTATAAGTATGTTCTTTAAAAATTTTCATGATCTGCAAATTACAGATATGATCTGCATGATATAATTCATTTAATGTGGGGATCCTTTGGTCCATTCTTTGTATAACTTGAGGAATGGATCAGGCAATATCTGGACGGTCGGACCATGAAAAGCCTACCAATTTATGAACCAGTTAGGGATAGGTTCTGTAAATATTTTTGTGCATACCTTTATAAATCAAGTATGCTTATGTCTGTCATTATTATAATAAAGAGCTTTAGTGAAAGCTTGAATGTAGTCCCAATAAGTGAAATTTTTCTTGGAACCTTTAAGAAAAATCTATTTTTCTGTCATCGTGGTCATTCCCCAATCTTCGACAGATTTAATCTTTTTAAAAATAATTTTTGAGAAGTTATAAACATTCTCTTCTGAGTTATATCCAGAAATTTGCTCGAATTCTGTACTACCTGTGGAAATGAGAATAGTCTCATAATAAATACGGGTTTTGTATGACTCACCCAAAAAATATAGATTATCTATCAAATATTTGTGGAGTATCTTCTACGGTTCATTTTGCCTCTGAATCTCAGAATTTTCGACAAGAAATATAATTTCTTTGTTTTCAATTTGTTCATAGGACTTGATATCATCATTGTCCTTTTATTTCGCAATCGAAAAGCAAATGTATCACCCTTTTGAGCTGCCAGATAGGCTTGTAATTGCTCATATAACGGACTTTCTTCTGGAATATCATCTAGATGAATCAGCTGAGTTGATAATGAAGATTCTCCTTTCTGTAGTACCTTAGAGTTTATCAAACTCCTATTTCCCATTTGTATAACTGGGGAATTAGAAGAGGATCCATATGACGATCCTGAATATGATCTAATTATTGGGGATAATCTTCCCCTTCCGTCGGAGGCTGATCTTCCTCTTGATCTACCATGTCCTTTTCCTCTGGCTATCTGCCATGATGGATCAGTAGTCATACTGTAAAGAGGACAATTGATCAGATATTTCCAGATCATACCAGTCAATATCTCTGATCTCTTCATAACTGAAGACAGAAAATTCTTCTTCAACCATATCATGGATGATTTTATCATTATGAGATTTTGAATGTCTCTGTATAACGGAATCACCTTTAATATAGTAATCATAGTTTTTTTAGTAAAAAATAATGTATAAAAATTCGTTCTAACTGAGATGGTCCCTAGATAGAAAATCAGGGAGGGAATTATCAATTTCTTTTTTATACTGAATCTCAAAATCAAAAAGGGATGATTGGGCTTTCCACCTTGCAAATTTTAACTTTGAAGGATCATATTTAAAATCTTTATAAAACATATACTTCACAAATTTAGCATCAATTTTTATCAAAAACGTTTGATCATAAAGGTCATCTTGAAATTTTAAAACACATTTAACAATGGTTAGCATTTCATGAGCTACCGTAGCATATTTCTTCTGACTATCAGTCCATTTACCTGAATGAAATCTTATCAAGTATTTAGTTTTATTATAAGGATTAACTTGTTACAATATTCCACCATAACCAATATTAGACGCATCTGTCTCAATTATTTTTTGCCATGCGGGATTGGCTAAAGCTACACAAGGTAAGGTTTTAACCTTCTATTTAATTTGTTTAACAAAATTTGTATGACTATCCGTCCATGCTCCTTTATAGTCCTTTTTCAACCTTTCATATAATGGGGCTAAATCACGAGATAAATTATCATAAAAAGGGGAAATATAATTTAACCTTCTCAAAAATCTTTGCAATTGAATCCTGATAGTTATAACATCAGGAAATTTAGAAGCAAAATCAAGGGATCTTTGAATAGGAGTAATCTTTCCTTGATAGATATTATGTCCTAAGAATCTAATATTTGTTTGAAATAAACTCATTTTTGGCTTAGATATCACTAAACCATTTTGTATCACAATTTTCTTGAAAATATCAAGATGTTTGATATGTAGTTCAAATGTTTTAGAAAACCAAGAATGTCATCAATATAAACGATGATGAAATCCATATAAGGATTAAATATATCATTAATTATCTTCTGAAATTCAGAAGGAGCAATTTTCAAGCCACATGGCGTAAGATTACATTCATATTGCCCAAAAGGCACATTAAAAGTAGTTCTATAAGTATGCTCTTTAAAAAATTGAATTTCCCAATATCCAGATTTTAAATCACATTTTAAAAATACTTTGGCATCATATAAACGAGATAACAAATCTTTTTTATTTGGGATGGGATACCTAATCCATTTTAAATATTTGTTCAAAGGTTTGTAATTTATTACCAACATGGGAACGCCACGTTCTTTTTCTGTTATGTTAGTAACATAAAAATCAGTACAAGACTACGGAGATTTTGAAGGTTTAATCAATTTTTTTTGCAACAGATTATCAAAGAAATTGATTTTTCAGAATTCTACTAATTCTATTTATCTCTTTTTTGCAGAATTCTACTAATTCAGCATTCATCTAACAAGGTTTTGATTTTGTTGGGATATTATCCTCAGAGAAATTGTCTTCATATGGAAGAGTAATAATATGCTCTTTGCGATTCCAAAAAGCACTAGGGTGATCGGCACAAATATCAACAGCCATTTGTTCAGAAATTAATTTAATTTTTTCTAGTATCTTAGCAGACTTCATAGTATCACAAATATTCATGTTAAGTAATTCAAGATGTAAAAAATTAAAATGTTTTCCCTTTATATCAATTAAAGCATTAATAGCTCTAGTTACGAGATCTGTAACAAAACAATAGGATATCTCCTTATTCTTGAAAGTAGCCATAAATCCTTTTGCATCAATATGAGTATAAGGATAAATAGCCTTTATAAAAAAAGTTCCAAGTATAATAGGAGGGTATAACTAATTTTTACCAAAAAGAAGAAATGCGGTATGCATACTTTATTCTGGCAAATATGAGTGTTTGACAATTTATACTCTATATCAAAAGCATGTCCAAAAGTAGATTTAACTACATGAGGGGTTTTATGGAATTATTTTGTAGGAATTAATCCTTTCTGAATGCAACTAATATCAGCACCACTATCAATCATAGAAATATTAGTTACTGAAAAATGATTATCAATCAAAATAGTACATTTAATATATCATTTATGAGCAGTAACAATTTGCATCATTCCCAAAAAATAATCAATTTGCATCATTCCCAAAAAATAATCATTTTTTAAATCAAGGGAATTTTGAATGTCATCCGATTCAATTTCTTCAAAAAAAATTCTTTTTCTTTAGAAATTTGTGTGGGAGAAATATCTTTCTCAATTTACAAAATTTTGTGATCACAAATCATTTGATTTTGTTTAAGAGATTTAATCTCTTTTTTTAAGTTTTCAACTTCAATCTTTAAATCATCAAAAGAAGTATCTTTACCATGAACATAACTCATAGCAAGACGTCTATTAACTTTTGCTATAGAATAAGGCATAAAATTATTGCTATCAGTAGTTTTAGGCGTAAAGGTATTACTATCAGCAGTTTTAGAAGTACTAGGTATTGAACTAATAGACAAATTAATAATTTTTTCTCGTAGTTTCTCATCCGAAACTTCTTTCAAAAGTTCTAACACATTATTCGAAGTAATGGTTTGAATGTTTTAATCTTCAAACTGGGATTGCAAATTATAAAATGCGTCAGCACAAGTGAAGGTATCACCTTGACAATCAGAACAAACATTAGCATTATCACTATCAGATAAATTAGGCAACTCAATATCATTTTCTGATTCAGATTCAGTATTATAATCAGATTCTGAACCTGAGGTGTATAACAAACCATAAACTTGATATGCACATCATCAGCAAGACCTAAAGATTTAAGATTTTGAAGCTTACAGTTTGGAACAATGTGCCCAAAGTTACCACATCTATAACACTTAACACTTACCACATCTAGGATTTTTACCCGGCTGCTATTTAATCAGTCCTATGGGCTTATTAAGCTCTGATTTGGTCTAATTTTTTAAATCAAGAGAGGACTCAAGGCTATCAGCAAACGCATTAGATAAATCAATAGGTCTAATATTTAAACCAGAAAGCTTTTTATCAAGAAGTTGTTCTAAATCATGCAAAGGCAATTTAAGTTGAAATCCCTCAATATCAGGGGGCCTTTGAATACTGGTTTTAGTCGTCAAATCTTCTATCTTACTTTCGGAAGAAGAAGCAAGATCAGTAGAATTTGGACTAATACTCAGTTTTTTTTGTCAAATCAGTTAACTCATCGAGCTTTTTATCAAGAAAAGAAATATGTTCTCCTAAAACTTTCACATATAAGCTCAAGTAATTATTTTGAGAAATCAAATTATTAATTTCTGCAACAGTTACCTTAGCAACTTCATTATCAATGAATTTTTGAAATGCAAAAAATGTAATACCAGTATTATTTGCAAATATAAAAGGGGCTTGGGGAGGGTAAATAGTTTTAACAATGTTACCATTACCATCTTGATAAGATCTTTCTAGCACCTTAACATATAATGGCAAGTATGTGGTTATAAGTTAAGGCACAGAATACATAATTTGATTATGAAATGCACACGTTTTATAGAATTCTTGAGAAATATTATTCATTTCATCGGGATTATAAGTCTCAAAAAAAAAGTTCTAAATTAGTTCCATTTTTTATCAAAAAATTCCTTTTTAATATAATTTCTTGCTTGGGATCCAGGACTAAAATTAATTTGGTGTGGAATCATTAAATATCATTTTGATCAAAGTTCATTTCAGAAGTAGTAGGAATATCTCTATCAGAGATATTGTCCTTATCTTGGACAATATTTGTTCAAGGATTGACGTTAACTTTCTCTACAAATCTTGTAGCAGCTGAGTCAATTGTGAGCAAGAAGCTGCAGGACTTCTAGTTGGACCATATAATGGTTCTACAGGAGAAATATGATGCATAGTAGGCAATAATTTAGGCATGAAAAATAAATGTTTGTTATACGCAGTAGATCTTTCATCGAATTGAATACTAATTCGACCATCCAAATTTTGAGTCACATACGATAATTCATTATTAGTTAAATCATCAGTGACTTGATTTGGGGATATAACCAAATTTAAGGTCCATGTAGTGGGAAAATCAATTTCGGCCCATTTTATAGGTCTCCTTGTGGTGACCTTAGACCTTGTAAAATTAATCTCGATTAATATAGTCTGATCCGATGTATCGTATAATATACATCAAGGATTTAAAGTAGTTAATAATCTGTAATAAATTTTGTATGACAGGCAAATAAGTTTAGATCTAAGCGCATAATTATAACCATGAGTTTTCATATTTAATGTCAAAGCATCAAGTATATTCGCATCAGTCGAAGATAATTATAAATTTGGCTGAGTATTAAAATAAATTGGACCATAGGCCACAGTAGATTTAATCGAACCCATTAAAGACTGCCTGAAATTCAGATTTCTAGCATCTCTAAGAGCTGCTAAAAATGTCTCTGGTAACCCTTTAAGAGTTAATGGTTTAAAAGCAATTTGAACCATTTCAATATGCATAAAGTTATAATGATTTTTATATAAATCAATATCTCATTTATTTAATAAACGGATCGTCTGTTCTGACGAGTTTAATCCCAAAGACTGTTCAGTCGTCTTTATAATTTGTTTAGAAAGAACTTTATCAAACCAACCATAGTCATAAATGGTTTTAATATCAACCTTTAGAATAGTCCACTTGTTTAACAAGTCAAGGTTTTGAGGTATATCTACCTCTTCAAGTCGAGTACTCTTAGTACTCACATCTCCCATTTCCATGAGTAGGAAAATTCATATCTATGCTGAAAATTTTAGATCTATTACATTGTCTTTGAATGATTTAGAACAGCTTCTTGATAAAAAGCTTTCTGGTTTAAATATTAGACCTATTGATTTGTCTAATGCTTTTGATGATAGCCTTGAGTCCTCTTCGAATTTGAAAAATCAGACCAAATCAGAGCTTAACAAGCTCAGAGGAATGATTAAAAATAGCCGGGTAAAAATTCATAGGCAACGCATATAATTGGCTTCTAATTTAAAAAATATTTACTCTTTCTATAGATAAATATATAGATTCAATATAATTAATATAGTTATATAGTCAACATATATAATTGACTTTCAATTTGAAAAACATCTATTCATTTTATATATATGGATTCGATCTAATTGATATAGTTATATAGTCAACACATATAATTGGCTTTTATGTTTGAAACTCTTTGTTCGTTCTATATATATATTAATTCAATCAAATTGATATTGTTATACAGTCACACTTTTAATTAACGTCTAATTTGAATTATTGATTCAATATAATTGATTTAGTTATATAGCCAACAAATATAATTGATTTTTAATTTGAAAAATCTTACTCTTTCTATAGATAAATATATGGATATATATATATATATATATATATATATATATATATATATATATATATATATGGTTACACATATATTGGATTGATCTAAATACATTGAAGTTCAGAAATAAAATATTTTTTTAAACGCTTGATGTTCTTGGTGAGTAATAACTTTTTTGAAGACAACCTTTTTCTCAACAAAAGTAATATCTTAAATTTAAATTTAATTTTCAGTCAAAGCTATGAAAGTTAGAAAGTCACTTAGTTACCACTTACCACCAAACAAATTGCTATTTTTCTCAAAAAAAAGTAATATGTTAAATTTAAATTTAATATTCATTCAAAGCTATTAAATTAAAAGTTAGAAAATCACCTAGTTAACACCAAACAAATTGCTTTTTAAAGGGCTCTTTCTTGTGTTAGTGATCAAAATCAAATTAAGAGTCTTTCATCTTACGAAATGTATGAAATAATATATTATATACTTTATTTTTTTATCCTTCTTATTTTTTTCATATCTATTTTCTGACATTTACAAATACTAATATCTTTCATTTCTTTTTTTTATAAAACAATGAAAACGATGAGCAAGATCCAACAAGATATGCAGGTGCTTAATGAGGACATATGTGCTCACCTCGGTCACATTAAAACTTTTGTGGAGAAACTTAAAAAGATAGAGAAAAGAAATGCGGACCATGTTCGTAAGCTAGACGATATGATAAGGATCATTCTTACTCACCTTAAGATCGACCCTTATGATATTTATATTGATAAGTCATCTTCCCTATCATGTTATTTTTATAAAATCATAGATGAATAAATTATTAATATTGCTTAGCATTTTGTTTTTAATTTTCATTTTAGTTATTCTTGTTTATTTATGTCTTTGCATGGTTCAATCTATTTTTCTTTAAATAATTTAAAAGTTGCATTTGTAAATTAATATAGAAAACAAAAATAGAAGAGGAAGATGAAGCTTGATAAGCTTTTGATATGCCAAAGAATTGCAATATTATCATATAGTATGTAAATTTTTTTGAACTAAATTTTTTAAATTTTAGTTTATAACACTAATAATATCTTAAAAACATAGAATAATTAAAAAGGTAAAGGTATGGTTGAAAGCTCTAGTGTCAAACTTGGTCATGTGTCAACTTTATAGTTCTTAGGTCCGATTTCGATTCCACGCATCCTCGTGTTTAAATAAAAAAAACTTTTGGCTTGGTCCCGATTTCAATTTTTACTTCTATTATTTTTGTTATTTAGGAGACCTGTTGTTTTTTGTGGACATTTCAAACACTTCAAAAACGTCTCTCCTAACTATTTTTTTAAATGAAACATCATAATTTACTAACAACAAAATAAAAAATTAGATCACAAAGAATTGTAAAACAAACTAGAACCAAAAAATTATATGCATCTTGGCAAACAAATCTTGAATTATAAATCTTGAATGTCGCTTCATGTCTTCTCCTATATAGTCAACACCCCTTCCAGCAATGGAGTTTTCTGCAACTTGTTCATCTATCGTGCGACCTCGTCCCGTGCCACGACCCATTCTGTTAGAAGGCCTTGCCATGGTTGCAACATCAGTTATCAGAGCATCTTATTATTATCGAGATCATCACAGCCCAACTTGTTGGCCATATTACCAAATCCCCTGTTGTTATAAGGTTTAGCCTTTAAACAGTTAGTTTTTGGGCTGCCTCGGCGTCGAGCTAGCGGATGATCAAGGATAGGACCAATACTATTACAATCTAATGAGACATTAGGAAAAACGGTACGCATTTTTTAGCCAAAGAATCATCCTACTTTAATAAGTCCTTCTCTAATTCAGCCAATTTTAAGTTTATGTAATCTGTCTCATCTTTTGAGTCCATAGCAAAATCAGTAATGTGCTCAATACTACCCACCCCCTCCCTATGTAGTTTTTACTCATCCGACATTTGTGGGTAACCCCCAACAAAAAACTTCTTCAAATGAAGAGGAAAAACATCCTTTCTCCATATCCTTAAAATGTACTAGTCGGGGATAAGATGAATGTTTACGTGAGCCATTACCTTCATTATGTGACAACAAATGATGCCACATGACTCAAAAGACATGAAATTGCAGCTCGGATATTAACCTTGGGACGAATTCAATAGTGAATACAAATTCATTGTCGTAAAAGTCGCTATGAATCAATCCATCAACAACACTGTAATTTTCCACAACCCTCGAATTGGAATCAGCTGCAACAACTAAATTGCAATACACCATTCAACAAATTTTGCTTTGAAATATCTTAAATATATTTCACGCTAGCACATCATTGATTTATTGTTCCCAGCTAAAACGGATTTCACGCTTAGTTTTGGTGTACTTGTACTTATGCTCATACCTCAATACGTTCTCATATTTATTCCGAAGAGCAACCTCGTACTGTTCTACGAACACTTACAAAGTGCTCTTAGCATTGACAAAATCATCAAAATAGAAATGCATTGCCTCGCTACATTGAGTTGATTTCATGCCAGCCCAAACAATAGTAACTCAAGTAGACAGGAACCTAATTCTCCCAGTCACGGTACATCATAACTGTCGTGCCTCATTTTTCTCACGAAAAGCAGATTGGATGTTACAACTCTTTTTGGGATTGTTTAAAGAGTGAAGAGTTGCCACCTAACGAATTAAGGCGCATTAGGGCATCGTTCTAGGCTAACTATGAACCTATTTTTAGTTTAGTTCACTAGAAATTCGGGTAAGGGTTCAATTTACCTTGAAATGAAGGTGTTAGACACCTTTCGAGGTCCACAAAGGTGGTTCCCCAAATTCGTACTTTACGTCCGGCTTCTATTTGATAAAATAAAGGTCACTTATTTATTATCTTAATATTACAAAAATAATAAACAAGACATGTTGTTTAATTATTTAAAATTACTAAGTGATAAAAAAATAAGACATAATAATGTAAAGAAGATGAGCTAGAAAAGAGAAACAACACACTTTATAACAAAATATTTTTATTAAATTAAAGAGCCTAAACTACCCAAATAAGCAAACACATCAAGTAAATAAAGAACAAATTTGAAAAGTCAAACCAAAGAGTTGTTTTGATTTTATTCGGATCAGTACCCAACTTGTTAGTCATTATTCGGCCCATTAGCCAGCGGCCGGATTCTAGACAAGCGACAATGTCATACGTCATATTATCAATGTATGTTTGGGCATCATCACTTCCAAATGTCTACCCACCCCCACCTAGGCTGATTGTCAAACCTAAAAGCATTATAAAAGAAGGGATAAACTAACGCTTCTAAAATGCCTATCGTCTCAACCTATCATCCAAGAGGCATTGGTTTTTCTATTTTGGATTTGAGATCTAGACAAATAGAACTAGGTTTTTCTAGTTAGACTCAAAGCGCATAAAACACATAGGACGTCAAGTAGCACGTGATAGTCTCAGTTAAGCCTCTTGGTTGATTAAGAAGTTGGCTAGGTGATTAACATACTAAGACAAATAATTACTCACTTTGGTGTCATTAACCTATAGGCATGATGTCAAAGTGACAATTGTTAATATAGAAAAAGAGAATTGGTATCTACTTCGAAACTAGATGTTGTAATTTTGTTAAAAAGCATGTCAAAGTTAAGTAAATGTGACGGAATGATAACCATTAATTTATCATGTAAAAAATAGTTAAGCATGTTGTAAATTAACAAAAATGTTGTAAATTAATTTTAGAGTGTTAAGAAAATAACTTTATATACTGAAAAGTGATTTAATATGTTGTACATTACTTTTTTAAATGTTGGGATTTTTGTTAATGTGATGGAAATTAATTTTAGTACGCTGAAAACATTTAACTGCTAAAAAAATAATTTTGTATTGTTGGAAATTCGTGAAAGATGTTGAAAATTATTTTAGAGAACTGAAAAATGTTTAGTTTATGAAAATTTGTTTTAATGGTGCTTAATTGATGGAAATTATGTTTAACAGACTGAAAAATAATGTTTAATTGTTGAAAAGAAGTTACTTAAACATCCTGAATCTTAAAACTAGAAGCTAACTAAAATGAATGCATTCTAAGTCAATTGTCATGCTCAATGTTGGTTTTAATGAGGTTAATCGTTAACCCTAAGCATGCTTTCTAAGTGATAAGCACATTAATTAATAAATCCTAACTTATGTTTGCCTAAGTAATTCACGTAATCACATAAGAGCACATAAATCCTGCCCCCCATGCAGTCTGCAATTTTACTATTACATGACAGAGTTTTACAATAATATTACAGTTCAATAAAAATGAAAAGCCTAAACTAGGAAGGAAGGAAGTAAGCAACCCCTCCCACACTCCCCGGCGACTCTTCAAATCTCCAAAACTGTCTATTTATACCTGTGAGACAACATGTAACAGCAGTACAAACAAGAATATAACGTAACACATATACATAACAAACAAACACCAAATAATTCCTATAGACATGCTTTCTAGTATCATCATACAAGATATTGAAATTGCGTCGACAGGAACTTACTGATTGGTCATAATAAACAATAGTAAGAAAAGTCAGGCAGCATGGAACCCGAGCATAGAGTATCACAGGAAGATCAAGAGAAATGCTTCTAGAGTGAATGTGAATTCAAAATAGTAAAACACTTCTGTTTTGCTTAAAACTTTTCGTATGGGGGGAGTAGAAATTGTAAGTTCTGTCTTAAAAAATGGGGAAGAGGTTGTTTATATAATGGAAGTGCTAAAGAGTTGAAAGGAAAGCAAATATGTAGGAATCAATTAGCCATAATAGGAAAGGAAAATGATATATTCTAAAAAATCAATCAGAATCAATTAAGGAGGAGGAAAATATTTGAATTCCTATAAATATACCCACCATCTATCAAATCTACCCGTTATTGAAAATTTATCATAAATGGGCAACAAGGAAACTATCAATTAAAATAAATTAGGACCAATTAGATATACAAATATCCTCAATCACACAGACTGTCACGACCCAAAAATGAGGGTAATGATGGAACTTGCCGCGGCGTACCTTGACAAGTAATCTTATCCCCCAAACTGATACAAAAAGAAAAAAAGATAGAAATATCCCAAGGTAAGGCTTCTAGAACTAATCCGAACCATATAAGTAATCATAACAATGCGGAAAAAATTTATCCAAAATATCAATCATTCCCAAAATTAAGTGTCAATAGCGTAAGAACTACTAATACATTTCAAGAGTCAAATACTTCAGAAAAATAACCACAAGGATTAATATATGTCTTTGAATACTAATAAAGACATAACTACTATAAAAAGATAGAGGTGAACTTGAGACGTATGAATATCCATCTACTACCTTGGAAGCTCCAACAACCGCTCGAGTTAAGCAAGCTGAGGCACACTCGAGCTAGGACCTGCACCGAAAGGGTGCAGTAGGCATGAGTACGGTCCACTTGTACTCAGTAGGTATCATAGGCAGACCAATCAAAGTAGTAAATAAAGCATACAAAATATACATAAAGGGCAAGTTATCTGCAATCAAAGAATATCCCGCAACGGTAGCCCACACCACTTGCACTAACAGATCTATAATATCCATATAATACAACAACACACAACATAGGGATACAAATATACACAATATCACATACAGGTAGAACAAAAGAGGGACATGTATAATCAAGATCATCAAATACAATTAAAGGAAGATAGAACTATTAGACATTAACAAGTCCAGATATAGAACAAATAGGTAGATGACAGTCAATATGGCAATTCAAACACGACATAAACACAATAAAATAGGTGTAATTTATAGGATGATGATGATAATGCATGGTACTGGCACACAGCCTCTAGTTTGGCACACATCCCCAAGTTTGGCACACAGCCTCAAGATTACGAATATCCACAACTCTTCTCTGGCATGATCCTTCAGAGATAGTCCATAAAATCTAATATTCGATACCAATATCCGGTATTCCAGTATTTCTAGTATTTTCAAAGCACATACATAACATAAGACATAAATCAAGTACACATACATGACAACAAGTATAAATAAAGCAGTAAAATGAACAAGTGAAATGATGCGTATGATGACATAAGAATGACGATGCAAAGTTCACAGCCATTCAAAATGAGTATTTCCACACCCAATCCACATGATGTATTTCCACAACCAACCACAATGTTACAATTCCACAACAACGTGAGCCAATATCTATTCACTACTTTCGTTTCATCTATGAATTTCCACATGTCTCATATACCAATAAGTATAGATATATCACAATATACAAATGAAACTACATTGGGTATTTCAATAACACAATATAATTATTCACATGTATTCAAGGCTATCAACACCACATAGGACCCCACACGGTCACACATATCATATTATATCTCAATTTCAACAATTACATCACATATAGGCTCCCATACGGGAACAAAACATAAATAGATATTTTTCATGATTAGTTCCCACCCTTAACATGCATTTTGTACCATCATTTACTACCCAGCCCAGTCTAAAAGTGTTAAGCCATAACCTACCTCGAATGCCAAAACCGATCTACTACACTTTGAACCCACGACCTTAATTTTTACAAATGATCTCAAACTCTACTAAAAATATTAGATATGAAATATACACGTCAAAACAAAACCAACGGCACCCATATTGACTACTTTTGGTTCGGAGTCAAAATAAACCCCCAGAACAGGTTTCCAAAAAAGAAGGGAAAAATTAAAATTTTACTTCAAAAACATATTTCCCATATCTTTAGGAATCTACAGCTGAAAACTCAAGTCAAATCGAGTAAAAAATGAGGTTCAAATTGAAGAAAAAACATTTTTAAGCTTTACCGAGTTAAATCTTTGAAATTCGGATTAAAATCAAGAATCAGAGTTGTTTTAAGAGTTAAATTGATGAAAAACTAGTAATTATAGGAAATATTATTCAAGTGAAAAGAAGTGAAATTGGGTTTAAAATCAAGTCCTAAGATTTTTGGAGTTTTGAAAAATTAATCAAGAAATTACTAAGAAAAGGGTGAATTCTTACCTTAAATCCATAATAAAATCAAGAAATATATGTTAATCTAGCTTCTTAAGTTCCCAAAAACTTTACGTTTAAGCTCCCACATTATTTAGGGTTTAATTCTCAAGAAGCAAGATGAAAAATGAACAAATTAGGCCAAAACAGGGGCAAAATCTGTTATATATAGGAGAAAATCTGCTATAATAGCATTTTTTTTCTTTTTAAAGTTCAACCAACACTTCAACGGGGTGTCTGGGATTCATTCGGAGTCCGATATATGCAAATGAACGATGCAACCACACTAATTTGATGTTTCGGATGCATTGGCGAAGTCGGATTTTTGAAAAAACATCATTTTCACAAAGTTGACCCCCAAAACCCGAAATCACAATTTGCTAAATCGAGGGTCCAAATGAGATTTAAAATCTGTAAAATCACACCAAATATGCTAACACCCTAAAATTGATCAAATGTGAGTTCTACACCCATATTTTTAATTTTTCAACTTTTCGATCAATAGGTCAAAATAAGCTCAGGTGCACCAGGACCTGAGCCAAAAGTCAACCTAGCCTAAAATAGATATTTCATTGCTACTGGCACAGTCCGTTTGGCCATCCATCGCACGGATCAAAAGATATCCCCGTAAGTCTAAAATAAGGCTCTCGAAGCCATCAAAAACTATAATATCGCATAAATGGTACCAAAATATATTAAAAACCATGTCAATCACTCCCACACCCTATAAATATCATAAGACAACTACGAGGAGGGGTAAAATAACCAAATCACACAAAATCACAAATTTCACATATTTCATCAAATTTTTAGGTCGTTACATCATCCACCACTAAAAATATAGTTCATCCTCTGACTAAGGCAAAGAAATACCTGAATCAATGAAAATCTGAGGATAATAACTACGCATATCAGACTCGACCTCCAAAGTTGCCTCATCTATAGGTCGATGTCGCCAATGGACCTTAACCATAGGGATCACTCTAGAGCACAACCGCCTAACATCCTTAGCCAAAATGGAGACCGACTCCTTAACAAATGGCAATCGCTCATCTAAATGAATTGACTCCCACTGACTGACATGAAACTCATCATGAATATAGCGGCAAAGCATAAAAACATGAATAGTTGGATGAATAGTTGATAGATCAGGGGAAAAGCCAACTCCTAAGTCACATCACCAACTGCCCAAAAATCTCAATTGGACCAATATACTTAGGGCTAAGCTTGACCCTCTTCCCAAACCTTATCACACACTTCATGGGTGAAATTAGAAGGAAAACACAATCACCAACACCAAATCTCAAGGCACTAAGTCTACTATCAGCATAGCACTTCAGCCTACTCTGAGCAACTCTAAGTCTATCCTAAATGATCCAGACTCTATCCAAAGACTCACGAAGCAAGTTCGTACCCCGAGCTCTCACCTCTGAAACATCAAACCAACCCACCAGGGAGCAATAACGCCTACCATACAACACCTCAAAAGGAGCCATGTCGATACTGAAATGGTAGCTATTATTATATGCAAACTCTGTTAAAGCCAAATGTCGCTCCCACTAACCACCAAAATCCATCACATAAGCGCGGAGCATATCCTCTGAAACCCAAATAGTATGCTCTGACTGACCATTAGTCTGGGGATGAAACGCCGTGCTAAGATTAACTCGAGTATCCAACTTATCCTGAAAAGTATTCCAAATATGAGGTATGAACACAAAATCTCGATCTAAAATAATTGACACTTGCACACCATGAAGATGCACAATCTCGCGAATGTAGATACGGGCTAACCTCTCAGCATTGAATGAGACTTGAACCACTGAATGTGACCTTAACTAGAATAAAATAAACTAACTTGGTCAATCTATCCACGATGAATCAAACATTGTCATAACTATGAGATGTATGAGGTAAACTAGTCACAAAGTCCACGGTGATTCGTTCCTACTTCCACTCGAGAATAAGTACCCTATAAAGCAAACCACCAGGTCTCGTATGTTCGGCCTTCATCTGCTGACAAAATAGGCAATGAGCCATAAAATTCACTATGTCTCACCTCATACCACCCCACCAGTAGTGTTGTCTCAAATCACAGTACATCTTAGTCACATTTAGATAGATAAAATATCTAGAACAAAGAGCCTCCTCCAAGAACAACCTAATCATATCATCCACTCTCAGCACACAAACTCGACCCCCAATCCTCAAAACTCTATCTGAATCAAGTGAGGCTTCCTTAGTCTCCCTACTCAAAACCTTATCTCGAATCAATCTCAATCCAACATCATCAAATTGATGAGCTCAAATCTACTCCATCAAAGAAGATCTAGCCTCCATAATTGCCAAAATATGCCCAGGTGTCAAAATATCAAGTCTAACCATCTGGTTAGCTAGAGATTGAACCTTTAGGGCCAAAGGCCTCTCTTGGGTCAAAAGACGTGCCAAGCTACCCATGCTAGTTGACTTTTGACTCAAGGCATCCACAACTACCTAAACCTTGCCCGAATGATAGAGAATTGTCAAGTCATAATCCTTAAGCAACTCAAGCCAACGACGCTGCCTCGTATTAAGATCTTGCTTGGTGAAGAAGTACTAAAAGCTATAATGATATGAGAAGATATCACAATGAAGTCCATACAAGTAGTGCCTCCAGAACTTCAAGGCAAACATAACTATGCACAACTCCAAATCATACGTAGGATAATTCCTATCATGAGACTTCAACTGACGAGATGCATATGCAATTCACCTTGCCACCCTACATCAACAAAATACCTAATCTAACACCGGAAGCATCATAAAATATGATAAAGCCCACTCCCTCCTTGGGTAAAACCAATATAGGAGCTGAAGTCAATAAGTCATGAGCTTTTGGAAGCTCGCCTCACAAGCATTAGACCACTGGAAGGAAATTTTCCTCTGAGTCAACTTGGTTAATGGAGCTGCAATGGAAGAGAAACCCTCAATAAAACACCAATAATCAATATATATACGCATAGACCCGTCCTTCTTATTCACAAACAAGACAGGCGCACCCCAAGGAGATATACTAGGTAAGATAAATCTCATATCCAATAACTTCTACAACTAATCCTTCAACTCTACTGGGGCCACCCTAAAAAAAGGAATAGAAATGGGCCTAGTGCCCAGCTCAACATCAATAACAAAAATAATATCTTGATCCGGAGGCATACTACGCAAATTCATGGAAAAAACAGCCAAGGAAGAAGGTGAAACAATACTAGTATGATGCATATAGTCCAAGTAAGCCAAAAATCCCCTCTCAACCAATTTACGAACCTGAACATAAGATATACTCTTAGGACCCGAATTATGTGCACCCTTCCAAGCTATCCTTTGCACACCCAGCGAAGCTAAAGTCATGGTCTTGGCATATCAATCTAGGGCATCATGATAAGGAGCCAACCAATACATACCCAAAATAACATCAAAATTAACCAAATCTACCAAAGTCCCATGTCTGACAAAATTGTAACACAAGATCAGTGTGCTCGATCCACCATAAAAAAGTTACCTACCGGGGTAGATATACAAATAGGCATGGCAAGAGGCCCACTAACAAAATCAAAACTCAAAGGAAAATACATAGACACATAGAAAAAAGTCAATCTGAGATCAAATAATATAGATGCATGTCTGGAAAAAAATAAGGATGATACCTGTGATTACAGCATCTGAAGACTCTACCTCCAATCTGGCTAGTATAGCATAGCACTGGCCACGACCACTAATTGCCTGGGTAGCCCCATGACCACCCCCATGAGCTTCACTGCCTCTGCCTCTCGCACCTCTGGTAGCACCTTTACCTCTCACAATTGAAATAGACTGAATCACCCAGTGGGGATAGTCTTAGGCCAAATGGCCAACCTCACGACACATATAACATACCTTATGGCCCACTCCAACAGGAAAAGGAACCACTAGGACCAAATGGCCACCCTGCACTACTAAACTCGAAGATCCACCACCTAAACTCTATAAAGCTGCTTGTACTGGCCTGCCGTGGAATTCACGAGAACCTTTAAAATCTTTACCTCGCGAGATTTGACTCCTGAACTGACAAATACACTAAGAATACCCTCTGTCATCTTAGCATGATCCACAATACTCTAAAAATAAACCCCAAGCATAACCATCTGAGACGTAGTCAACTAAAGAGAGACCTCCAAACCCTTCACAAACTTTTGAATCTTCTCAGACTCAGTGGAAATGCTATCATAGAAATACCTAGATAGGGTATGAAAGTGTGTCTCATACTCAGCAACTATCATAGAACCTTGCTCTAAATGATCAAACTCGTTCCGCATACAGTCTGTCAAACTAAAAGGCATAAATTTTTCTAGAAAAACCTCGACGAACTAATCCCAAGTCATCTCATAAGAATCACAGGGGATACAACTAATAAGCGACCTCCACCAATATATCACCGTATCTCTCAATTGATAAGAAGTATAAGCAACTCCATGAGACTCGAGCGAACCTAAATTATGCAAATTCCCTTGGCGATCAATAAAAAACTCATAGGCATCCTTGCCCACTACGCCACCAAATCTGGGAGGACCCAACTGAGTAAACCTCTCAAACCTCTTCTAATCCTCAGAAGATATCATTGTACTAGCCACAAGAGAATGCATAGTAAATCTAGCAGGTTGTGATCCCATCTATAGATATAACATAGATGACAACTGGACTCCTAATCTCAAAACCCCATAGTAAGATATCAGTGCTGAAGGTGGAATAGGACTCGGGGTCTAAGGAGTACCCAAACTAGAAGTAAGTGCAACAAAAGGATCCACACTCTGAACTAGAGGAACACCTGGAATAACCAAAGAAGAACCATCTAAACGGGAAAGCAAATATACCAATAATCAATCCAATACTAGGGCAGACAAACTATAAAGAACTATAGTAGGACCCACACCTCCAACCTGCTCAACACGAGATTTAGGGAAAGTCCCCTAGAACTCCTCCTAGATGGGGTTGCACCATGGGGTCTTTCCCTTTCTCGAGTATATCCATGACTCGAGGCTTAACCTCTTGGTGAAGACTCTACATCACTACTCTCGCGGGACCTAGTAACACCATCTGCATAGAAAGAGTAAAACATAACTCATAACACCAGATATAAAATAACTTCAAATGGTAAAGAATAAAAATAAGATTAGTGTCCTAATGACATCCTATAACCTCTCAAGGATAGATACTATAACACCCCGACGTCTTCTTAGCTAAATTCCATCTATGGAAAGTCTAAGCATTAGCTTCTAGAATGATCTAAATTAATTTCCATATGGAATTTCCTAAATTTCAACCTTTCATTATGTAGATTACTGAATTACCTTTCCAACGATATAAGATTCATCCAAAATGGACCCTCGGTGAAGAAGTTATGAATAATTTAAGGTTTAAGTAGTAAACATCGTTATTTTGGTGTCTAGCGCATTACGGAGAGGGTTAAATTGACAATCGTCAAATTCCAGTGGGGTTCCGCAATGGCGGTGCATTGCGGAGGCACCCAATTTCCCATTCGTTGAATTCCAGTGGACTACCGCGACTGTGGCGCATCGCGGTGGCACCCGTAATCAGATTTTTAAGTTTAAATTTCCAGTTCTGTTTAGGAGTCATTAAGGGTAATTTTGACTTTTCCCTAGCCTTTAAAACCATACAAACAAAGGATTTAGGGTATGTTTGAGCAACTTAACCCTATTTTCATCAAAATCATCAAGAATCCTCTCTAGAGTTTCAAACAAGAACTTCAAGAAACTCAAGATTCAACCGCGGATTCTCAAAATTGATTAAAGATTCGAAATCCCCAGATCATAGGCTTCAAGAAACACCCATTGTT
>NC_061119.1:167451642-167465186 GCF_002878395.1 Capsicum annuum
CAAGATTGTCTATTAAGGTTCTACAGGAACCCAAGATTGTCTATTAAGGTTCTACAGGAACCCAATATTGTCTATTAAGGTTCTACAAGAACCTAATATTATTTATTAATATAATATTGATTGCAATATCGTCAAAGTTAAAAGATAGAACAACTTAGCTCATTTTCTCTATTGGGGATGTAATCCTGATGATATCATAACATTGTTATTGCATTTAGTACCTGTTGTCTACACTCAAAGAAAAATCGTCAATCAAAAAGAAAATGTTGATTCATACCTTGCTTGATTTGACTCATTGATCATTGTTTCTACTTCATGGACCGTTCGGACTGGTACTCTATCATGGTAAAATTTTTGTTAAATTTTCAAAAATTTCTACCCCAGTTTAGAATGAAAGACAGTTTTTGCGTGTCAGTGTGAATTGACACAGTGTTTACTTATGAAATTTTTGAGGTTTTTTGAAACCTCAAAAATTCTACCCCAGTTTTTGCCTTCTTCCTGGGCCACTCAAAGAAAGTATTAGTCCAAGAAAAATGGTTGTACTACACTTGAACATCGTGACCTCTATGGTAATCTGCCTTTATATCCTCAAGAATTGGCCTATTAGCCTAACACTTTGGATGTGTAAGAATTGAAAAGAAAAATATTTATTAGATTAAGACCGAACCTAAAGTGGGCTGTCTACATATCCAAATGGGAGTCAGGTCAAACGTAGTTCATGAGTATAAAGAAAGCTAAATAGAATAGGAAAATTTTATAGGCCATAAGACAGATCAAAGGAGAATGGCAACGAAAAACAAAAAAAGTTTGCACGTCAATTCACGTGATGTGCTTTACGCTTCTTTTGTGAATGTATTGGAAATATTTTTGTCGAATCACCTTAAACAAAGATTTCACCGTAGTGGCAGGATCATAGGTATTGTTTATTGGGTTTCGTTGAACTTTATCCTATTCTTTTCAATCAGATTCTGAATCTTGTACCTTAGTGCTGAACATTCCTCAATATCATGACCTTAAATATTCAAGTGATAAGCACAATTTTTAGATGGATCAAAGTTAGGGGGTGGATGCACAGGAATCCATCCTCTCCTCAGTTGCACAATACCTTCGGCCCTCAACCTTTCAAATATGTTTGCCAAGGGCTCAGCCAAAGGAGTAAAAATATGAGACCTCATTCTCTTTGATTGATGAAAAACATTGTGTACTTAGAAAGGCCCATGTTGAAAGTTGGTTTGTACTCGAGAAGCCTCATTTGGAGAACCTTGCTAGACAGAGTAGGATTGGATATGACAAGCCTTGCTTTGAGAATCTTGTGAGTCATAAGGTTCAATATGCACCCTACGAGAACTAAAAATAACATGAATCTCTTCATTATCCTGGTAGCTTTGTGTCTAAGGTATAAAGGGTGATGAATCCTCTTCTCCTTCATCGAATGAACTCTTTGGTGTTTGAACAACACTGACATTGTGAAAACATCAATAATTCTCCCCGCTCAAATTTTATGTTCTAACTTCTTTCCAATCAAAATTAGACTCTCAAAACTGTAACTGATTAGGAAGAATATTTTCTAAAAGTATATTCCATCTAGTGATTTGAGGAAAATTTGGACCAACTCCTCTTCAGGTACAGAAGGACGTATATTAGAAGCTTCTAATCTCCACCATATTGTATACTCCTCAAAAGAATCATGGTCCATTTTTTTACCTCAAGCAGATCCCACATTGTTGGACCGATATTGATGTTAAACTTATATTGCCTTACAAAATCTTAAGCCAATTCTTCCTAATTATGCCATTTGTTGAAATCTTGTTGCGCAAACCAGATGAGCATCATTCCTGAAAGGCTTTGAAAAAATAATCTCATTAGAAGAGCCTAATTTTGTCCTATGCCACCTTGTTTTATGCAATAGTCCTTTAGATGAGTGATTGGATCTCCATTTCCATCAAACATGTTAAACTTAGGGACTTTGTATCACGGAGGCAAATCAACTTTTGGATATACACATAATTTCTCATACCTCAAGTCGTAAATACCTTTAGAACATAATTTCTCATCCAACCTTTCCACTAAGTCATGAAGCCTTTGTCGACGTGCATCTAAATTGATTCTTTCACTTTTAAGAGTGGTACGTACTGAAGGAAATTATTGAGAGGGTGTGTGAGTAAGGGGGATAAGGAGGCACCGTCCAAATAGTATTTTGCATTGAGCAAGAAGAAGAAGGGATGAAATATTTATGGATATTGAGTATATTTGTCATATTGCTTCAAATACTGGACAACCTTTAAATAAAATAGTAAATTAAACAAAACAAAAGTCAGGGTACCCCATAAAGAATAAATAGTATGAAAATATGAGTCATTTTATCAAAGAGGACTTTAGGACAAATGGGTGAGTTAGAACTTACGTTTGAGAAGTAAATTGATATCAAAAGATAGAAGATAGATGATAAACAAGACCTAGGTACTAAGCTAATACTAGGAGTTGATGGGTGAATAAGTAGATAATGATAAACTATTTAAAAGATGTTTAAAGAAATTTTATCTCAAATAAATGGGTGAATTGAAGATTTGAAAAGTTTTTTGAAAATCATGAAGTATTTAGTTTGAAATGTTTGAGAGTTTGAAAAATTGTGAAAAGTTGTCGGAATAATCCAGAAAAAAGCTTCTAAGTTTTACCCTTATGACATTATGGAAAGGTGAAAGAAATGGAGAATAAGTTTTGATAGAAAAACTATTTGAATGAAGAGGATTGTTTCATATTTTCCAAATATTAGGACATTTTGTAAAGAAAGGGAAAAGGAAGACCGCATCCTTATAAAGGATTGCCTACGTATCTTGTCGGAACAAGAATCAGGTCAGACTTAGTTTAGAATTGAGACTTACAGAAATTTGAATAGGGTTGGAGACGGATTATGGACGAGATAGGGTTGTCAAATACAAATGCAAGAACATATTTAAAAAATAAATTCGATATATGCACATAAGTCATGAAGACACCATAAGTCATCAGGATGCATATTTCTTTGTAAAGAAATATACGATCAAGCTCTAGGGAATAAGAGTGGTTTCTTGACAAGGTCCCCTCATGCGGACAACTTGATAGTGGGAAAGCTTGTGACTGTCAATGCACTGCTGATCGACCGATCCACAAGGCATTTTTCAAAGGGTGTTATAGGAAAGAATGCCCGTGCAACCACACAACCATTTGTAAGAAGAAAATAAAGAAGATCCCAAATGGAGAAAAATATGAGTGGAATGATAGTTTGTGAAAAGCGATAACATATATCACATAGCAAAATTACAATAACATATTAAACAAAATAACATAACATATAGTCAAATATATAGGGAAAAAGGAAAATGAGATAAACATGAAGTGACATATATAAAAACACATAAAGAGACAGAAAAAAAAGATTAATATGTAAAATCATGATGCTAAAAGCAAACAATATTACATAAACATCAAAAATAATTATACAAATAGAGAGAATCTCATATAAAGCACAAATTTGTAATGGTTTGAACCTAATTTTCCCCAGCAGAGTCACCGTTCTGTCACGCCAAATTTTTCTCGCGAAAAGTAGGATTCGACTCGACAACACTTTTTGGGATTGTTTAAAAAGTGAAGAGTCCCCACCTAACGAATTAAGGTGCGTTAGGGCACCGTTCTAGGCTAAATATGAACCTATTTTATTGTTTAGTCTAGTTCACTAAAAATTCAGATAAGGATTCAAATTACCTCAAAGGAGAGGTATTAGGCACCTTTCGAGGTTTACAAATGTGGTTCCCGATTGAATTCATACTTTACGTGGGGATCCTAGATGATAAAACAAAGTTCACTTATTTATTATCTTAATATTACTAAAATAATAAACAAGACATATTGTTTAACTATTTCTAATTACTACGTGATAAAAATTAAGACATGAAATAATGTAAAGAAGATGAGCGAGAAGAGAAAAATAACACACTTTATAACAAAATATCTCTATTAAATTAAAGAGCCTAAACTACCCAAATAAGCAAACACATCAAGTAAATAAAGAACAAATTCAAAAGGTCAAACCAAAGAGTTATTTTAGTTTTATTCAGATCAGTACCCAACTTGTTAGTTATTATCCGACCCATTAGCCAGCGGCCGGATTCTAGACAAGCGACAGTGTCATACATCGTATCATCAATGTATGCCTGGGTATCATCACTTTCGAATGTCTATCCACCTCTCACCTAGGATAATTGTCAAACCTAAAAGCATTCTAAAAGAAAGGATAAAACTAACGCCTCTAAAATACCTATCGTCCCAACCCATCATCCAAGAGACATAGGACTTTTCTATTTTGAATTTGGGATCTAGAAAAATAAAAATAGGTTTTCCTAGTTAGACTCAAAGTGCATAAAGCACATAGGACGTCAAGTAGCACGTGATAGTCTCAGTTAAGCCTCTTGGTTGATTAAGAAGTTGGCTAGGTGATTAACATGCTAAGACAAACAATTACTCACTTTGGTGTCATTAACCTATAGGATGTCTAAGTGGCAATTGTTAATATGGCAAAAGAGAATTGGTATATACTTTGAAACAAGAAGTTGTAATTTTGTTAAAAGGCATGTCAAAGTTAAGTAAACGTGAGAGAATGATAACCGTTAATTTATCATGTAAAAGATAGTTAAGCATCTTGTGAATTAGCAAAAATACTGGAAATTAATTTTAGAGTGTTAGGAAAATAACTTTATATGCTGAAAAGTGATTTAATATGCTGGATGTTACTTTTTAAAATGCTGGAATTTTTGTTAATGCGCTGGAAATTAATTTTAATACGTTGAAAATATTTAAATGCTAAAAAAATAATTTTGTATCGTTGGAAATTCGTGAAAGATGTTGAAAATTGTTTTAGTGAACTGAAGAATGTTTAATTGATGAAAATTTATTTTAACAATATTTTATTGCTGAAAATAGTGTTTAACGGACTGAAAAATAATGTTTAATTGCTGAAAAGAAGTTACTTAAGCATCCTGGATGGTAAAACTAGAAGCTAAATAAAATGAATGCATTCTAAGTCAATTTCAATGCTCAATGTTGGTTTTAATGAGGTTAATCGTTAACCCTAAGCATGCTTTCTAAGTGACAAACACATTAATTAATAAATTCTAAATTATGTTTGCCTAAGTGATTCACGTAATCACATAAGAGTACATAAACCCAGCCCCATGCAGTCCCCAATTTTACTATTACATGACAGAGTTTTACAATAATATTACAGACCAATAAAATTGAAAAGCCTAAACTAGGAAGGAAGTAAGCAACCCCTCCCACACCCCCGGGCAACTCTTCAACCCCCGAAACAATCTATTTATACCTGTGAGACAATATGTAACAGCAGTACAAGCAAGAATATAACGTAACACAAATATAGCAAACAAACACCAAATGATTCCTATAGACATGTTTTCTAGCATCATCATAAAAGATATTGAAATTGCGTCGACAGGAACTTACTGATTGATCGTAATAAACAACAGTAAGAAAAGTCAAGTAGCGTGGAACCCGAGCACAGAGTATCACAAGAATATCAAGACCAATGCTCCGAGAGTGAATGTGAATTCAAAATAGTAAAACACTTTTGTTTTTCTTGAACGCTTTCCGTATGGAGGAAGAGTAGAGACTGTAAGTTCTGTCTTAAAGAATAGTGAAGGGGTTGTTTAGATAGTGAAAGTGCTAAAGAGTTGAAAGGAAAGAAAATATGGAGGAATCAAGTAGCCACAATAGGAAAGAAAAACAATATATTCTAAAAAATCAATCAGAATCAATTAAGGAGGAGGAAAATATTTGAATTCTCATAAATATACCCACCATATGGCAAATCTACCCATCATTGAAAATTTATCATAAATGGGCAACAAGAAAACTATCAGTTAGAATAAATTGGGACCAATTAGCTATACAAATATCCTCAATCACACATACAAATTATATTCTTACCTTAATTATTCAAACACAAATATCATATATAATAGAGAAAAATAATAGAAGTCGGACCTTACCAAATTTTACTAAACACCAAATTATTTTAATCAAAAGGGTGAATACACTAATGTCAAACAAATAATTATTATTAAATCAAATAAAATAACCTCAAAAATCAGTCTGGAATCACATTTAAGCGGGGGGACATGCATGACTTCTTGCTATCAGTGTTACCAACAACTTCAATTGATAGGCAAAAACACAAAAAAAATGAAAATCAGTACCCAATTTAGCTAAGATTGATAGAAATTAGGATTTTTCACATATAACATCATATATGCTTAGACAAACACAAATCTCAAAGATTTTTAAGGAAACTCACGATCAAACTTCGTCAATTTTAGATCATAAAAAATAAAAAATAAAAAAAAGTGTAGCAAAGAACTTGAAACAAAGAAATCAAACCTTGGATGGATTCTTAAGAATCCATCATGAGAATTATCTACTTTCATTGGGTTTAACCGTAGTAACGGCTGGAGCGGTGGTTGGCGACGCTGATGGTTGGCCTCGCCGGATGCATGGCTGTTGCTGGCGGCTGTTGTGTTGTTGTTGTTGTTATTGGTCGCCAGTGGTTGGTGGTTGTTGGGATGATAGCTGAACGGAGAAAAGGATGAGGCGGCAGAGGGGCTCTTCGGCGGTGAGGTGACTGGCGGCAGACATGGCTTGCGGTTTCGCTATCTGGAGCGGTGGTTAGTGGTGGAAGAAAGAAAATGACGATGAAGGAGAGGGCAATGAGTACCACCGGCTGGTGGTGCGGTAACTGGTTGTTGGCTGGTTTTGTACGGCTGGCCGGCGGCAAGGGACGACATGGATGATTTTTAAAGAGAAAAATAAAAGAGAAAGTGCAGCTAGTGAGGGTAGAAAATAGTTAGGGTTTGGTCTTGGTTAAAAGGGGAGAAAAAATGATTTAATCTCAATGATTGACTGTATCAGATCAACGGTTGTGATTTAAGAACAAAAAAGATTTGATTATGAATTAAAATTGGGTCCGAATTTGGGTTAAAATTGAAATTGAGATTAGGAATTGCAATTTGAGGTCAAAATGAAAATGGATTTAAGCTAAGATTGACATAATTAGTATACAAAGATGACCAGAAGTTAAATAAATTGAAAAAGTTGAGTTGAATTCGGACTGCTATTTAATAAATATAGTAACAACAAAAATAATAAGATGTCCACATTAAAAATAAGATATGTATGTAAAATTAATGTTACGTAAAACCTATTATATAAAATTGTCTTTACTAAATTTGAAATAAAATTAAAATAATAATAGACAATGCGTTTGCAAATTATGAGAGCGCAATTTGTAAAAATAATTTAATAACCATTAATAAAATTATATAAAATATTATATTTAAATTATATAAAAATATAAACATCACTTGATAAAATAAATTGCATATTTAGAAATCATGAATGTGACATGTCAGTATTTATTTGATACCAAAATAATACGTAAAAATATTAATATTTGAAATTAAATAATTTTGATAAAATAGTAGCTTAAGACAGAATCAGGAGGTCAAAATTGGGTGTCAACAATAACCAACCAAGAATTGTTCTCCATTTCATGCCTTGTTACGAAATGTGCCCATGTAGCTTCAAATTCCACCTTGGTTAAACTGTCCAGCACAATGGACACGAGCTTATTCTTAGCTTGGTCGTAATGAATGCCAAGGCCCTTTAAATTCTTTAGAATGTTTGCAAAAATATGCCATATGCACAAGAGATGCGCAGTATGAGGCATCACTTCACTTATGTCTGCCCTTATACTGTCACATTGATCGATCAACATGCAAGTAGGGGTAACACGACCCATAAAATCTATAAACGCGTTAAAAATTCAACGGAATGTCTCCGTTGTCTCATATAAGATAAGGTCACAACCAAGAATAATAGATTTACAATGGTGATTTACACCAACGAAGGAAGCAAATAGCATACCATGTCTATTAATGAGATACATAGTATCAAAGCTATAACATCTTAAAATTCTTGGTATGCCACCTTTAGTAGAGGGTGAATCCACAATATATTAATCAATCGACTAAGACCATTTAGATTGAAAGCATAAAAGCAATCACTATCCTTGAGTTACATTTCAACAAAGAATTTTCTTACACACACAGTATCGCCTTGATCCATATTCAATCTCTTTGCGTTGTGTATGTAATTCCTACAATCATCCGACAAACAACCCAAATTCTCGGGCCCACCAACTAGAGCTTGATGTGTTCTAATATTATTTGATATTCTAACACCAGCTCTATCATGAGCTTTCAGTGACCTTTTCAAACTGTCGGACACGCTCCTATGATTAACCATGAGTTTGAACGTATAGGGATCCAACTCGTGTGAGCGATATGCTTCCACTTTAGTTATATGACATATTCCATTGGATCCTACCGAGCAATTAATTCTGGCAGGGCATAACGACCTCTTAGACTTCTTATACTTTTTTTGTGTTCCTACCCTTTATCATACGTATATAGAGCATACTTGAGAATTTGAATCTTTTAATTTCGTAACTGATCTTCTTATAACGCTAAAACCAGCATGTTTAGCATGTTTGTGGTAGAAAGCAAACACTTCTTTCAAACTAGAAAATTCCATATCTTCAATTGGGCCTTGTTTAGGATCATACATGAATTCATAATTATCCGTAAAAATATATTCTACAGATGCATTTTCTTCTTCCTTGAGAATACTATCATCATCAGATAATTCAAACAATTCCACCACTGCATTTCTTAAAACTTTTGCGTCTCTTGTCTCCTGTGTTCCTTCATCTAGTGTTCTCGATGAACTGAAACTTGCGTGGCTGCTTTTTATACTCATTTTTGTTAAAAAAAAAATATGATAATCGATAGAATTACTGTTGATGTTCTTGATGTTTAGTGAAGGATAATCAAATGCAAATTAACTTGTACATTAGCTAAAAAAATCAATTATTAAAATGTTTTATGTATTAATTGTTGGCAAGCATGACCACGATTACCTAAGTATTCTCTTTATAATTAATTATTAAGTTAAGTTTTGGAGAAAAAATTAGGGTATTGGAGGGAAAATTAGCACCTAATTAAGCTTAGGGGGTTAAGGGGTAACAATGTCTATTTACATTCTTTGGACGTTTTTTAGACACATGATTTTGGACGTTTTGCTTTTTCTTAACAAAAATTGTACTTCAGTTTCTTCGAAAATTCTCTCAATTGCCAAATAATATTGTGAGCATATTTTTGAAGAAATGAAAAGAGAAACAAAATAGAACTTGATAAGATCCAGATTTTTTTTCGAAAGTTCTAATACTATTAAAGTTGAAGGCTCAAATATTGTGGCTAGAAAAGTTCAAAATTCAAATCGAATGTTGAAGATTCAAAAGTGAAGATTGAAGATTAATAGCTTTAAGTTACGACAGCGCAATGCAGGTTTGATCTGAACAAACCATTATTCATTATTCAGATTTGATTCTTCACGTATTGCTTGTGATTCTTCTTAGGACGATGTATTATTTTCTTCAATTGATTTAATATTCAAATCAAATAAAGATCAATTCACTAAAACATCAAGATCATACACAACATATTAATTCGTTGAAACCGCATTTATATCAATATTGAGATTAGGTACTACATTTTGCGTAATATCATAATCATTATCATCATTAACGAGTATGTTTAGATCCATTTGATGCAATGAAAGTTGGTGAATTTGTCTTGTAGCCATATCTATGTTGTGTACTTTCTTAATAGAGTTAAACACATTTATAAGAATTATTTTGGTGGAAATTTCTAAAGTTTTATTATAAGATGAAAATTTTTGCTCCATAATTTTCTTTAAGGGGAAACATAACAATATTTCTTGTGAATATAAGGTTGTAGTTACTGGGTTGGAAAGTTCAAGGAGCTTTTATAGTTGACAGTTAACAAAACTTTTTGATAAACTATTTGTTACATTTTAATTTCTGTATCAATAAAAAAGTGAACAATTAAAGATAGACGGAGGAAGTACATGTTTTCTTATAATGAGAAGTCATAGTAAAATAAAAGAAAGAATAGACTATAGAGTAGAATTCAACAAAAAAATTACATACTAATTAAGTAAAAATTACATATATAACGACATGTTTACTACTAATTACTAAAAATCTCAACTTTTTTTGAAATCTCGTAAAATCCCAACATTTGACCTCTGATGATACAAGTCAATCATATTAGATACATACTATTGATACAAGTATTAATTAACTAAATCAGCACGTTTTAAGGGATGTAACAGATAACTTTGCATTAAAATAGCATTTAAGCTAACTAATTAAGGTAAAAAAATAAAATCAAATCCCACAATTAATGAGAATCTGTTTATTACTCTACTTCGTTAAAACATAAACGTTATTTTAATATATTTTTGAAATTAAAAAATCTTCATTCTTCTTGTTCAAATAAAACATACCAATTTCTTTATTTGATTTGTTAGTTTCGTTTGTTTGATATGAATATTTCAGTGCTTTTATGTTATTTTTGTGTTTAGGTTAACAAAATCGAGTATGTTGGTTATAAGAGTGATGGAATTGTGGTCAGTGAACATGTTACTATGAAAAACTGATTTCTACCATTGTGGAAGACCTGAAAATCGATGAAACAAGGAAAAAAATTGAAGCTCGTTACATTGTTGAAGGAAATGCTTGTCCGTTGTTCATTCGGAACGAAATGAGTGTGAAGCTGTATGTCGAAATTAAAAAAACTGAGCGTGCATTCGGGACGTATCCTCGTATCATCACTACATTAGATAAGTCTGCTAGTGAAATGCTTTTTGATGGGAAAGTTGGTGTTGTAATGTGTTTGAAAAATCCATCTGAAGTAGTTGAAGAAATAATTAGTTATAAATCTAATTCTACTTCTCCTATGCCTTTGTTGGATAGCAAGGGGAATAAGATCATTACTGATTGCAAACATAATGATGTTAAGATTTGACAACTCTATAAGGATAAGTGTACTCTCATTTCGGTTATAGCGCAATTTGCAATTGAACATTCGTTCAATTACTAAGCCAAAAGATCGGACAAGAAAAGGTATGTTATGTTTTTTTTGTAGCAGGTGTTGTTAATGTTGTGTACGTTAATTTAAATTTTTCATTCAATGTTTGTTTGATGATTATTGTATAGATTATTTGTTGTGTTTTTATGTTATTAATGTCGAGATACATTTTGTTATGAAAATGATACATTTTGCTAATCTTGTTTCTCAGTTTATGAAGTTATGCTTAATTATGTTTCTTGTTGTGTGTTAGTTTCATAAATGTAATAGAAATGTCATAGATACATAGAAATGTCCTAGATACATGTTGTAAATTTCCTAGATACATGTTAGCAAGTTTCATGCCGAGATACATTTTGTTATGAAAATGATACATTTTGCTTATTTTGTATCTCATTTTATGAAGTTGTGTTTAATTATGTTTCTTGTTGTGTGTTAGTTTCACAAATGTAATAGAAATGTCATAGATACATAGAAATGCCCTAGATACATGTTGTAAATTTCCTAGATACATGTTAGCAAGTTTCATACCGAGATACATTTTGTTATGAAAATGATACATTTTGCTTATTTTGTATCTCATTTTATGAAGTTGTGTTTAATTATTTTCTTGTTGCGTTTTATTTTCACATATATATCAGAAATGTCCTAGATACATGTTGTAAAATTTCTAGATAGATAACAAGTATTGAATGTTGTTACTGAATATAGAAATCTGTTTTTTCTATATTTATTAAGAAAAAAATTTTGAACTTTTGTTTTCATTGATTCAGCTATGTCCTACAATGCCGTTTGGAGGATTGTGTTTGGGTCTTTAAAGAATCATGTCGTCGGGGTACAAAACTATTTAAATTTAGATTTTTCCAAGATGTCCATGCATGCCCATTGAAAGACCGAGTTTTTATCAACTTTAAGCTATAATTGGGTTTTTTAGTGGTTTGGCCTCACCAAAACTTGTCAATTATAAGAGAATACACACTCCGAATGATATAATCAAAGATATTAAAAATGCTTTCGGTGTAGACATTAACTATCAGAAGGCTTGGAGAGCTAAAGAACATGCGTTTGAGATATTAAGGATGAAACCTGCGGATGGTTATCGACAAATGGCTCGATATTCATACATGTTAAATTCCGTTTATCTAGGTTCACATATTAGCATGCATAAATCTGAGGATAATAAATTTATGTATTTGTTCATTGCATTGCAATCTTTGAAGAGTGGATTCGAGTATTGCAGGCCTGTAGTTGTGGTTGATGGTGCCAATTTGAGTGGAGCATATAAAGGTTCATTTATTTCCGCAAGCACACTTGATGGAGCAGGTAATTTATATTTATTTGTATGTATATTTATTTTTGTGATGTAATTTAGATCATAATTTTTGTTAAAAAAAAATTAGTTTGAGAAATTGTTTACTTGTATCTGATTAATTAATTATTTTTATTATCAAAATTGTAGGACGTATTCTGCCGATTGCGTATGGTGCTGTTGATAGTGAAAATGATAATTCGTGGACTTAGTTTTTTGAGAACTTCAGAATTTCTTTTGGAGAGCGTGATAGTATGTGTGTTGTATTCGACCGTCATGAAAGCATAATAAAGGTTGTGAGTGTTGTATATCCGAATGTGTTGTACCTCACACGCATTTGGCACTTGTGGAAGAATATTTGCATAAACTTTAAGAAGAGTAAATATAGACTTAGCGATATTTACTATGCTATGACCAAGGCTTACCGCAAATATGAGTTTGATTTTTTTCAATCAAGTTGTAAAGGTTGATAAGAGGGTAAAGTCTTATCTTGAGGATGCTGGATTTGAAAAGTGGGCACGCATGTATGCACCTGTTAACCGTGGTAGGATGATGACTTCAAATATAACGGCGTGCATAAATAGTAAATTGAAGCTAGCACGTGAGTTGCTGATAATAAAATTTTTGGAGCAGGCTAGGAAATTGTTTGGAAAGTGAAATTGCAAGAATAGAGAAAGAGCATCTTATGCAAACACGTCGCTTGGTAGTAGATTTGAAGGAATTCTTCAGCTAAATACTTCAAAATCTACAAGGATTAAGGTTAGTTTTGATGTTTTGTTTTGTTTTACATATTACAGAATGTTTGATTTATAATACAGGATACTATTTATTTTTAAAAAAATATTTTGGAAAATGTTACAGTAACTTAATCAATTTTTTTGTTGAATTTAAACAAGATATTTTAGAAAAGACCAATATGTATTTATGTGTAAACATATTATGACTAATCTTGTAGGTTAGTGCGTCATCAACATATATATATTCTGTTTACAATGACGGGAAAAAGTACATAGTATGTCTTGACAGGAGGACTTGCACTTGTGGTAGATTCTAATTGGACGAGATAACATGTGAACACGCGATTGTAGTACTAAAAAGCAAGAATGTAGTTGATATGAAGCCTTATTGCTCAGAGTTTTATTATCCTGAAACATTAAGGAAGACGTATGAAGAAT
>NC_061119.1:167468186-167472999 GCF_002878395.1 Capsicum annuum
CATCACCAATGCAAATAAGAACGGACTAAGAGTCGATCTTTGGTGCAATCCTATCTCCATCGGAAAATGCTCTGAGTCTCCTTCCGCCGTCCTCACACGGGTCCTCTCTCCATCGTACATGTCTTTAATAGCTTTGATGTACGCCACCGGAACCCCTCTCACCTCCAAGCATCTCCAAAGAACCTCTCTCGGGACTTTATCATACGTTTTTTTCAGGTCGATGAACACCATATGCAAATCCCTCTTTCTTTCTCTATACTGCTCCACCAATCTCCTCACC
Organism: Capsicum annuum; assembly: GCF_002878395.1. NCBI lineage: Eukaryota > Viridiplantae > Streptophyta > Magnoliopsida > Solanales > Solanaceae > Capsicum > Capsicum annuum. Next base: position 167,468,467 of record NC_061119.1, read on the forward strand.
AGGTGGATTGCCTCTGTCGTCGAACGACCAGGCATAAATCCAAATTGATTCTCTGAAACAGACACGACCCTTCTCAACCTCCGCTCAACCACTCTCTCCCAAATCTTCATAGTGTGACTCAACATCTTAATACCCCTATAGTTGTTGTAACTCTGAATGTCACCCTTGTTTTTATACATTGGAATCAACGTATTCCATCTCCAAGCCTCAGGCATTTTCGCAGTCTTGAAAATACCGTTAAACAAAATAGTCAACCACCTTAAACCTGCCTCACCAGCATACTTCCAAAAATCCACCGGGATTTCATCAGGCCTCGTCGCCTTACCCCTCTGCATCCTATGAATAGCCTTTCTGAGCGCCAACTCCCCTAACTCAATGCTTCTGTCCCCCTCCTTGTTCAAAAGTCTATGAAAGGCAAGACATAGTTTAGAATAATCAACATTAGTTTAGGACAAGACATAAATCATACATTTACAATAGGTTTACTTCAATGCCAGCTCCCCTAACACAATTCTAGAATAATCAGCATTAGTTTAGGACAAGACATAAATCATACATTTACAATAGGTTTACTTCAAGAAGCAACTGCAGATTCTAATTTAGACATTAATTGTGGTTTGTGAAATTTCCAATTTTATAGATATTGATCATGTCCCGAACCAATATCCCCATTATTAGCCTGAGGGGTCATAAGAGATATGGCAATAGTGCTGTCATGGAATTGAACAGATCTCTAGGGATCAACGAGGCAACCTTTGTAGAAGCATAAATTCTCCTTCATGGCAGTAGTTTAATTCAAACTATCAACAATTGTGTAGGTAAGAAAGATACTTGCTCTTGCCTTTTAGGAAGATCCTCTGTTTGTAGATCCAATCTTAGTGAGAGAGTTTTCGGATTTAGCTTCTGCTGAAAGAAGTTTTATTAAAGGGAGGAAACAACTCTTCGAAGTTCATAATATAGCTATGCAAATTTAATATATTTGGTCATTTTTCTTGTTGTTTCTAATATTCTGGGTGGTTGTTTCTAAATTTACATGCTCATGTCTACTACCAATTTCTAATTGTTTTTCGAAGGCAGTGTGCTATGCAGACACCAGACTTTGATTTCAACCGCCCCCCAAAAAAATAAAATAAAATGGAGACTTCTAGTGCGTTTATGATGTTTTTACCACAGGCAGACAATCTCTTTCTTGGTCTTTTCTGTCTGATCTGGAGCTTTAGACTCGTTGAGATATCAATATCAATTAGTGATTGTGCTACCCCTCTTAGCAAAGCAAGTTTTATTTATTGGAGAGGAAGTAAGGGGTTTTCTGCTGAGTCACAAAGCTTTGTTTGTAGAGTCTTTCTGTTCATATCTTGAATCATTTGATTTAGGAAAATCCAAAAATGTTGCAAAATTGAAGATTTGAGAAGTAGTCGCTCTCCCCCAAAATAAGGAGGAGCATGTGCTCCAATTTTGTGTCGTGTTCTGACACTAGGTTGATGTTTAAGTAGGACATGAAGTGAGGCTAGGGTGATTCTTCTATTTTGAGGATGTAGATAATGGCGAGGAACTTTGATGAATTTGGAAGAATATGAGATGCTTTGAACTTTGATGAGATCTTGTTTTTTTGCCACCCTATATTGGCTATTAGGTGCTGATTGTGTTAACCATTTTAAATTCTTGTGACCTGTTTCTTATTTGGTTGATTGTATTAATTCTTTCAGTTATTTTCTATCTCAATTGATAATGTAGCTTATTCCATCCTGATTTTGTACCTCTTCCCCTGATTTTCTCTTATAATTTCTTTTAAATCCAGGTCTATCTGGGCGAGCAGTACGTAAATAATTCTACACTGTCTGATGTAACATTTTTAGTTGAGGGTGAGAGCGGTTTTATTATTTTTAAATAATGCGACCCTCTTCCCTTTTTCTTTTCAAATGTTCTGTCTTACTTTTTTATGTGTTCTTCTACCAGGCAAACTGTTTTATGCCCATAGGATTTGTTTACTAGCTTCTTCTGATGCATTTCGAGCTATGTTTGATGGTGGCTACCGGGTGAGTTATAGTCTACCTTTTATGTTTTATATTTATTCATTTCCTAATTGTTTTAAAGCTATGACCCATTGTGAAAATGTATCTTGCCAATTTTAAAGATGACATCTTTATTAAGTGGAAGGGTAGCAGAGCAGGCCGTTATCCACTGAGTTTTGAATCGTGCGCCTGATTATCTGTTATTTTATTAATTTTTTTTGCTTGGTTGCTAGCAAGGTTTGTTAACTAAGCAAGAGTAAGCCCTGTTACCACTTCAAAGTTTTGTTTTCTATTATTGTCCTTTTCTTTTGTAATTTTACTCTAGTTGTTTCAATTTATGTCTTACTCTCCTTTTCAGTTTGTGTCTAAAGAATGTCACCTTTTATGTTTAGTAGTTCTTTGACTTCTACATCGTACAAGGCATGGTTAAGACCACAAGGTTCAAGGACATTTTGGTACATTACATGCATGAGGCATCTTTAGCTTAAGACGATAAGATTCAGAAGTTATCATTTTTTAAAATTCCTTACCCGGTCAAACTAAGGCACAAAATGAAACAGAGGACGTTATAATGAGAAGCGAGATGTCTATGTATGGCCATTGCAAAAGGAGTCACAACTAATAGTCCAACTCCAAATATTTGGTTGAATTGTGTCGGCATATCTGCGATTAGCTTAATACTTTGTTTCTAATAGTTCGTAGTAAATGTATTGCAGGAGAGAGATGCCAAAGACATAGAGATCCCAAATATCCGATGGGATGTTTTTGAGTTGATGATGAGGTAGAATGCTCTTTAATTACCATTACATCCTTGGTTCAGATTCTGGAAGTCGATCTTTCATTTTTAAGTACTAGTTTTCTTGCTTGCAGGTACATATACACAGGATCTGTAGATGTGAATTTGGATGTTGCACAGGATCTTCTAAGAGCTGCAGATCAGTATCTATTAGAGGGCCTTAAACGCCTCTGTGAGTATGCCATCGCACAGGTGAGTGCTGAGATCTTTTGGGAGTTCCAGGGGGGTTTACCTGTCACAATTTTGCTAATGATTTTTTCTTTTCTAGGATATATCTGTGGAAAGTGTCTCTCTCATGTTCGAGTTGTCGGAGGCATTTAATGCTTTGACATTACGTAACGCTTGCATTCTATTCATTTTGGAAAAGTTTGACCAATTAAGCGTCATGCCATGGTATGTCCCTGACTTCACTATCCTTAATTACGTTATTTTTATGCGTTTGGAGCTTGGGGAATCAAACTCGATATCCTTTTAACGTTAATCTAGCTGTTAACAAATGAGTTTCACCAATTCTCTGTCAACCTGAAGTATCTGTTGAAAATGTAACTTGGTAAAAATGTAACTTGGTAATTCATGCCTGCCTATTGTTTTATGGCAAGAATTGCTAAAAGCTACTAAAAAATTTAGTCTAAAGCCAGACTATAAAATGTGGGAATCATAAGTGGTGATGGTTAAATATTTGTTGTAAATAATAAATAATAAATAAAAACGATTTCATTTGAGTAAAGTGTGTGTTGTGAAGAGTATGTTATTGAACTTGAAATGAAGATTTGCAAAATGGTATGTAGATAATGTATGTATGTTTACGCATTAAGAACGTGGAATTTCTCCTGTATATGCAGGTACTCACATTTGATTCAACGTGTATTGCCCGAGACTCGTAGTTACTTTGTAAGGGCGCTTAGCAGGGCTAATCAAGCTGATATTAGAGTCTAGATGTTTCAGATTTAGTTTTGTTCTTTTATTAATTGTAATCACGGCAGGAAGTATGTATAGGGGTGGCTACTATTTGTAATAGTCTCAAAATGAGAGCTAATGTAAAATTCCACATAAATACACCAATTTTAGATCTCTGGATGGTCAACGGAGCTTATCAAGTAAGGTTTCAGCGTTTGCTATGTTGTTACGACTGGTCTTTGATGAGGTAAAAGAATCAGTATTTTTATAGTGGGTGTGGTAGTCTTAGATTTGTATAGAACCTTTTTGGAGTTGCATACTTAACGTGAAATTAGATAATAATTCATTTTTATGTCGGTAGCCAATTTATGATACGTGATCTCTAACTTTGTTCATAATAAATCTGATGCATTGTGGATTTCAATGAAAAAACATGTCCCTCGTACTCAATACGCTTGGTTATGCCATCTGTAATAGTGTCATTAGAAGATGGGTGAAAACCACAAACTTGTCTTTTCTTACGTAGTATAACTGATGACGTTGAGAAGCAAATAGTACGTACAATATATAGAGATCTCAAAGTAAAGACAATTCCATTACAAGAAGTTATCTTAACGATAGGGAGCTAACCGAAAAACTGTCGGTATTAATACACATGCTAACTTAACCCTACCTTGTCAACCCTACAATGGCCATGGCCGGCAGCCGAGCATCCTGTCAGTGTTAATACACATGCTAACTTAACCCTACCTTGTCAACCCTACAATGATGCCCGGCTGCCGGCCATATACCTTCCATAGCCTCCACATCCCAATTCCGTCCACTAAA
>NC_061119.1:167475999-167538236 GCF_002878395.1 Capsicum annuum
GGCCATATACCTTCCATAGCCTCCACATCCCAATTCCGTCCACTAAATTCCCCTTCCAAAGCCCCTCTTGTCATCAAGGAACCTTCTTTTCCTATTGGAAACTGTGCAGCCCTTGTGAATCCTACTGTGATAAATAAACCTCAGCCTAACAAGAGTGATGTTGCGCCTATTCCTATTAAAAAGAGTTGATTTTGTTGATGGTGTTTCTATAGTTGAATGGAGATATAGCAAACAGTTAATAGAATGAACTTGATTGAAAACTTACTATATACTGTTGTAGGGAAATTCTCTTATGGTTGGTCAGATTTAGCAGAATTAAGAGATATACTATCAAAGCAATTGGGTTTTAAAGGTGACTGACTGTAAGATTGGCCTGCTCCGTAATGGGCACATATGGATGAGGTTTTCCTTAGTGAAAGATTTTATTAATGTCATGTTTAAGAATGCTTATTACATAGCCCAATTAAAAAAAGGACAAAATTCAGAAATAACATACTTATTCCCTTAATTATTAGTTTTATAGCAACACTTTCATAATTACATAAAATAACAAGATGTATTTTATATTTTTGTAAACTGTTGCTATACAAATACAACTGTTTTACTGCCCCTTGTTTAACTTATTTAAATATGGTAATAAATCATTAAATTTAACTGTTAAGGATTACCTTCCCATTAAAAGCTCCTCAATCACGCTATTTCCGTTATACTGTAACAAGCCTATTCAAATTCAAAAACAGTTTCCTTCCTTCCACAACACGTGAACCTTTAAAAAAAAATTATTAAATTCAGTTGAATCTCCAAATGCGCTCTAATTGAAGATTAACAAATTCAATTCTATTTGTTGGTGTTCGATATCACTTTGAACATACAATTTCGTTAACTTCAACGATCAACATTACGTTCTTCTCGACAAAACTTTGGAATTGAAGTATCTGTTGCAAATTTATGCTAGATTGTTGTTTCAGGTATTAAATTTGTTTTCTCAGTAGTGATTTTTTTTAACGGATCGTGTTTTGTTACATTGATTGTTTTTTTCAGTTTATCAAATTGTGATGCTTCGTAGTAATTTTTAAGTTTTTATATAATCGCTTATGAATGTATTGAAAACAAATCTAGATTTGAAAGTATATCCTATTGTTTTTTGAAATCGTATAACAAAGGATTGATCGAAATCAGGTTTCCAAGTTGATGAAACTATAATTTTTTTGAAGTTTTTTTAGTTGAAATTTGAGAATATAACAGAATATATGTAAACATCTTTTATATATGTTTAGTTGTGTTCGAATCTAGAGGTTCTGTATTTGGTTCTATATGACGTTAAACACATACTTTGTAATTGTATTTATGCTGGAACAATTAAATTTGGTTCTAAGTTTTATGTAAATTTTTTTTTTTTTGTAAATGTATTTTTAGTGTTGTTGTTTGGTCATATGAAGTGATAGAACAAATATTTTGGTTCTGTACGATTCTGGTGCTTTTGAATTTGATTGTATTTAACCTTAAACAGAAATTTTTGTAATTTTTTTATGGCTGGAAACTTTTGCTCTATTTGTATTTTACTTTAAACAAATTTACTGTAAATGTATTTTTTAGTTGTATATGTTGGCTTTGTAAATTTGTTTGCGAATCAAACTGAAAAGTGTATGTAGTAACAAGTAACATCTGACAAATATGTATATTTATTTATTTTGGGTCTAATCACTTAGAAATGGGAAGCATACCAGTACTTGTGAAGCACTTTGAAAGGTGGACGTGTGAAAAAAACTACGAAGAATACGTCACTGATGCTATTCTGTTGAGCACAACAACATCATTCATTGAGTTGCACGATGTTTTGGCATCTCACTTAAATGTGGACTTAACCAACAAACATATTCTAGTGGAATATCAAATTACTGGTAATGGTGGACAAATACAAATACATAATGATATGGGTTTGAAGGTGTTTATATTGCAAAAAAAAAAAAGAAGATAAAAGACATGAATTTGTCTTTCTTTATATGTAAGCATATTGGAGAAAGTTGTAGGGAGAAACTTTGCAAGTTCTGTATGTGTAGCTGATAGAAGAGTCGACTGTAACAACTTACAAAATGTGATAAATACATCTAATGAAGGAGCTTTGGTGGTTTCTGAAGATACACCAGCATTAGATGTATTTGAAATGAATACTGTTGAGGTCATTATCTCAGACCCACATCACAAACATGTTGAGGAAGATTAGGTTTACTTGTTAAAATTTTTTTTGAAGTCTATGATGAAGGATTATACAATACGGGAGAAATTTCAAACGCGAAGTAAAAGGTCAAGTAAAAAAACGTACGTACATAAGATATCACTTTGATCTTGTTTAAAATGATTTTGGATATGTATTTTGAATGTATTAAATTACGTTGGATGCAGTTATACATTATTTTGCAAATCAAGGAACTGTGAATTTTTAATGCGTGCATCAGGCATGGAAAATTCTGAAATGTTTAGAATAAGAGAATTCATACCTCAACATACTTGCCCAGTGAAGGACAAGATCTATCCAAAGGTGCATGCTACTAGTATGTTGATAGGTGGTATGGTTAAACCGAAATTCAAAAATCACAAACGAAAATACAGTGTGACGAAAAAAAAATGACATGAAGGAAGAGTTTGGTATGGATTTGACATACACATAATGTTGGAGGGCGAAGGAAAGAACGTTAGAAGATTTGAGGGGTAAGCCATCAACATCTTACGGAAAATTACCATCATACTTATATGTATTGAATGCTACCTATCCTGAGTCATATATAAGAATGAGGAAGACGGATGATAATGAGTTCTTGTATGTATTTATCGCTCTACATGCATTCATTAAAGGATTCGATCATTGTAGACCAGTCATAGTTGTTGATGCTAGTCATCTGAGAGGAATTTATACTGGGGCATTTGTAACAGCATGTACGATGGATGGAGCAGGTTAGTATCATTTTATAATTACATTGTACAACTGGTTGTATTTTTATATGTATTTCTGCATCTCACTTGAAAATACATATCTTCACTTGATATGTACACATTTGTATAAAATTACATATATTTTCAAAGTTTCATGAATTAATTACATATATTTTCAAAGTTTCATGAATTAAACATGCAAAATTAATGATTTTTGATAATGATGTGTGTCTACATTTTATTATATGTAATTGATACCATTTTTGATAAAATATACAATTTTATTTATCTGTATTTTTAATAAATACATATGCAGTAACTATATGTATTTATATCTGACTGCGCAAATTTTTTATATATATACAGGTCATATATTTCCTTTGACATATGGTGTGATTGATTCTGAAAATGATACATCTTGGACTTGGTTCTTTGAGAATCTAAAGGAAGCGTACGGGGAAAGACATAACATGTGTGTTGTATCTGAATGGAATCCAAGCATCATAAAAGCTGTTGGTGATGTGTACAAAGATGTTCCACATTATGCATGTATGTGGCATCTATGGGAAAATGTGAAAAAACTTTACAGAAAGTCACACGATGCATTATCGGAGATCTTTTATACAATGGCCAAAGCATATTCAAAGTCAGAATTTCACATGTTAATAGAAAAAGTTGAGGTAATTGATATTAGGGTGAAGAAATATTTGGAATTGGATGGTTATGAAAAATGGGCTAGGTCCTATGCAACAGTTCACCGAGGATGAACTATGACTTCAAACATTGCGGAGTCAATAAATGAAGTACTTGTATCAACTAGAGAATTGCCAATTTATAATTTTCTTGAGGAAGTTCGATTGCTGTTTGCAAAATGGAATTGCGAAAATAGGCAGGAGGCTTCATATACCTTTACAACACTCATTGAAAAGTTTAATGACATACTCAAAAAGAATGAGGCTTTGTGTACTCGTATGACGGTATGACCTTTTAGATTTGTGGAATTTATAATTATGAAAACATAAGTAAGAAGATACCTTCCATTCAGTTGTAAATTAACGAAAAGATATGAACATTTAAAAACATATTATATATTCTGCATATATATTTTTTGTATTGAAAATTCTTAACACGGCATATGTATTTTGATGCTCTGTAAAAATGATGTACTCTGCATATGTATTTTTATTGCATATGTATTTTTATTGCAAAATGCTGTGTGGGTACAACATATCATAGAATATGAATTTTCATCTTTTTGTAGTAGTGCATTTAACTTTTTCTTTTGATATCAGGTTGTACCAGCCACAAAATATGTGTATACGGTACACGACGAACAAAATCACTTCAACATTTGCCTCAAGGAAAGAAAGTACTCATGTAATACATTTCAACTCGATGAGATACCATATGCACATGCTTGTGCGGTGTTAGAGAGCAAGAATTTTGAGAAGGGGTCATACTGTTGTGATTTATTTAAACCAAAAACTGTGTTGAAGATATATGATGTTCTAATCTATCCGTTGCCACACCAAGATAACTGGATAATTCCAGAGAGAGTACTTAGTGAAATAGCACTGCCTCCGAAATTCAAAAGACCTCCAGGAAGACCTGCAAAGAATGATCGTGGAAAATCAGGTCGAGATATGTTTGAAAAAAAGAACATTAATTTATGCGATGGTTGTGAGACTAAGGGTCACAATAGGCGTTCTTGTAGAAAATATTGCAAGTGATACATTTTTTCTTCTGTATTATTTCTTAAAACTTTCTTTTTCATTTCTTGTAATAATGAACTAATTTTTGGGGGGTTAATACGTTAAAGCATCATTTGATAACTGATCACAGTCAGATCTGAATACTGCATATGTATATGTTGCAAAAACTGAACATTGCATATGTATTTTAAAGCTCAAATTTGTTTAGGTTAATACGTTAAAATATCAACACTGCATATGTATTTTGTAGCTACAATCTCACAATAAAATGTTGAACTGCATCAAAAACTCAAATTTATCTTTAATCCAAAGTCTCATTTATATTGATAATAATTGAACACATAATAAAATACATATTAGCTATGTTTCAGATGTATTTTTTAAATGATTAATCTTAACACTGCATATGTATTTTTATTCTAAAATACATTTGATGAATAATGTATATGTATTTTCAAGCAAAATATCAACACTGCATATGTATTTTGCAACTACAATCTCACAATAAAATGTTGAACTGCATAAAAAACTCAAATTTATCTTTAATTCGAAGTCTCATTTATATTGAAAATAGTTGAACACATCTTAAAATACATATTAGGTATTGTCCAGATGTATTGTTGAAATGTTTGATCTTACCACTGCATATGTATTTTCAGGTTAAAAACATTTGATGTATAATGCATATGTATTTTAAAGCAAAATATCAACACAACATATGTATTTTGAAATTACAATCTCACAATAGAAAGTAGAACTGCATTAAAAATGAACACATCTTAAAATACATATTATGTATGGTCTAGATGTATTTTTGAAATGCTTAATCTTAACACTACATATGTATTTTTTGATAAAAATACATTTGATTTATACTGCATATGTATTTTTAAGCATAATATGAACGCTACATATGTATTTTTTTACTAAATCTCACAGTAAAAGGTAGAACTGCATAAAAAACTCAAATTAATCTTTACTTCAAATCAAAATTACACCCACTTCAAAACTGAATTAATTTCATTGAGTTAAAAAATAAATACTATTATAACCTACAATTAGAACCACTTCAAAAACATAAAAATTAGTTTGTACAATCAGAACCTACATCCATAAAACCACTTTCTCAACTATCCAAATTAATAAATTCATCAACCATCATACATCAAAGACTCCAGTGACACTAGTTATTGTATTTTGCCTTGCAGCCCTCAAGAGTGCTTCAACGTCACTATGAGCATTTACTTCTTATTTTCGGATGCCATAGTCCTTCAAAAGTGCCTCATATCTTGTATGAAGAGCGTTGGGGACAAAATCAGTAGAAAAAATTTTGTGACCATAAGAAAGACACTCTGCATATGTAACCATATAGACACCACAATCCCTACAAAAATAAAAAAAAGAAATTGATTAATAAGTAAAATATATTTTGTACAAACTTACGATTTTGGTAGATGTATATTAAAATACTTACAAGCTTTTACTCAGTTGTTGAGGCAAATTCTCTTCAAATAAAACATCAAACATATTCGAGGAGTCTTTGTCTTTGTATCTTGGATAATTTTGAAGATCAATTCCTTTTTTATCCTAGAAATCACAAGCTTGGAGACACAAAGAAATTATCCTGGCTAATTTGTCTATCTCAACAAGAACAATCAGATAATGACCTGACGATTCATATGAATCGTATAAGAATATGGACTTCTCTGAGAAGGACAAAACTGCAAGCACCCAATGATGTTTTTCCTTTATTTTGACTGAAATATAAATGTCTTCTATTATATGCCATGGCACAGCAACATGCATATGGAACCCATTGATGTATTCAGCAAGATGAGTCTCCTGTCCTCCCGTCGTAAGGTTTGGATCATCCCAAAATAAACATCATGAACGACCTTAATTACGTTCATAAATTTGCAGTCTACTGTATTGAATTTGTAAGATCTGTTGGGGTCATACTTCAACTTCTTCCTCAAATAGTAGAAGCAAACATCAATTTGCTGCAGTAATTAACACCACAAATCTTAGAACATTCAAAGTTTATCTGCATATGTCTTTGCATGTAACATAATATGTATTTTAAGTAGTGTTACAACTGTAAAGGAAAAATTATCAAAATAATATAATAATCGAGTCTGTCCATGACTGATCAGGTAACCCCATTGTATAGAATCAGTTTTTATCTTCAATAGATCCAACTCTCAAATGCATCATTGGAATGACTGATTTATCCTTTTTGTAATTATCCACTTTTCCCTTCCTAGATTTTTTAATCAATACATGTTAAATCATGAAGTCACTATGAAATTAAAATAAAAAAGTTGAAACAGTTCAATAGAAATACCCTTTAGCATGAACTTTTAGAAGGCCGACAGAAATTCAAACCTTGAACTTCTTGACAATCTTCGTATCCACTATACCATCAATCGGGTGATAAACAAATGGGTATTTTTGAGGGAATATACGTATGTGCCCTGCTGCACTCCCTATATAGTTATAGAATACAAGAAAATGTAATTAATAAAAGCGTATTTGCATAACATATTACATTGAAAATTATATATAACGTAAGTGTACTTACCGGCAGCTGAACCAAACTTCATCGTGTATGGTGACTCCTTGAATTTGGATGATCGCCTAATCCTTATCTTTTGAACGACAGTTTGAAGTTCACGATTAGCCGAGGGATGAACAATGATGCTTTTACTGCTGCAAGCATTCAGACTAGGAAACAGCTCATCAGGGATAGTTTTTTGTGAATCAGGCCAAACTGGATCATCCCTTTGTTCATCAGTGGTTACTTCTTGTATTTTAGGAGGTGTCGTAATTTCCTCCCCCGTACCAAGATCAACCTCTACGTAATCTCTGATTTTGAGCTCAATCCAGCGTTCTCTTTATTTGTCTTTATAAAATGGAAAAAAGTTTAGTTTGTTCTGTCAAAAATTAACCCACATAACCTCAAAAAATATGTTCATCATACATACTTGACAATGATCTTCAACAATAGACTCAGATTTCTTATCATTCAAATGTTCGTCAGTAAGTTCTTCTTCACAGGTTGTCGATGGATGTGTTGTAATACTTTTTCTCCGGTAGATATTTAGACTTGGTAACAACTCATCTGGAATTGTAAACTGCGAATCAGACAACTTTGTTTCATCTATTTTCTTATCGTTAATCTGCAACAGAAATGAAAGAAAATATATAATTGTCTTCTGAATTGTTAGGATTATTGCATCACATAAACTCAAAGTTCAATTCATTATACATACTTGACCATCATGATGGACAATCTTCTCTAATCCAAATTTATACTTAAGAGAAGCTCATCAGGAATTAAATGTTGAGAATCAATTTCAAAGTTTGTTTTTTTCTGGATGTAAATCAGTGCACCCCTTGCAAATAAGTAAAAACAAATTAAAACATCAAACAAAAATTCACTTGTATATGTTTATACAGGTCTATATATAAAATTACATATAACTGCTAAAAATACATAATTACATATTGCACTCAAATGAAAAAACATATGTTAGTTATTATTTACCTTTGTACCATCCTGATTTTCACCCAAATTCTGATAAACATTCAGACTGAAATGTTGTGGTGATGTTTCGGCACCAACATAATTCATATGTTGGGGTTCAAGATCTTTCTCTTCATATTGTTGCTACAAATATAAGTTTTAAAAACTATTAATACTTGAGTTCACTAAATATGTATATACCAACCCACTAAAAATACATATTGCAATAAAGCATCATTCTCGAAATTTATACTAATATAGAAAACTAAAAACAAACTATATTACAAATTATATGATTTGCAATCAACCTAACAATTCATATTATTATAACAGAATACTCACAAATACATATCTTTTTTTTAAAAACAATTTTTTTTAATACAGTTCATATGTATTTTTGCATATACTGCATATGTATTTTTAATGCACTGCATATATATTTTTGAACACAGAGCATATGCATTTTTTAATACACTGCATATGTAATAATAAAAAAATTTACCTTTGCTTTGTTCAATTGCTTTGAGCATCAGTTTGAACTTTTTTTTCACTAAACTATGAATTCTTTTAAACTCTTCACGAACCTGTTTTAAAAAAAAATCATTACACACAATTTTTTAAATATAAAATAGTTATTTAACAAAAAACTTACCTCATCGCGGAATGCATTAAAAACTTTCTTAGAAATGAAGGCTTCTTTCTCTACATGTCTCTCTGACTTTGATACGACTTCTTCCTGTACAGGACTCATGGCTTTGACTGTATCGGAGAAAAAGTAACCCTAGCTGTTTGCTTCAGTTTCTTCATGTTTTGAATAGGTTGACTGATGTGTTTGAATTGGCTTGAAAACTGGTGTCTTCATTCCAGCAGCCTTTGCAGCACGAGGAGCTTGTGTCCTCTTTTAGGTATGCTCGTCAACAATACTGACTGGCTTTTTCCTTAATGATTTCTTTGATGCTTTGGTTGATAAATCAACTTTTTTTTTTTGAATGTTCATTTATCTGCTTTGGTTGTGCATCCTGAAAGTCATCATCAGAGTCAAATGAACGTTCTGCTTCAATTACATCCCTTTGTGGTATTTGAAACTTTGTCAATTCCGTTTGAGTTGGCTCTATGTTCTTAAATGCAACCTATGAATATAGATACAATATGTTAAAGAATCTGTTAATCAATTGTAAATGAAAAAGTATATATGTAGACTATATATTGCATATTAATACATATCTATTTATTAAAAACAAACCTTGCCATCGTCATTGAACATAACATTCATCAAAAATTTAAAACATGGTCTAGGTACATTTGTCTTTCAATTTAATAATCGGGGAATCCGATTATCAACCTTCGATACAATCTTTGGTGGGACATTTGAACAACACTCATAAATCCACACTTGAATAGCCAGTGGCATTCCCTGAATCAAATAAAATTTACCACCAGGTTTTAACCGTTTGTTCAAACTTCTAGCTAAATCCTCAAAAGATAAAGTACCCCCTGAAAAATTCTTATATCTTCTACTTTCAACCAAATCAAAATGAAGATGGGGTATAACCACAGTTTCAATATTAGATAAGACAAAAGAATGCAGAAAATACAGAATTGTAGCATCCTCATCATTGTTCTCTCCCCATACTTTCTCCGTGAATGCTAGAAATAGTTGCCTTTTCTGTATAATTTCAGCCCTATTGAAATACTTCTCAACAATTCTATTTGGTACACCCTCGTCAAAAACAAACTCATACCTATTAGACACACAATTCAAACCAGTAACTATAACAAATTTTCTAGGAGTAAAATTAAGAGAGATGCCATTAGCACAAATCACAATCCTAGAAGAAGAACAGTCCTTAACCTCAAGCGTCATAACGCATCTGCACAACTGTGCTTGCACTACACATAGCCTCTTCTCATAAAATAACCAAAAATGTTATTGTCGTAGAACTTTTTAAACTGTTCCTTGTTTGATACGGCATTGATGCTTACATAAATATCATTGTCACTGTATGAGCACATGTGTGGTGCAAATCTTGAAAATTTTCTGACAATGAATATTTCATCACGCATCACCTAAACAAATTAAAACTACAACTTCTTACAATGTAAAAGAAAAATTTAAATCTACAAAAAAATACATATAACATGCATATGTATTTTGCTCTGACAAAAAATGCAATCAATACTGAAAAAAATACATATCAAATATACTAAAAATACATATAGCCAAACAACTTCTTAAACTGCAAAAAAAATTCAAATCAGCAAAAAATTATACAGATGCATCATCAGCAAAAATACATATCATCAGCAAAAATACATATGCATCAACAACAATATATTTTCACAATTATACTATCATCTTCACAAATCAGCTTTCTACCATCCCTAAAAATAAATATCATCATAACATAAAAATACATATCAACTACTTGAAAAATACATTTACTCCCAACTTCGATAACATTTTTACTTAGAACAAAAACAAAACTTAACATGCAATAATAAAAAATACATTTACAACAAAAAAATAACTCTTCCTCACTATCTTCTTCCGATTCAGCAGCAGATTAGTTTTGAACATCGTCGTCAACCTTTCTTGCTTCTTCAAATTCTTTAGCTTTCCTTTTCTTCTTGTATTTTTTAATTTTTTGTTCCTTTGTAGAAGGATTTTTGTTCAATCATTTTTTTTTTTTCAAAATTTTCGTCATCTTCACAGGATCGTTGCGAAACTTCAACCTAATCTCCTTCGATTTCTCAGATTTCTTCGACTGTAAAGGATTTGAAATTAACTAAATCTTCTTGAGTTAACCCAATACTAAAAGATGGTGCATAATCAATAGCATCTTTTACTGTTTGTTCAGCCATTAAAGTATAAAAACCTTAAAATCAAATTTTGAGATGTATTACAGTAGAAAAAATAAATAAAAAACCGCTAACATGCAATAACTGAATTAAATAGTTACCTGAAATAGAGGAAGTTAACCTTATAAGATTGTGCTAAAAATTGTGCAAAAGGAAAAAAATTTGAAGAAGGGAGTGATTATTAATGGCGTAAAAGAAGGGAGAAAATATTTTAAAAAAAGGAAAGAGAAAGCAGAAAAGCGTGAAAGGGGGGAATATGTGGCACGGTAACTTCTTAGGTGGCAAAAGTAGGGGCCCACATTAAAATATTGCTACACATGCTACAAAATGTAATTTGATATAAATATTGCTATTTTTTGTAATTTAACACTTAGGTATGCTAATCTATGTAGTTTTTCCTTAGAAAAATGATTATTACATAAATGCTGAAGATGAGGCATCTTATTTATGATGCCAATTTCAAAATGATAAAAGAAACATCCCACAACATTGCTTAGGTTTCGTTTTCAGGTCTTCTCCCAATCGTTTTTATACGTGACGGAAGCCCTATTTTCATTGGTGGTTGTAGTTGACAAGCGATTAGTAGGATATGACCACCATCAATAAGACATGGCTAAGTTGAGTGAGGGTTAAAGTTTAGCTTGACCTGTTAGTAGAGAGACATCAATATGTACAAATGGAGATTGTGAATGAAGGCAACAATGAAAGCAAAACCATGAAGGTCAAAATCCAATATGATATGATTCCATCTTATTGTGGCAAATGCAAATTACAAGGACATGAAAAGCAAGAGTGTATTGTACTACTTCCAAAATTAAGAAAGGAGGAAGATAAGCAGGACAAGAACGATAAGCAAGATAAGGAGCCTTTACAAATGTAGACAAACCAACAAAGGAGACGGAGATACGGAAGAGGTGGCAGAGGAATTCATTGGAACCCAGAAGACTATTTACAAGATCTACATATGCTGATAATTTTCTCAATAAGATGACTATTTCTACAAAGGATAATGTTGTTACAGAAAATGCATTTGATGTTTTAATGGAGAATGATCAAAATGAAAAGCAACACAATACCAATTCAGTTCGGCAACAGGAAAATAAGACAGCAACGACAGAGCCACAGGCACCAAATACAAATACAACAAGAAAACAGATGGAGAATGTTTTTGAAGAAAAAGGAAAGGATAAATCAGTCACATTATCATCTACACCAGTACAACACTAGGGTAAAACCATCAGTTCACCAGGTGAAGGAAGTGGTAACCAACAAAAAAAGCAAGTACTAAATGGAGAGATAGAGTACATGTGTAGCATGATTTAGACCTGGAAGAGGGAGAAATAAGTGTTGGTAATGAGCAGGAGAAACTTTCACAGGCCATTGTGATGGTATCACAACCTCTATCTATAAATAAATTGCCTTTTGCTAAGCAGGTGGGCAACAGTGAAGATACTTTGGTGGGTATAGATACAACTATTGATATGAAGGGTTCATCCAGTGTACCTACAATTTCGGAGAACCAAGATACTGGTCAATTACCACTTGATATAGGTAGTGCAGATAAAGCACAAACACTATTGATAGAATTAATTAAGGAGGGGGACCACTGTGCTACTGATAAGCAACTACTTCAGATTTCAAAAAAATAGAATAGCCTAATAAAGAGAGGCTCTAAATAAGATTGTTAGATGATGAAAAAAGCACTCTTTTGGAATATAACATTTATTCATAAACAAGAAGCTTTAAATAGGCTGCAAATGTTAAACAGACATCACAAGTTTTTCATTTTTGCACTTATGGAACCTTTTCAGAATGTAAATACTTGCAGAATCACAAAATAAGATTGATATGTAGACTGTTGAGGCTAGTGTGAATGGGAAGATTTGTTTTTCCTTAAAAGATGATGTAGAAGTAGAAGTTATCAGTGATACAGAATAACAAATCTCTATAAAAATATCCTTCATTGAGGAGCAGAAATACTTGGTAGTTACAATGGCGTATGCAAAATGCATAGAAGGGAAAAGAATTGATTTGTGGAATAACATTTATAACATGTCAACATCTAATGATTTGCCTTGGTTGATTGGGGGTGATTTTAATGTTATCCTTAATGAAGAAAAGAAAATAGGGTGCTTCCTGTCACACAATAAGAGATAGAATATTTTGCCTTTAGTGAGAATTCATGTGAACTTGAAGATGTTTCTTCTAAAGACAACCCTTTCACTTGGTGGAGTCCTAGAGCAGAATTTGATATTTACAAGACTTTATATGGTGTTGGTTAATGTTGGGGTACAGGATTGGTTTGCTAAGATTAAAGTGGAGCACTTAGCTAGACCATTTTAAGATCATGCTCCTTTGTTTCTTATTCTGGAAGAGATGAATTAGAAGATTATCGGACCTTTTAATTTTCTAAATTCTTGGTTAGAAGATAAATCTTTGATAGAGGTGGTAAAATAGTAATGGATTACAGGATAAGTTGGAAACAACTTCTGGATCTTTAAACATAAGCTGAAAAACTTGAGAATGCCTTGAGGTTATGGAGCAAGGATAGATTTGAAGATATTTTCAGCAGTTGGCTATCATGGAGGAAATTTTGAAAATGTCCAGGTAGAAATGAAGAAATACCTTCACTATGAGTAAGAATTCTGAAGGCAAAAGTCTAGAATTACATGGTTTGAGAAGGGGGAAAAACTAGGTCTTTTCATAGCCTTGTCAAAGGGAGGAGAAAGAGGTTACAACTTAACAACATTAGGGACTCAAATGGAAACTGGATTAAGGATAATGCTTTGGTGGCATAAAAGGCAACACAATATATCAAGAAGCAGTTCTCACGAGATGAGGGTGGGACTAATTTTGATTAGTAAATCATCTTCCTAATATGATTACCTCTTAAGATAATGCATTGTTGGGTAAAATTCCTACTATAGAAGAAGTTCATAAGGTTATTTTTAAGCTAAAAGGCAGTAGTGCTTGTGAGCCTGATGGTTTTTTTTAGAAAGCTTCTGTCAGCATTGCTGGAAAATTGTGGGCTTGGATGTTTTTCCTATGGTTAGGTTTTTTTTTAGGGTAATACTTTTTCTAAAAGTAAAACTCATACCAATTTGGTGTTGATCCCAAAGAGAGAGATAATTGAAAACTTCACTGATTTAGACCTATAAGTCTAAGTAATTTTATCAATGAAGTAATTTATAGAGTGATTCATGCGAGATTTAGAGGTTTTGTTTCCTAGAATAATCTCCAAAAACCAGTCAGGCTTTGTTAAGAGAAGGAGTATTTTTGAGAATGTGTTACTCAGGAAAGATAGTTTCTGATATCAGATTGAGGGGCAAACCAACTAATGACATCAATAAGCTTGACATGTCTAAGGTTTATGATAGGGTATTTTAGTTGTTTTTGACAAGGGTTATCAGACAGATGGGGTTTTATGAAGTTTTCGCTGATGTGATATGGAGGTTGATTGTTAACAATTGGTATTCAGTGATAATTTTTTTGAGTATCAACTGTGAAAGTTACCATACCAACAAACTTCAAAAATACACCTAAAGAACATCCATAGTCTAATATACCATAGAGGTATTTAGAACTGATAGATCTCTAAGCTCTAATTACAAGTTCTGCTAATCATCCTCGACACTGCCTTGCCCTTCTTCTATTTATGAACATTTGAACTCTTTATCTAATTACAAATTTATTTGTTGCAATACAAAATTTTTCTCTGTTCGAATCTGCCTGAGGACTAGCTGGTTCCTAGCCATCCATATGGAGTAAATCATAGCTCCATACGCAACTGCCACCAGCTCCTTTCTAAACTTGTTCCAATGTCTTTGCTTGATCTGAATTAGTATTTCCTTAATCCTGTGAACCTGCATTGTGAGACCCAGCAACTGTTTGAGTACCTCCCAAACTTATATTCAACGATAATTAAAGATAGACTTATGGCATTTTCCACTACACAAGAGGAATAAAGTAAGGAGATCCTTTATCATCTTCTTCATTAATTCAGAAGTACTGTCTAGGACTCTAAATTCTTTACTTGATGATGGTAGATACAAGGGGTATGGTTGCCAAAACGGGGTAGGAACCTTAATTACCTTGCCTATGCTAATGACACTATCATCTTTGCCTTTGCTGATAGATATTCCCTAAAGTTGATTCTGTTAATACTTAAAGAGTACCTAGAATTATCCTTGTTGATTTTATGGGTGAGGTTAAAGAGGCCACTGATTTTGACCAAGGGCAGTTCCTCTATTTTTATTTAGGTTGTCCTATCACCCATGCTAGGAAGAGGAAGGCATACTACAATGATCTGTTAAAGAAACTGAAAGGGAGGTTACAAAAACTGGTGGGTTTTCAAAGACATACTACAATGACATTTCAAAGGCACTTCTGCTAAATTGTGGTGGGTTTTAAGAATCACCAGATCTTTGTGGGTTGAATGTGTGTGGAATAAGTGTAAAAAACTTATTGCAATAGTAGTTCAATGGAAGAGTGGATCTCGGATATGGAAGAAGATGCTAGAGGCCAGGGATTCAATAGAGTAGGAAATTTAGGGGGAACTAACTTCAGGTTCTTCAAATATTTGGTTTGATGATTGGTCTAAAATGATAGCTCTGTACTATGTAGTGGGACAAGATTTTATTATTGATGAAATGTATATTGATTCTTTGATGATAGGGAAGAATTGGAATATTCAAAAATTGGCAGAAACATTGCCTGCTGAAATTGTACAACATGTTTATGAAAATATTACTATTTGTAATGCAACATTACCTTGGTGGATGAAAACAAGTGGTAAATTTTCTCTGTCTAGTGCTTGGCAATTGGTAAGGTAGAAAAACACACCTCTTGATGATATGTTGAAGATTTGGTCTAATGGTATTCCTTTAAAAATCAACTTCTTTATTAGGAAACTACGGAATTTTAAGCTGCCAGTTGATGATGTATTACAAAGTTGTGGGATCAATCTAGTCTCAAGATGTAGATGCTGTCTTAATCCACAACCAAAAATAGTATATCATTTATTTGTTAGTAGTGATTTTGCTTCTAATACTTGGGATTACTTTACAATTTGTGCATGAATTGAAGGACCATTCATTCAATGTCAGCAAACTTCTATAAAATGGTGGAACATAAACAGTGTTGGTAAACTTAAGCCTATTATTCAAGCTGTTCTTGGGATGATATGCTGGCTGCTTTGGAAGAGAAGAAATAAGATCAATCATGGTGGATTTACTTCCTAAAGAAGGGTTAGTATGAGATTAGCAGAAGTCTTCAGGGGATTAACCTTATTTCTGTATCCTTGGCTAAAAGAAATACCCAAACCTTGGCCCTAGTTGGTGGACTTTCTATAGAATTACAGACCTCAAATCAGAGTGATTCCAGTTAAATGGAATAAGACAAGTTAGGGGTGGTTCAAATATAACACAAATGGTGCTTCAAAAAGAAACCCTGGGCCTAGTTCTATGGCATTCTAATAATGATGGGAATTTTCTATATGCCAAATGTAGCCAACTAGGTGAATTCACTAGTATTGGAGCTGAAGCAGCAACAACAACAGCATACCCAAGTATTCCCACAAAGTAGGGTCTGGAGAGGGTAAAAGTGTACACAGTCCATACCACTACTTAAAATGAAGTAGAGAAGTTGTTTCCAATAGGCCCCCAACTCGGGATAAATAATAGTATAACAAGCAAGAAAATAAAAAACAAACAACAAAATAGGGTAACACGCCAATAAATAATAAAAGAAATAAGACATCCGCAACTTCATACTATGAACTATCTATCTGAAATCACAAACATCACGAAAATACCATGAACAAGAAACTACAAGACACTTGCATAACACTATTGAGTACAGGTACATAATAAAAACAAAGCACTCCTCTTTATTAGTAAGAATGCACTCCTACCCACTAACCCTCTATCCTAATCTACATCCTCACACACCTTCCTCTCAAGGGTCATGTCCTCCGTAAGTTGTAACTTCTCTATGTCATGCTTAATCACTTTCCTCTAATATTTCATCGGCCTACCTCTACCCCATCTGAAATCACTCATAACCAGCCTCTCATATCTCTGTATTGGGCATCTGTTCACCTCGTCATCACATGCGTGAACTATCTCAATCTCGCTTTCCGCATCTTTTCTTCCACTGAAGCCATTCCCACCTTCTCTCGAATAATCTCATTTCTAAATCTATCCCACTTAGTTAGTCTACATATCCATCTCAACATCTTCATCTCCACCACCTTCAATTTTTAGATGTGGGAGTTCTTCACTGAACAACACTCTACTCTATAAAACATAGCCGGTCGGATTGCCATTTTATAGAATTACCTTTAAGCTGAGGAGGCACCTTTTTATCACACAAGACTGCTGAAGCGAGCCTCTATTTCAATCACACTGCATTAATACAGTGCATTCCATCCTCATTAATCTCTCTATTCCCCTGAATCATAGACCCAAAATACTTAAAATTATCTCTTTTCTGAATGTCTTAAGAATCTAGCTCTACTACCGTGTCAACCTCATGCATCAAATCACTAAACTTACACTCCAAGTACTCCATTTGGTCCTGCTCAACCTAAACCCTATTGAACTCTAGGTCTAACTCCAAACCTCCAACTTATCATTAACTCCTCTCCGGATCTCGTTAATAAGCACTATATTATTAGAAAATATCATACACTAAGACACCTCCCTTTGAATATGCCATATAAATACATCCATCATCAAGGCATATAAAAACAGACTAAGAATCAATCCCTGGTGTAACCCTGTCAAAATATGAAAGTGCTCTGAATCTCCTCCCATCATCCTCACACGAGTCTTCAATCTGTCGTGCATGTCATGAATAGACCTAGTGTACGCCACATGCACACATCTAACCTCCAAGCACCTCTACCTCTCCGGGGAATTTATTGTACGCCTTCTCAAGTTCGATGAACAACATGTACACGTCCTTCTTCCTCTCCATATACTACTCTACTAATTTCCTCATGAGATGAATGACCTCGATAGTCGAGCAAATCAGCATGAAACTAAATTGATTCTTGAAAATAGTCACGATCCTCCACAGCCTCACCTCCACCACCCTTTCCTAAACCTTCATAGTATAACTCAACAACTTGATACCTTATAGTTGTTGCAACTCTGAATGTCCCCCTTGTTCTTATATAATGGAATCATTGTATTCCATCTCCAAGCTTCGGGCATCTTTATCGTTCTAAAAATGGCGTTAAACAACTTTGTCAGCCATTCCATACCTACCCCGCTAATGCTCTTCCAAAAATCCACTGGAATCTTGTCTGTCCCAGTGGCCCTACCCCTACGCATCCCCCGAATAGCACCCTTGAACTTCTCAACCTTAATACACCTACAATAACCATAATCACGACATCACCCTGAGTGCTCCAAGTCCCTCAATACTAAACCTTTGTCCCTCTCATCGTTCAAAAGTCTATGCAAATAATATTGTCACCTATTGCGGATGAGAGAGTCATCCACCAATACTTTGCCATCCTCTCCCTTGATGCACTTCACTTGGTCAAAGTCATGGGCCCTTCGCTCCCTATCCTTGGCAAGCCTATACAACTTCTTCTCCCCACCTTTCTCCTCTAAAGCCACTTACAAGCTCTCAAAAGTTGTTGTCTTAGTCGGTGTACCCGCTAGCTAAGCCTCTTTCCTAGTATTGAAGCTGAACCTTGGGCCATAAAGAGGGGCATGAATTTGGAGTAGAAAATCAGTATGTTCCCCTAATTCTAGAAACAGGTTCATTGGCATTGAAAAAGATGATCAAATGAGATTGGGAATGTCTTGGAGTATTGTTGGATACATAAGGAGGATAAAGGAACTAGTTGAAGGGGGATTAGTTCAAGTACAACATACATATAGAGAGGACAACTCTTTGGAAGATTTTTTAGACTAATTGGTGTTTTAGTTTTGCGGGTATACATGATTTCAACCTTTTTGAATCACTACCAGGGAAGTAAGAAGTGTATTAATCCTAGAGAACCAGGGCACTCTCCATATGAGAATCAGGACAGTCAAGAGGCATGCACATGATTGATTGATTATAAATATACAACACAATACTCTCTAGCAGCAGAAATTTCATCTTGGAATAACAACAATGAACCAAAGTGGACACAAAACAACAAATCAGGTACATACAATAGTAGGCGATACTGATTATTATGGTTTTGTTAGGGGTGAGCAGTGCAAATACTTAAATCTCTAGGAAGGTGATATCAATCTTTTGTAGATTCATTACTTTTTAGAAGAATGAGTAAAAGTGCTCCTCATACCTTAATTAATACACTTTGATATCAGCTTGTGGATCTGAAGCATGATAAGCTCGAGATGAGATTCAACATCAAACTCTTGGAGCAAGCTCCATTTAGTCTCTTACACAACACCTGGTGAGAGATTTAGGTGACTTAAGGTGATCGACCTAAAGCAGTGATATGTTATAGCTCAAAGAGGCTAATTTGCAGAGGATTAACAAAATTAATAAGAATTAGCTTCAAGAATAATTCTTATTTGAAGAGATTGGAGCTCAGACAGGCAAAACGAGGTGAAGATTAGTGCCATCAAGCTCTAATGGCGTCTTCGAGCAGAAGATGTGAAGAGGAACTTTCCAGAGAAAATTAAGTGTAGAATGACAAATTTAAGTTTAACCATTTCAAGTCAATTTTTTTTAAATTAGTGATTAAACTAAATTGGGGTTAAAATATAATTTTTAAATTTTTTAAAACTTTTTAAAAATATAAAATAAGAATAATCAAAAGAGATTGATCATTTGTCAATTTTTTGAGAATTGGTTCATAATTCTCTCTCTAAAACAGAGATAACACGGTACAACATCTCAACTTTCTCTTTCAGTTCTCTCGAACACCTCCGTCGTCATCTTCGTCTCCATCACCATTTTCGTCTTCTTGTGTTGTTATTACCATCTCCATCGCTATCTTCGATCTAAGTTAGGATTTCAATTCTTCAAGGTAAAATTATGTTCTTTACTCTTAATATGGCGAGTTTCATTCATTTATAAGAATGCGTAGATTTTGAAAAAATGGATTTAGATTTTTGAGATTTGTGGTGTCCTTTTTTGGGTTTGTTCTTTATGAAATGGTTAATCAAGACTATGTTAAAAATTTAATAAAGATTTCTCTTTTGAGTTTGTTTAAAATCTTTAATTTTTCATTCTAATTAACCTGAAAATAATCTAAAATTCTAAGCTTTGTTGAATAACTTGTTCAATTGATAGAAAGATGGAATCTTTAGCTGTAACATTGTTGTAAAAGTGTAATGTTTGCCTAAGTTTTGAGTTGGATGAATTCAAGAATCAATTCAATTAACAAAAAAACTTATTCTTTAACTGTAGTTTTACTGTGAAATATAATAACGTCTAAATTTGAGTTGAAAAATTGAAGAACTTGTTTAACTAGCAGAAAGATTGAATTTTTAACTCTAATTTATTATGATTTGTGAAGTGTAATATTTTAATTCAGTATAGAACTCCGAGCAATTTTCATTCTAGTAACTTTTAAGAGAGCAAATAGGAAAATCTATCTCAGGCTTTTCATCTACTTAGGTTAAGCAAATAAGCAATTTTAGTTTTGAAATGTTCACGATCTTCTTTTTATGCAGTCAATTTGTTATCTACAAAACAATGCGTCTTAAAGCAAAAATGCATCTTTGTATTCTATGCAATGAACAATCACTAAATTCTATTAGTATCATCAGCCGAAGAAGAGAAACTGATCTAGAATAGTAGAGAGATTACTCATTTTGTTCTAAAGATGGATTTTCTGATTAACAGTATCTATTAGTATCTTCCTTATCATTTACTGCAGATTTACTGTAATTATTCATGTTAACTATTTTTTTTTGGTTGTTGGTTATAATAGTTAATGATTTCTATTTTATTTCACGGGGTGTGGATTCAAGGGCTCCAAGGAAAAGAAAGAGCAACAATTGCTATTACTTCTAAAAATACAAGAAGGCGAATTAGTAAACAGAGACAAATAATGAAAAGGGACGTTTTGTGCTACACTTGAGTTTTTTTACAGTAAAGATATAAATCTAAATTTATTTTGAATTTGTTCTTTTTATAGGTATCTTTGAATTGAAGGAATGCATTTATGCATTTCTTGAAAAAAAAAAAAAAAGAGCTTTGTTAATTTGGATTTGTATAAGGTTATGATTTTTATGAGATTGAAATTATTCTCGTTTGAATTATTTTTTACATGTAGATTGTGCATCTATGGATAAGTTCTACACCTAATGAGATGTGAATTGTTATGAGGTTTTGAAGGCATTGTCAAGTGTCCAAGAAAAGGCAAAAAGACAAGTTGAACCTACCATCGGGAAGAAATTGGTGTCCTAGTTGATTCAAAGATAATTTATTTTAAGTTTTTTTTATAGTTGATTTGTTAAAATTTGTTGAACTTTTTGTTATATTTTGTTGAGCTTTTATAGTGGTGATGAGATGAGATTCACATGTGAATTGGTTCTATTGGATTTAAATAACTTTTATAGTGTGGTGGGTGCTAGAATTCATAAATATTATTTTATTAATATACATGTTGTTTGTTTGCAATAACAATTATTGATACAAATTAGCCGTTTGTTTCAGCAGTTGTTGTAAGTTGCTAGAAATTTCATAGCGGTTGCTGAAATATGCTACAACAAGTAAGTTGCTGAAAAATTTATAGTAATTGCTGAAATATGCTACAACAAGCACGTTAGTTGCTGAATGTTTTGCAACACTTGCTAAAATATGCTACAACAAGTACGTTTGTTGTTGAAAGTTTTACAACAACTATTGAAATATGCTGCAACAAGTATGTAATTAGTCTAATTTTAGAATGTAATTTAGATTTTATAGTTATAAAATGCAATGAAATGGTAATTAATATATACTAGACGATCAATTAAACGATCCCAAATGTGATCAACTAAAATTGAGTTAAATGATCGCGAATTGATTGGATCAACCATATTTAATGATAAATAAAGTTATATTAGTCTAATTTAAGAATGTAATTAAGATTTGATTACTATCTTAGTTAAATTTGCTACAACAAGTAAGTTAGTTGCTAGAAATTTCATAACAATTGTTGTAATATGCTACAACAAGCACGTTAGCTGCTTAATGTTTTACAACAATAACTGAAATTTGCTGCAACAAGTACGTTAGTTGTTGAGCATTTTATTGCAATTGTTGCATTATGTTACAACAAGTACGTTAGTTGCTGAACATTTCATTGCAATTGTCAATAATGTAATCAACTAAAATTGAGTTAAATAATTACTAATTAATTTAATCAATTATATTTGATGATAAATAGGGTAATATTAGTCTAATTTAAGCCTAAAAATTATATTTTATAGTTATCAAATACAATGAGATAGTAATTTGAGATATACTAGACGATTAATTAAACGGTTGCACATGTAATCAACTAAAATTAAGTTAAATGATGATTAATTGATTGAATAAATCATATTTAATGATATATAGGGTGATATTAGTCTAATTTAAGAGTAAAATTTAGATTTTAGTTATCGAATACAATGAGATAGTAATTTAAAATATACAAGATGATCAATTAAACAGCTGCAAATATAATCAACTAAAATTAAGTTAAATAACCGCTAATTGAATGAATCAATCACATTTAATGATAAAGAAAGTGATATTAGTCGAGTTTAAGAGTAAAGTTTAGATTTGGTCATGATCTTAATTGAATTTGCTACAACACGTAAGTTAGTTGTAAGAAATTTCATAACAATTGCTGAAATTTGCTACAACAAATACGTTAGTTACTGAACGTTTCATAGCAGTTGTTGAATTATGCTAAAATAAGTATGTTAGTTGTTGAATGTTTCATAGCAATTTCTTCAAATGTAATCAACTAAAATTGAGTTAAATGACCACTAATTGATTGAATCAATCATATTTAATGATAAATAGGGTGATATTAGTCTAATTTAAGTCTAAAATTTAGATTTTATACTTATCAAATATAATGAGATAGTAATTTGAGATATACTAGGAGATTAATTAAACGATTGCAATTGTAATCAACTAAAGTTGAGTTAAATGACCTCTAATTAATTGGATCAATCATATTTAATGATAAATAGAGTAATGTTAGTCTAATTTAAGAGTATAATTCAGATTTTATAGTTATCAAATACAATGAGATAGTAATTTGAGATATACTAGATGATCAATTAAACGGTTGTAAAAAAAATAAAATAAAATTGAGTTACATGATGATTAGTTGATTAGATCAATCATATTTAATGATCAATAAGGTGAAATTAGTCTAATTTAAGAGAAATTTATATTTTATAGCTATCAGATACAGTGAGATAGTAATTTGAGATATACTAGACGACAATTAAACGATTGCAAAGGTAATCAACTAAAATTAAGTTTAAATGACTGCCAATTGATTGAATCAATCATATTTAATGATAACTAGAATAATATTAGTCTAGTTTAAGAGTGTAATTTAGAGTTGATTATGGTCTTAATTGAATTTGCTACAACAAGTAAGTTAGTTGCTAGAAATTTCATAACAATTGCTGAAATATACTACAACAAGTACGTTGTTGCTGAATGTTTCACAGCAATTGCTAAAATGTGTTACAGTATGTACGTTAGTTGTTGAACAATTCATAGCAATTGTTGCATTATGCTACAACAAATACGTTAGTTGTTGAATATTTTATAGCAATTACTGCAAAAGTAATCAACTAAAATTGAGTTAAACGATTACTAATTGATTGAGTCAATCATATTTAGTGATAAATATGGTGATATTAGTCCAATTTAAGCTTAAAGTTATATTTTATTGTTATCAAATACAATGAGATAGTAATTTGAGATATACTAGACGATCAATTAAACGATTACAAATGTAATCAATTAAAATTTAGTTAAATTACCGCTAATTGATTGAATAAATCATATTTAATGATAAAAAGGGTGATATTAGTCTAATTTATGAGTAAAATTTAGATTTGAATGTGATCTTAAATGAATTTGCTATAATATGTAAGTTTGTTGCTAGAATTTCACAACAATTGCTGAAATTTGCTACAACAAGTATGTTAGTTGTTGAACATTTTATAACAGTTACTAAATTATGCTACAACAAGTATGTTAGTTGTTGAATATTTCATAGCAACTGTTGTAATCTGCTGAATCTCCTAGACAATATAACATGCATTTTTTTGAAAACTGAATAACAAGAACAACAATAAGAGAAAACTTGTTCACAAATGATAACAACAACAATAAGATGTGTTCACAAATAACAAAAATAATAAGATCAAATGTGTCTTTATGAAGCATTTCGTTAGAAAGCATGTAGTCCTTTTGTGTCCAAACTTTTGCATATATATGAAACATTTATTTTCTTGATTGAAAATAATTCTATGACTCATTTTCTTCTTTTTAATGGTCTTCTTCCAATCTTTCCTGACTCAACAAATGGAGAAGATATTTTTCTCTCTGAAATCTCAATCCTTTTATATATTTTTAGTAGTTGCCGCGATTGATGAAGCATTTGCTGAATAAATTATTCAGCAACTGCTGTATATTTTTTAGTAGTTGCTGCATCTGTTTTACCACCTGCTGCAGTTGCTGAAACATGTATTACAATGGCAGGACAAACAATAAAAAATTTAAAATTAGATGATTAATACACACCAGGCTACATACTTTATTTATTAAAATGATCAAAAATTATTTTTTAAGCAATTTTCAATGCTACACGAACAAATTTAGTCCAAAATTGAGAATTTTTTTTCTCTCAAGTTTCGCAGAAGAAATTCAAAACAATAGCAGCAACAACAACATCAAGATCGGAGCAACAAAACAAAGGAGGGGAAGAAGAGAAGAAGAAGAAGAAGAAGAAGAAGAAGAAGAAGAAGAAGAAGAAGAAGAAAACATCGGGAAACAAAAGAGAAAAAAAATTATTTCTCCCTTTTTAGGAATTGGGATTTTAATTAAAACTTGGGTTAAAGTGTAAAAAGTAAAACTTGAGGACTTATTTAAAAGAAAACCAATTATTGTTAAACTCTAATTATAAACTTGTCACCTACACCTAATATTTAAGACTTGAGTCACTCTTTTTACATTTCAACTCTGTTTTGTCATCCTTAATTAATTCACCTAACTTTTCAGATCCCTCTTTTCTTTTGTCGATTTAGATTCTTTTCTCTTTTGCATATTTCATTTTTCATTTCTTTAGTTTTTAGCTTTGTTTTTGGGCCACATACATTGCGCATATTTCTCTTGGACCTTTTTAAATTTTTTTTTAAAATTATTACTTATATCTTTATGCGTGCCATGTCACAATTATCCATCATTTTTTCAAAAAATATTTAAACTACCACATTCATTGTATTAAAATATCTTTTGTTTCTAAGTTGATCAAATATTTATGAAACTACAATTTTAATACATGTGTTATGATTTTATTCCAGTTTTGATCCTCATATAATTTCATTGAGCATATTTAACCTTCAAAAAAGATAGACGTGCAACTTTAGTCCCTCAAATTAACAGAAGTTAAAAAGGTTAACAAAATCAATATTTTAACACAAATTAAATTAATATACAGTAAAATATTAAAAAGAATATTAGTAAAAATACCGAATTATATAAAGGTTAGGAAAGAAGAAAATCTAATAATGCTCTCAAAATTGGATTGGACAAGAAAGATAAGAATAACTGTTTATAAATCAAATTATCATCCAATTTATTACTAATCTTCAGAAAATTTTAGAAACTAACATTTTAAAGACGTGGATCCAATTTGATAGTGCAAGAAGATTAAAAGACTTAAGAAATTGAGATAACAAAAGGGATAAGCAGACGATGGAAAACTTTACATAGATGCTTGTCGATCAACAACTCATTAATCTTTATTTTTTTTTATTTTCTTCAATTTGAAAAATTGATAAAGTAATAATTTCATTAGTTTAAGGGATCAAAACTGCATGTTTATATTAGTTGATTGTTAAATATCCTTAATCGAATAACACAATGATCAAACTAAAATAACGCTATAATACAAGGACAAAAATTACTATTTTTCCTTTATTTAAAATCACTCGATAATAAGCCCCGAGGGCTTAACAATTCATAAAACTCTATCCTCATGAGTATAATTAGATAAGTGATGCCTGTGCTCGGCATGGGCGCAACATATTGGGTAGAAGTACGACGATGATATTTATAATTTTTTATGCGATATTCTAACCACATAGATGATGTATACTTCAATCTTGATAAATAACAAACACAAAAAAATATTTATTAAATTATATAGACCCAAAAAGTAATTTCAAACTTTCTGAAATAGAGTTTTACACTCTGTACTTAGCACCCTCAAATTGAAATTGAATGTACAAATGTTACTCCCTTTATTTTTATCTTAATTGATCCATGTTGACTTGGTACAACCTATAAATATCTTCCTTCATTAGGAGACACCCTCGACTGCTTCTGTCACTGCCTACACTACTAGATTGTAATACCCCATACTTTTTCCTAACTTGAAATTGTCCTAAGAATGTTAGAAGATTTTTTTGAAAGATGAATCCACTTTTATAAATATGGAATTTTTAAGATTGTCACTTATTATCATGTAGAAAATTGAATAATCTTTCCAATGATACCAATTTCGTCTAAATCTGGTACTGGAGTGAAAAGTTATGGGAGTTTTACTGAGAGTTGTCAGAATCGCCCAGGTGCGATGGCTAGATTGACGGACCGTCTATCTAGCGATGGACCGTCGCCTTGACCGTTGCTGCCAAGGCAGTAAGGCAACCTTCTGGATTAGGTTCGACAGACAGGTTGACAGACCGTCGAAATTGCGATGGACCGTTGCTACTTAGGCAGTGAGTCCTTTTCCTGGTCCACGTGCGACGATCAAAATGATTGACCGTTGAGCCAGAGACGGACCGTCGCACCCATCATCGCACATCCCGTTCAGTTATTTTTAAGTCATTTTAAAGGGGCTTTTTGGTCTTTTACCACCCGTTTATATACCTAGTAATATCCGACCAAGGCTCTAAAAATTTATTATTCTTCCACAATATCAAAAATTAGGGTTTTCTCCCTAAAAGCAATCCTTAAGCAACAAAATTCAAATATTCTTCAAGAACTAAGAGATTCAAATTCTTCAAGTTTAAGAACTTTAAGAAACTCACTACCAGGTATGCATAGTGTTCATTCATGGACTCCTTTCATCCATGAAGCCCAAGAATCTCTTTTCAAAGTTCAAGTGTATGGATTGCTTTATGAATTTCATGTTGGGTTTGCTTTTGTTCATGTTGATAATGACCAATTGAATTCTAATCCATGTTGGGTGATCAATTTTATGTGGAATTGATTAGTGTAGGTGTAGATTCATGTGAACCTTTGATTAAACCCTTGGATGATGAAATTAGAGTTGAATCATGATGTTTATTTGTTGTATAATGTTGTCTACATATACTATGCTTACCATGTGGTTGATTAAATGCCTATGTGAAGGAAAAGTTCCCAACTAGTATGATATTATGCAATCCTCATGTATGTACAAGTTTATGCATATCACATGTTTGATGAAATGCCCAAATAAATGAATTATGGATTGCGATGTTGGCCATGTATTCAAGAAAGTCATTCTTTGTAGTTTTTTTCCATCGAGTCTTGGGGGTACTTGTACCTGAAAATTTAGCTATGTGCCTAGAGTCAGTGTCATGTTTTCATGATATCCTCAGTCAAGCCATGTTTAGTAGAATTTAGTTAGTCATGTGACTCAAGAAAACTCA
Source organism: Capsicum annuum (assembly GCF_002878395.1). Classification (NCBI taxonomy): domain Eukaryota; kingdom Viridiplantae; phylum Streptophyta; class Magnoliopsida; order Solanales; family Solanaceae; genus Capsicum; species Capsicum annuum. The sequence goes on from NC_061119.1 coordinate 167,503,872, forward strand.
GTAAAAGTTAATAATCCCAGTAATCTCAAAAAGCTTAGTAGTACAAAAATCTCAGTAATATTTCGTCAGTCAATGGAACTCAGTTTACTCAGTCTAGTTCAGTTTAGTAATTCATGTACATTGTCTATTCAGATGGGAGTAGAAATTAGCACCGAGTGAACCTAAGAATGGGAACACACACTTTCAGATGAGGGTGTGATTCTTAGAATTTATCCTTGCATTCCAAAACTATGTAGCTAGCATTGGTTGAGACATCAACACTGTCAGATGAGGGTTGATGAGGTGGATAAGCACTGTCATATGAGGGCCCCACCATTCTCTTTTGGGGACACTGTCAGATAAGGGTCACTCACAGCTTATCCTTACCAGTGGAGCGGTATTGATACCCTTCTAAGTGGGGTTACAGATTGGACCCCAACTCAGCTATAATGCGTTATTTGGGGCATGACAGTTAGATAACTACTTCCCACAATTTCAGCTACAAAAATCAGGAATGTCAGATACAGTTAACTCAGAACAGTACAAAACTGAGCTAGTTCCATCAGATTCACGACTATCAGATACAGTCCCTTATGTTATCTGTTATATCAGTCATCGAAACTCAATTACCAATCATGTTAGTTATCATTAAATTCATGTTATTACAATCTCAGTTATAGTTACTATGTATTCATGCATGCATTCTCACGTTCATATTAGTAAGTTAGTCAGTATTGTTGATGCATATGAACCCCATGTATTCATCCTACCTTACATGCATACCAGTATATTCAATGTACTGACACATTTTTGCTATGGTGTCTTATACCATAAGTTCAGAGACACGAGCTCCAGAGCATCATTAGATTCCAGTCTCAGCAGTCAGAGTTAACAGTGAGTCCTCATCTTTCGAGGACATGATCATTACTTTATTACCTCATTAATTTATTTATTAGTTGGAGTTAGTTGGGGACATGTCCCATCAACTCCTTATTCAAATAGTTTAGTCATGATTTAGAGGTTTTTCAGACTACAGTATGTTCAGGCAGTTTATTTCAGTTGTTTTGGGTATTTCATACCCCACCTAGATGTTATATTTTTATCAAATATTATATCTCAGTGTTGAATCTTATGGCCTTTCAATTTATATTTCTGCATTATACAGTTTATTATGCAGTATACATGTACAAATATCAGTCATGGGTTAGCTTGTGGTCCTTTCAGGTCATGACACCGTATAGCATTCTGGGTATCAGATTTGGGGTGTTACATAGGTTGTTGAGCAACAACACAAAGGATGACACTTTTATGTGAAGCATATTGATATCCGTTAATTATTGCAACCTTATGGTCCTCATCACTAATGCATTTATTCTCTCATGGAACCAAACAGTGAGAATTCCCAACAAGCCCCTGTAAAAGACTAACAAAGATCAACTTTATTACTCTAATGATATACATAAATGCATATGTTATCTTGTTGTTCCCTTGATCAAAGCAAGCCATATGGTAAAAAGGAAGTTCAAAATCCAACGAAAGAATCCTTATATTCTTCAAAAGTACCAAATAACTAAACACTATTATATACTTCGGCCACATAAATCCAAACATAAGGATTTTAAGTGAAAATATTGGTTTAAGTTCAAAGAACAAATTTCATTAACGGGTTTGAAAAACTTTCAATGTCAATAATTTACATAACAGAGCCATTCTGTAAACTTTTAAGTCAGAGTAATTTCTCTAAAAAGCTAAGCACCATTTGTTATATTTTGAAAATTAGTAACTAAGTTATCAATATCCAAAGTGAGCTTATAAAAGTCAGGGTCTGAGTCATTAGAGGAGGAAATTATAGACCGAATGAAGGTAAGTCACATACAATACTTTCTTTCGAAACTCCCTTTACACAGTTCTTAGCACATGTTGTTAAAGTCTCTCATCTCACAATTCATATGTTCCCTTCTTATGCAATATACTTTAGTTGAGTCAATAACATTGATAAGAGATCAGATAATGAGAACGTCATCAGGATAAAAACATATCAAAAATTTGCAAAGCGATCAACACCATGCAAATGGATGCTGTAATACAACCATTTATCATAGTGTATAGAGTGAATGATATTTAAGTTTTCCACCAACAACTCAACATCTATAAGACATCATGTAAATTTGATTTAAGTGCTAGAAGTATTTTGAAGTCACCAAATCAAAGAAAACAAATACAAGCAATAACAAAAATGTATAGTAAAGTTATTTAGTGTACTAATTAGGAAGGACATTTCATCATATTTGTCGAAGAAAGTACAAAGTGAATAAAGACTCACCAGGGAAGAAATAACTGGGCAAATTAGCAGGAGATATGTTTAGCCACCAAAGATGGAGTTTTCTTGGCTGCAAAATCATTGTTGATGTAATACCACTTGTTCAACTTTCACTGTGTTGTCAATATTGGTTACCTACACTATGAGTATGAAGTAAATTTAGCACCAAATAACAAACCATTAGGACATGAAGTTCTTACACTGTGTTTACCAATATTTTTTGATTTTTTTCTACACTTAAGCATCATTCATTGATATTGTAGGATGAGTACCCATATATTCTGAGTTTTTATTTCAAATTTATTTTTCATTTGGATGTGACATACCTCCTTTGTTCCCTTATTTCATAAAGTTTTTGCTCCTACTGTGAAACACATTTCAGATAAGTATCACAAATTTAGAACTCATAATGAATCATACATGCTTCATAGCCATTCTGGCCATGATTTCACCCGTAAGTAGATTACATTTGAAATTGCAATAAATGAATACCAGAATCTAGGAAAACAATGGCAATATTGATGGACTAAATTACATTCTTAAAGATAGCTGGTAAAATTATTAAAGATAGATATGACTATGTCAAACTTGAGTTTTTAGGTTTCACAACTAAGAATGTGCTATAAATACATCAATTTCTTCATCAGTAGGCTCTCAAGATAGTTCAATATCTACTTCACTCAGATAAAAACCAATCTATGAACATGTGATGTCTGTAAATTAATAATCTCTTAGAATTGAATAAAAAATTCACATGCACATACAAAACAAAGAAACTAAAAGGAATTCATCAAATCCATATACAAACAGGAAGTGAAAGAGAGAATTTTTAAGACGGACCGAGAATTCAAGGAAAAAACTACATAAACAAAACGAAGGAAAAACCACTAAATCCAATAAAAAATGAAATATTTACCTGAAAAAAGACCATAGTTGCGTTAAGATCATAATTGCATTAGCGAAGATCTCCAAGTTATTCCCTATGCTCTTTATCCTTCACGCCTTACTTCTCTACTCCAAAATTGTCAAATAAATTGGAAAATTAAGCTGTCATACAAATTTTAAATAAAAAAAGGAAAAAATTTATGACAAAAATTGGAGGTTTTATTCTCAAGAAGCATGAAGATAAATAAATAGTAGGGAATGATACTCGAGAAAAGAGAGAAGGCGAAAGAAGAGAAAGAAACAATGACAGTGGAAAAAAACTCTGGGGCAGCTGCTACGTTGTTTATGTAATTTTGTCAAAGTCAAATGTACCCTCACTTTAACTTTTAATTCCTTTCAACAAACATATTGATACCAAAATGTTAACTCGTGCTTCAACTATAGTAGAAAAATGTGATCAGTTGAGCTAAAATATGTTTTTCAAATTAGTTTTTTCATTATTTTCCTTTAAGTCATTTTCTTTGTCTTCTCCTTCCTTTACTTTTTTTAAATCATTTCTCGTATTTTCTTGCCCTTTCTCCTTAATTCATCCATGAACTCTTAAATTTTATTGAATCAACAATGAACCTTAAAATTTTACACAACATTAAGAATTTTACTGAACACTAATGTTTTTTAACCAAAACCATAAGCTAAACGACAATTCAAGCTGACATTAAAGGTTAATGGACAAAAAATCAAGAATGAACACTTTAACTATTTAACATTGATTTTAGAGCCCCAATTTCTAATTTTTAACTCCTTTAATTTTTATCTATTTAATTAAATTTACTAATCAGTGAAATCACTAATAAACCCTTAATATCTATCTATCTATCTATATGTATGTATCTTTAAGCAGTGATTTGGAATTGATATTCCATTAAAATATCTGCAGTACCTTTTTGTCCATGCATACTAAAAAAGAAATACTACTTAGATCACTTTGTCATGAATCAATTTATGAGCCATGATAGCACCTATTTTTTTTCGTCAGTAGGTAAGTCAAACCGTAGCCCGAAGCTATAAGCAATGGGCTAATTTGATAGAAAAAGGCCTAAAAATTAGAAATCAACAATTGAAAACTTATAATAATAATAACACAGTAATGACAGTCTAAAATATAGATAAAGCATCAACAACCATCCCACGACCTAGTAGTATCGGTACATAAGCTACTATAGAAGGAATATAAGTACCGAAATAGTCAAATACAAATCCATTTCAAATAGTGAAAGACTAGACATAGATACTAGAAGGAAAAAGGGGTAACTCCAACCCTGAGAGCTCACCCTATCTCCAAAATTAACTTAGCACGATCGTCATGTCATCGCCGGCCACTAACACTCGGATCTGCACCAAAAAAAATATAAAAGTGGAGTATGAGTACCAAAACTATGGGTACTTCGTAGGCATCATCGATTGAATTAACTAAATCTTGATATAAATATAATAAAGATACAAGATAAATAAGCTAAGTCAAGGTTAGAGGGCAAACCTAAAAATAAGCTCCAACACTGTACATAAATAACTGGAATAGACATAACATAAAATAAAGCATAATTAATACTGGCTCCCATAATCCGGCCCGTGTGAAAATGTAAATAACCCAACATAACCCCCATAAACTCGGAGGGTGCAATCAAAGGAAAGTAAATAATCGAAGATCCATAAATTTATCGAATATCAAACCATAATCATGAATCTATTCATATCGTACCATATCATAAATAAAATCTCAATGACAGACTTGAACCAGAACTTAGTAGCATCATCATTATTTGACGGACTTGAACTGAAACTCATGTCATCAATATCATCATCAATTGCCAGACATGAACTAGAACACAATGTCAATAAACAATCGAGTTTTGCTCAAAATTAGCACCAACTCCCAAATACCAAATTAACATAAATATTATATTTATAATCTCCTCTAACTCCAAAATAAGTATTTCAAAGAGTATAACATGTGTATAGAAGTTTACAGGAGCTAATACGAATCTTGACCTAAGATGGACCAGATGGACCCACTTCTAATCTTCGAAATTCATTCTAAGGTAAATTCTACCCTGAAATAGGCTAAGGTATCGAAATTTTATTCTAAATGTTACACAATCCACAATTAATTCTAAGATAGCAATTCTACCTAAATCATGAGCAACTAAGTTAATTCTGCCTAAATTATGATTCTGTAATATACTACACAGTCCAAATAATACTAATGATATCAATAATACCTCAAATACCTAAATGCCATCCCATATCTAGAATATATCATAATTATACTATGAATTAGCTCAGTCTATAAAGAAGGTAAATCTAGCCTACTTGAACGTCGAAGAAAAGCCTAAAAAATTGGTTAAACCAATGATTTTCCTTTTTGAGAAGCTTTCACAAGATGACATGCTATCAAAATCACAATATACTCATCAAAATGAGAACAATGATATCCATATTTTACTATTATGCTTTGGGTTCAAAATTACATAAAAATCCCATATGGAGCCACCTGCAAAATTACACTTTTGAAATCGACAATATGTCCCTCTATGCTCAAGGAACATTTGCCCCCAAGAATTCAATGGTGTAGTCAAATCTGATGTTATGAACTCAATGGTGTAGTCAAGATTTCTATCCTAGGTTGTTTTGATGAAAAGTGGGTCCCACACTCATTTGCTATTGTTTTGAACTTTTGATCAATAACTCAAAATTAGTTTGGGAGCCTCAGAACCTGAACCAAGGGTCCACCTAGCCTAAAATTAATGTTCCAGAGCTGTTGGAACTATCAGAATTAGCATACAAGGTCGTTTAACTGATGTTTTTGCTCGGTAGCTAATTTTAACTAACGAAGACTTCAAAACAGAAAATTGTCTCTAAAAACCAAATGAACTGCCCGATAATCAAACTATCAGTTCTAATAAGTCATAAATGACTTAGGGAAGCTATAGGAAAGCTCTAAATGATGCTAATGAGCGAAAGTACAAAAAAAGACCCTGAGGGTCATTACAATATCCACTACTAAACTTTTCTCTACAAAAGTAAAGGGTTAAGATGTACCTGAGGCCTCGAACAGGTAAGTATACTGGGTACAAATCTTGCTCTCGATTTTCTAAGTAGCCTCCTCTACTGGGAGGTGCCTCTATTAAACCTTAACTAGTGGAATATCTATAGTGTACAACCGCCTAACACCACTGGTTAATTTGAGAACAGGTTCCTCTACGAAGGCTATCCGCTCATCAAACTAAACCGAGTCCTATTTTAGCACACGGGATATATCTAGAATGTATTGCTGTAACATAAAAACATAGAAAATCGGATAAACAACCACAAAGTCTGGGGGCAAGGATAACTCATAAGCCACTTTACTAACTGTGTGAAGGATCTAAAAGGACCACTTTACTAACTATTTCAGGGGTTGAGCTTTTCTTTCCTCGCAAACCTTATTACACCCTTCATGGGCGATACATGGATGAATATCCGATCACCAACTCCAAATCTCAAGGAACAAAATCTATGATCTGCATAAGACTTTTACCTACTCTGAGCTGCCCTTAACCTATCCTCAATCACCCTCTCTATCCAATGACTCCTAAAGTAGTTTAGTACTACGGGGTCTAATCTTAGAGGTCTCAAACCATCTAATTGGAAAATGACATAACCTACCATACAAAGCCTCAAATGGCGACATCTCAATACTCAAATGGTAGCTATTATTATACGTAAACTCTGCCTAATTTAACCGTTGCTCCCATTGAACTCTAAAATTCATAACACAGGATTAGAGCATATCCTCAAGAATTTGAATAGTTTTCTTTGACTGCCCATCAGTTTGTGGGTGGAAGGCTATACTGAGATCCACCTGGGTACCCAAATGCTCCTAAAAAGCTCTCCAAAATCTAGAAGTGAACATTGAACCCATTCTAAAATAATAGATTAGGCATACCATGTAAATAAACTATCTCAAATGCATAGATATGAGCTAACCTTTCGGCGCTGAAGGACATCTGAATAGAAATAAAATGTGCCAACTTGGTCAACTTATCCGTAATGACCTAAATACCATAAAACTACGGGAAGTGTGAGGTAATCACTAATAATGTCCATGTAATTCGTTTCCACTTCCACCCAGGAATGGGCAACCACTAAATCAAGCTATCAGGTCTCTGATGCTCGACCTTCACCCTCTAACAACATAGGCAACGAGCTACAAAGTCCTTCATATCTCTCTTCATACCATTCCACCTATAATTCTTCCTTAAATCTCTATACATCTTAGCTGTAGTAGGTGAATAAAATATCTAGAGCTCTGACCCTCACACAATATCATCTGAATTAAGTCACCAACTCTCAACACACAAATACAGCTATCAAATCTCAAGACACCTGTAGAGTGTATAGTAGCCCTCTTGTACTCACCACTTAACACCTGATTATGAATGATGCAAAGTCTCATATCCTTAAACTAATGACTCCAAATCTGCTCAAATAGTAAAGATCACGCCTTAACACTAGCAAGAATCCTCCAAGGTTTGAAATATCAAGTCGTAAGATCATGTTGGCTAAGTACTGGACGTCCTATACTAATGACCTCTAAGAAACTGAGATAGAAACCAAACTACCCATACTCACCGCCTTCCAACTCAAGGCATTTACTACCAGATTCTTCTTATCTAGATGATACAAGATAGAGATGTCATAATCCTTAAGCAACTCCATCGATTTACAATGCCTAGAATTATGCTCTCTCTGGGTCATAAGATGCTGAAGACTACGGTGATTTGTGAAAATCTCACATTACACGCCATAAAAAGAATGTCTATAAATCTTAAGTGCAAAAACTACTATTGCTAACTCTAAATCATGAGTGAGGTATTTACGCTCGTGAACCTTCAGCTACCTCAACACATAAGCAATAACTTGACCTTTCCATAACAACACACAACCCATACCGATAAGAGAATCATCATAATGTATGGTGAATACATCACCCTCAACAGAAAGAGCCAAGATAGGAGAAAAAGTAAAGGATCTCTTAAGATTTCCAAACTCGACTCACACTCTTCAGACCATCAAAATCTAAAGTCCTTCTAAGTTAATCTGGCCATTGGTGCTGCAATAGTAGCAAAACTCTTAATGAATCATCGATAGTAACCAACCAAACTAATAAAACTATAAACCTCAGACAGAGATGTAGGCCTAACCCAATAATGAATAGCCTCAATCTTTACTGGGTCTACCATAATCCATCCATTGACACCACTGCACAATGAATTCCACCGACTCAAGCCAAAACTCACACTTTGAGAATTTAGCAAAAAGTCTATGATCTGTTAAAGTCTAGAGAACAAACTTTAAATATTGCATATGTTTCTCTCTACTCCTCAAATACACAAGGATGTAGTCAATGAACACAATCACAAAAAAATCCTAATAAGACCTAAACACATAGTTCATCAAATCCATAAATGCGGCTGGGGCATTGGTCAACCCCTACGACATCACTAGGAACTCATAATGACCATACCGAGTCTTAAAGGCTATTTTTGGGATATCCTCAGCCCAAATCCTCAACTAATTGTAAAATAAACTTAAATTAATCTTAGAGAACACCGTTTCTCCTTGAACTTGGTCAAACAAATCATCAATATAAGTCATAGGTATTGGTTCTTCACCATCACCTTATTATTTGGATATAGTCAATACACATATGTATGGAACCATCCTTATTCTCCATGAACAACACAGGAGCTCCCAAAGGAGGCATACTCAGTCTAATAAAACCCTTACCAAAAAGACTTTGAATATGAGAATTCACCTCCTTAAGCTCGACAAGAGGCATATGGTAAGGTGCCATAAAAATAGGCTGGGTTTCTGACTCATAATCAATATCATACTCAAGAAAAAGACCAAGTAGATTGGTAGGGAAAACATTAATAAACTTATGAACTATAGAAATAAAGTCAAGCGATGGAGTTTCCAAGTTGAACCCATGGGGTTGCACCACATAGTGAGGGACCAGGTCCCTTATGATCTATTCAAGTGATAGATAATTAAAGTAACTTCAAGGTGCTAAAAATTTAAAGGCAATGCAGGAAAGTAAGAACACAGAATTTTAATGTGGAAACCCAAAGTGGGAATAACCACGACTTTCCCTCACATGTACCAAAATAGTCCACTATAACCAACCTATTAAGTACAGACTCGCATGTGAACCTAACACTTGGTTCCTTCTTCTTGCAATACCATTATTGCAAGCACACCTTGACACCTCTGCCAAGTTTCCCTCAATAGCTAGTTAACTTTGACCAGTGATAAGCTTAGGAAACTTTGCCTAGGGAATTCCATCACAAAAGAAAAAACACTACTATTATAGCATGATTAATTCAGTTACAATTCAGCACTCACTCAAAAACAAGTTCAATTAAATCTTACATAAAGCAGGAAACTTAAGGAGTAATGAAATGGGGTTTTGCTGCCTTTTTTTTCTCTATTTAGAATTTGCAAAAACTAATTTTTGAAGAGACGTCTCTTTTATTTTATAGATGTATGATGATTAGGGATGGAATATCATTGGACTAGCTATCCAAGTCAGTACAAAATAGCACTAATAAGTTTGTTACATAAGAGGACAAAACTGTGCAGATACCGTGTGCCAGCTGTACAATACTTTGTATGTCCAGGGACCTGGTCCCTTATAGTTTAGTTGCTCATCATCAAAATAACATATAGAAATTTCCCCTCTTTATGATTATGACAAACCAAACCATACAATTTGAGCATCAGTGCATATTTATTATATTTAATCAGAGTGATTACCACCTGAGGATGACTGTTTCCCCTATCATCATGATTCTTTTAACATACAACACATGGACCAGGTCCCTTATTGTCATCTTATAGTAAGACCTTTCCTTTGTCATTATGCACCTTCATTTCATTTGGTGCCTTTGCATTTACATACTTCCCTCTGTCAGTATGACTCTTTATTTTTTTACATCTTAATTTACCTGGTGCCTGGTCCCTACTACATGAACTCAGTATTCCTTCTTTTAACATCATTTAAAAGAATTAACAATAAACTAAGAGTGAGCATAGACTAGTTACTCATGGTCTCTGGGGCAACACTAACATGTAGAACATATTTAAAGTAAGAGATCAATTGAAGATTACAAATAGAATTCATTCATTCATAACCAGTAATTAGTACTATTACAATATGCCACAGAACTGCAAAAAAAATGGTCTTCAAAAGCCAAATATAGGAGTAAGATATGAAACTGACACTAGATTGATTTCGAGACAATGAAAATGGGATTTCAGTTAAGGGATGTTTGGGAGAAAGGTACTTGAGCAATATCTCCATTTTTGAATTTCTATTGTTATGAGCATGTAATAACTACTTGATGAGATCCTTCACTTCAGTATTTAATTTTTGTACTTTACCAATTAGTTCATCTGCTCTGCTCTGGAGCTTTAAATTTTTAGTTGCAAGTTCATCAAAGGTACCTGGTCCTTCAGATGACAACTTCTGAGTTTGCGACTTCAAAAACACTATCTTAGCATCTTTGGCATCCAAAATAATTCTTAACTCCTCCATTGTATTTCCCAACATTTCTTGAGCAGCTAAAAACTCAGATACTTGAGACATAGTATTGGCTTTGACTTCAATACATTCATTCTCTACAATGGTAGTTAGGCTGATCAATTGTTTGGCTGTACCAGGTGTTCCTTTAGTTTCACTCACATTGAAGTGTTTGAAGACTTTCTTCAGCAAGTACCCATAGGGCATCCTATGTCTCCCATTTTTCTCAAGAATCACTTTCTTTATGTGCTCAATCATAAGAACGCACTACCTGATCAATATAAACTTACTTAGGCATTCTATCAAGAACAGATCAGCTCCAAATGCAATGGCAGTTTTCCCTGATCTTAGTAATAGGACTTTTTTGGTTAATTCAAATACAAGCTGGAACATATATTTCAGGAACTTCTTTTTCACAGTTGCTTTACATGTTCCTCCCAACTTAGAGACATTGATCATAAACTCTACTGAGGGCTGTTGCTTTATAGCTGTACTGACTCTAATATCTTGCACATCTAAGATTTTCCCAGAGCTTCTTCATCCAAATAGATAGACTTTCCTTATACTTATGCAAATAAGCTTAGCCCATCTTCTGAGAAGTTCGTGGTATAGTAAAATTCTCTAACCTCATTCTTAAAAAACATGGGGTTTGATTCTTCAAATAAGTATAACCAACCTTCATACCTGACATATTTAACCAATTTAGTCATCTCAAGTTTCTCATAAATTTTGGGATCAAACATTCTTCCTGGCAGCACCTTTTGTTTTCTCAAGTTCCCAATACTTCTTGTTTTCTCAAGTTCCCAATCCTTTTTCTCTTGACACGTCAGTCTTTTCTTTATTTCCTTTCTTTCTTTTAGGCCCACTACTTATTTTTTTATCATCAATTGTTCCTTTTATGGGATCTGGTCCCTCAGAATTCTTTCTTTTCTTGGAAGCTATATGTTTCTGCCTCATTCTGGCTGAGCTACCAAACTTTGATATGGAGGACCGAGTCCTCTCAATTTTAGGATCATTATTTCTTCCCTTGTTGAGAGCAACAATATCCTCTGAATTCTATTCTTCTCCTATATCAATCATCACTCCTTCGGTATTTTTCTTTTTCCTTTTTATATTTCTCTCGAGTTTCTTCATAGTCCATCTCAGAATCACTTCATCCTCCTTATTTAAAGGTAACAACACTTACTTTCTCCTATTTACTTTATTAATATCACAAACCTCCTATTCTACCCTATCAACTGAGTTTTCCATGTTGTTACAAACAAACAATAGTAGGTTCTCAGTTACCCAGTTCTCGCTGGAGAAAATATCAACTCTTTTAACTATAATTTCTTCATCAAATAACTAATCAAATTTTTTTTTGTGTTTGAGTGTGTAGGAGAATCTGGAGCTTGTTGTGTTTCTAAAAATTTACCTTTTTTGGATTTTTTAGATAACATAGGAAATTGCGAGGTTTTTGATGAAGGAGTTTCTTATTCTATTGATGTCCTAGACCATTGGTTTGAGAAGCCTGTTATGATTCACTGAGCATTAACTTCAATGGTTAAGGATGGCTTAGTGAATTTTAAATCAACTATAGGTTTTAGATATTTTGCAGAGTGTGGGGAAGTAATAACATCATCCATTTGATTAGAGAAAGAGTGGTGTCCAATTTAACTTAGGAATAATGTCTGATTTAAGAAGATGAATATGACTAGTTAAGGTACAATTGACGAGAATGTCTGATTAAGCATTTTTAAAAATGACCAATGTCATTAAAGATAGTTCTTTTTGAACTGACATATCTGAATCTAATAAATGCAAATCTTTATTTTATAAGGGATTTGATAGTTTAGAGAAAAAAAGGATACATGGCTTTTTTAGACAACATTTTGTGATTACTTAGGCATCTTGTATGTACTAACTTGAAAGATAGGACCATGTCCCTCTTAGTTTGAATAAATTTTGTATTTGTGTAGTTTCAGTTGTTCTCCTTCTAAGCTGTCCCCATGGGTGTATACCTACAACGGTATAAAGCTGATTTAGACTAATCATGTACATACATTACTATGGATACTTGTCTCTTAATCATAGAAAAGTTTTGAGGAGTGATATTGATTCAGATGTTGGTTCGGGATATTTTGATCAAGCTCAATTTCAGTTTATTCCAGATTTTTACTTCCCTTAAACTGACTTAGGTTTTCTTTAAGATGAGTTTCTTTAGGACCAGGTCCCTTGAAATCATCTTCTTTCATTATAAGAAACCTCTATTTTGAAGTGCCTTGAGAGAGAGAAAACAATCAGTCCTTTTATAAGTAAGCTTTGAAATTTTTCAATCAACGAGCTATTCCTGACTGTAATCCCCTTGTCATGCCTACAATTATGATCACTTGTCAGACTTGGGAACCCACTTGAGTCTGAGTTCCTAGTAGTAGGACAATGGTGTGATCAATTTCTTCTTAGCCCATCTAGGCAGCGATTGGTTTCTCTCCACCCCTTTTTGAAACTCGAAGCCATTCGGATGTGCGTTCCATGCTGAGTGTATTCAATATTCTTCAACTTAGCCTTGGGAAAAGACTGACATTTTTGTTTCAAATGTCCATTTCTTCCAAAGTGAGTGCACAGGAGTTTTTTCCCTTTGCTTCTAACATAATAAGAAACCTTTCTATCAGACTCAACAAGTTAGAGTTCTACTTGATAGCCTAAACCTTCACCATCCTTTACATCTTAACTAATCAGATTAGAGGGGATCTGTAAGGAGGTAGTCCATTTAAGAAATTTGTTCAATTCTTCTCGTAAGCGAACCAGGTTTCTCTCTAACTCTTCATTCTTGTGTAGTGCTGCTATAAGATATTCTTGAGAATCCATCAACCTTTCTTCAAGATCAATTTGAAACCAAGAAGCTTCTCTTTTTCCTTTGTCATCTAGGTCACTTCCTTTCTTTAGGTTACTCATACAACTCAGATACTCAGTTTTCAATTTAGAGAGTATTTCTTTAGTTTTGGAAATTTGAAGAGTTAATGTAATCAACTCACTTTCTTGTTTCTCAACCTTTTACTCTAAAGCATTCTTCTCATCAGTTATTTCGCACATAGAATCTATCAACACACTAGCAATCCTTTTTATCTTAGTAGTGTATTTGTCTAGATTCTCCTTAATATTAAGGTAAGTTACCTCCTTTTCTGTTTCATCTTTTGAGTTTGCCATGAACGGAAACTAGGAATCATAAGTGATTGAGCTGTCTTTCCTTACAGACACAGAGACATTTCTAGACCTCTTATTTTTATCAGTTTTACTGAAGGAATCTTCCCATGCCATCCGAACTTGCTTTACTTCATACTCAGCTGCAATTTTTCTTTTTGACATTTTAGGGATTTTATCATTTTTTTGCATTTGGTTGCCTCTCATGAATGCTTCAGAAATCCCATTTTTTGACGGTTCTTAATCTTGCCACTTCCTTTTCTTAGCTAATCATGTTTTTTTATGGATTTAAAAATTTTTGTTGCTAAGAGTGCAACATTGTTGTCTTCTTCACTTGGGTCAGACTCCAAAGCCTTCATGGTCAACAATATTTCCCTTTTTTCTTTCTTTCTTTCCATCCATAGTTCAGTTAAAGCGGTAATTATGATCAGAACACTCTAGGTGTAAACCTATTAGAGTGAACATTCTCTTATATTGATTGTTGAACCCTTGGGGGTTGCAACACATAGTGAGGGACCAGGTCCCTCAAGATCAATTTCAAGCGATAGGTTAGTAAAGCAACTTAGAGGTGCTGGAAATTTAAAGGTAATGCAAGAAAGTACGAACACAAGATTTTAACGTGAAAACCCAAACTGGGAAAAACCATAGCTTACCCTCACAAGCACTAATACAGTCTATTATAACCAACCTCTTGATTACAGAATCGACTATGAACCTATCTCTAGGTTCCTCCTTCTTGCAATACCTCTATTGCAAGCACATCTTGATACCTCTCCTAAGTTTCCTTAATAGCTGGTTAACTCTAACTAGCAACAAAATTAGGCAACTATGCCTAATCACTCTCATCATAAAGATAAAAAACACTACTCTTATAGCATGAGTTGTTCGGTTACAATTCAGCACTCATTCAAGAACAAGTTCAATTTAAGCTCACATAAAGCAGGAAACTTGAGGCGTAATGAAATGGGGTTTTTCTGCCTCTCTTTTCTCTATTTTGAATTTGCAAAACTAAATTGTTGAAAAGGTGTCTCTTTCCTTTTATAGCTGTGTGATAATTAGGGATGTAATATCATTGGACCAGCTGTCCAAGTCAGTACAAAATAGCACCTACAAGTTTGTTACACAAGAGGACAAAATAGTGTAGATACCATGTGCCAGCTATATAGTACTTTGCACATCCAGGGACCTGGTCCCTTGCAGTTTAGCTGCTCATCATCAAAACTACATATATCACTCCATACTAACATCATGAATATAAGCAAAATAAGACTCAGAACCCCTCAAAACAAGTCTAGTAGCCTGAATATGAGAAATAACCCTCATCGGTGTAGCTAATAGCTCCCTCCTACACAATTAGGGGTATCTTAAGTATGGCTATAGTAACGATCTTGGCAAAATAATCCAAGACCGCATGATAGTGAGATAGCCAGTCCATGCCTATAATCACATCAAAATCCACCATATCAACACAATAAGGTCATCCTGAGTATCAAATTCTCAAACAGTCAAAACACATGATCTATACATCTGATCCACCACTAAAGAGTCACCTACGAGAGTAGATAAACATAATGGAATAAATAATGAATCCCAAGATAACTCTAACTATTAGTCATAATAAAATGACACATAATAATAAGTAGATCCTAGATTAAATAAAGCAAAAGCCGACTGATGGCACACCAAGATCGTACCTATGATAATAGCATCTGAAAACTCAGCCTCGGGTCTAGCAGGTATGGTGTACAACTAACCATGCCCACCACCTGGTTGGGCTTCTGACCAATCTCCTATTCTACTTGCCTGAGAAACTCTATGAGATTTTTGAGGACTACCTCGACGACTATGCATACCACCTCTAGCTAGGGGATATATGGTCCTAGCCAATAGAACACTTGAGCTGAAGGAACCACCTCTTCTTGATTGGGAAACTCTCTCAAGAAATGATCAAAAGCCCTACAACTATAACATGCCCTAGCAATGTACTGAAAGCAAAAGATCTGACTTACCCAGAATAAACACCATGACTAGAATAACCAGAAGACAAACCCCTCGATGGCTGTACACCACTCATGCCTGGATGATCACTGTAACTAGACTGACCTCTATCTATAACTTGAAGCATGGCCTAAACAAGCCAAATAGATTGATCCTCATATTGATACAACTAATGCGGAGGATACCTACTCTGAGAACTATTTCCTATAAATCGTGAGCCATTATGGATCCTACTGAAACTACCTTGATATGGCGGCCTCTTATCGCTACCCCCTGGGCCTCACAATGTATCTCTGCAATAACCTTAGAATGATCAGAAACCTCAGCAAAAGACTTACCCCAATAATCAGACTCTATGTAGACATGAGAAGAGGAAGTCTTAATCCCCTAGCAAACCAACAAACCCTCTCATATGCAATAGTCAAAATAGAAGTAGCATACCTAGCCAACTCATGAAATCGAGCCTCATAGTCCACAACAATCATAGAGCCCTACTCTAACCTCAAAAATAGATCCTTCAGATGATCCCTAAGACTTTAAAGCATATATTTCTCCAAAAAGATCTTAGAGAACTGAGTCCATGTCAATGGGGAGATCCAGCTACCCTGGAATCAAGATGACCTCTCCACTAATGTTGAGCTGCCAAGTCCAATAAAAAAAATAGTGTAGTCCATACCACGAGTCTCAATTAGGAACAAATAATAGAGCCTATCCTCAAAAGAAATCAGGAACTCATATGCATCCCCGAATGGTGCACCAGAAAACCTAGGCGGAGCCAATCTCAAAAATCTACCCAAAACTTTTTTTCTCTTTAATAAATACTGCAAACTGGGCAACTATTAATTGAGTAACCACTAGTGTAGGAGGGACCTTAACTCTGGGAGCTAAAACTATAGGCTAGGCCCCTGCCTTAATACTACTCTGATCCATAGACTATGCACTATCAGATGATGCACCATCAACCAATACCAAAAGGTGAACCAATGAATCCCTAAGCACTGAATAAAAATGAACCCAGGTAGAGCCTGGGCTGGTCCCTAGCCCATCACTAGCTAGGGCAGAATAGCCTCTAGCTCGAGAGCATGAATAAGGTCTTGTAAAAAACCTTTATCCTAGAACTTAGTGGGGGATACATCTCTTGGCTATCCATGAACAATAATAGGATCCCTAAGCTTGATCTCAAGATCCTCGTCTTGTGTAGTAGTAGCACGTGTCATAGCCATCCGTGAAAGAGTGAAACCAAATGAATTTTTTAGAAAACCATCTCAGACTCTTAGAAAGAAATAAGTAAAAAAAGTGAAGAACTTTTAAGAATTTCCTATAGCCTTCCAAAAACAAGAAATGAACGTCATCATTCTGATATATGGTACTCTACTAGACATTTGCTCTTTTATAAATAATACCAGTGAACCTAGGCTCTAATACCAATTTTTCACAACCCGATTTATATGTCATAAGGGCATCTACTTTATTTTGCCACTAGGTAGGCAAAACCATAGCCTATAACTATAAATAATAGGCTAATTTGGTGGAAAATGGCCTAAAAGACAAAAATAAATAAATTAAGACTTAAAATAACAATAAGAAAGTAATGATTGTCTAAAATATAGATAAAGCATCAACAATCATCTCATGACCTTGTAGTGTCAGTATAAGAGCTACTACAGAAGGAACATAAATACTGAAATAGTCAAATATGAATCTATTTCGAATAGTGAAAGAGTAGACATAGATACTAGAAGGAAAAAAGTGAAAACCCCAACTCTGAGAGCTCACCCTATCTCTAAAATCAAATCAGTATGATCTTTATATCAACGGTGGCCACTAGTACTTGAATTTGCACCATAAAGGTACAAAAATGAAGTATGAGTACCAAAATAATTGGTACTCAGTATGCATCAGTGCCCGACTGAGATAAATGATATATAAATATGATAAAGATGCAAGATAAATAAGCAAAGTCAAGGTAAGGGGAAAAACCTAGAAATAAGCTCCAACACCGTAAATAAATAACTAAAACAAACATAACTTTAAAAAAAGCTTAATTAATACTGTAAGATTGCCCCATAAGATAGTAAGTACAAAAAGGTAAATAACCCAATGCGGACCCCGATAATCCTGAAGGGTCTAATTAAATGATAGTAAATAGCCCAAGATCCATAAATTTATCGAATATCAAGCCATAACCATAACTCTATCCATAATGTACAATATCATTAATAAACTCTCAATGTCGGAATTAAACCAGAACTCAGTAGAATCATCATTAGTATCATTATTTGTTGGACTTGAACTAGAAATCATGTCATCAATATCATCATTAATTTTTGAACTTGAACCGAAAATCAATATCAGTTAACCACCGAGTTTTGTCTGAAATTAGCACTAACTCCAAAATACAAAACTAACATAAATATCTTATTTCCAATCTCCCCAAACTATAAATAAGTATTTCAAAGGGTATATAAGTTTACAAAATCTAACAAGAATCTTGGCCTAAGGTGGGTCGGATGGGCCACTTTAAATACCCGAAATCCGTTCTAAGGCAAATTCTATTTTGAACTAGGATAAGGTATCTAAATTGACTTTTAGATGTTACACAAGCCACAATTATCCATAATATAACAATTCTACCTAAATCATGAGCAACTAAGTTAATTTTACCTAAATTATGGTTCCTTAATAGGCCAACAATCCAAATACTACTAATTATATCAATCATACATCCAATATCTAAATATATTCCTATATCTAGAATAGTATCATAATTATACTATGAATTATCTCAATATATGAAGAAGGTAAACCTAGCCTACCTGGACGCAGAAGAAAAGCTCGAAGAATCTGCTAAATTGATTATTTCCCTTTTTGAGAAGTTTCCGTAAGATGACATGCTATCAAAATAACAATATACTCATCAAAACAAGAACAATAATACCCATATTTTACTATTGTTCTTCGAGTCTCAAATTACATAAAAATCCCTTATGAGGCTCGATTGCATAATTGCACTTTTGAAATCAACAATACATTCCTCTATGCTTAAGGAATATTTGCCTTCAAGAATGGGAGAATTCCAATCTCTAATTCTTGGAGACTTAGAATTTTTTAAGTCTCTGTCGCTCCCTTCGATATTCTTCTGGAATCCCTTATACTCAAACAAACTGTGCTACCCTATCAAATTTAAAGTTCTAGACTCAATGACGTAGTTAAAAAGTCATTTCTACAGATAGTGGGTCCCACACTTATGTGTTATTTTTCTTAACTTTTGATCATTTGCCTGAAATGAGTCTGGGAGACTCAAGACACATATCAAGGGTCCATCTAGCCTAAAATCAACACTCTAGAGCTGTTGGAACTATCAAAGTTGGCATATGAGGTCGTTTGACTAAATTTATGCCTAGTAGCCAATTTTAACCAGCAAAAACTTCAAAACTGGAAATTGAATCTAAAAATTAATGAAACTACCTGGTAACTGAACTGTTAGTTCCAGCAAGTCATGAATGATTTGGGCAGTTATAAAAAAGCCCTAAACAGTGGAAATGAGCGAAAGTATAGAAATTGACCTTGAGGGTCATTACACATTTTTAGATTTTCTTGATGGTTTTACTACTATCTAACTCTCAAAAGCTTGTTAAACTTTTTGTGGCATGATTAAATTAAAGTCATAGATTGAATATATTCAAATATTTAGTGCATGTTGGTCCATAAGATATTTGTACTTTTTTTTTTTTTATATTTTATCACTTTATTTAAAAAATGGTGTTTTGCCATAAAAATTCTAACTTGGATTTGTATTTGAAAAAATGAAAACTAGTGAAATAATTTCAACTCCAATTTACATTCATGGAAAAACGCAATTCCACTCCAAAAACTTGTAATTTTCACGGATAAAAAACCTACTTAGTTTATTGAATAGTGAAAAAAGGTGGGGTTATTGGTTTATAACTATTGTAGGAATATGCCACGACCCAAGTCCATCATGATTGAGACCCACACTAATCCTCTTGTAGGAGAATCATTTAACCTAAGTAAAAAATAACAAAACTGAACAATTTTAATGATAGCAAATCAAATTTCATTTAAATATGTAATATCTTTCATTTAAATAGGTAATATCTCTAAAAATTAATTCACATGCAGGAATTAAACACCAAATCTAAAAGCTCGCAAAAATTGAAGGTCATCATGTCAGAACATCTAAATAAATTGAACCATGGGTATAACCCAGAAAACTAACAATAAACTAAAATACCTAAGTTAGAATAAATGGACAAGATCACACGAGAAAGATCCGTTACTGCTCGAATGATGATGCTCACCCTTGGATCAAAAGTCTGTCACTGGCTACAAATGGAGTCTTGTTTGAGCCTCTAAAATATGCTCCGCACTCAACAAAAAGAAGAACGCATGATAGTATCAGTATAAATCACTATGTACTTGTAGGATCATAGGCCAACTCAACTTAAAAAAATATAAACACTCATCTAACAACTTGTAAAAAAGTTGCAACCATGTAATATTAATAATTATCTGTTCAATTAGTCTTTTCATCATAGATTCACTATAAATAAGCAATTCTGTAGATAAATAAATCATTTATAAGTACATAATATTCAACTCAAGTTAACTACCACAACTCATAAAACAAACAACTCAACTTTATCAGAATACCTCTTTATTGTACTTCAACAAACATTAACTCAGTTCAAGTACAAAATCAAGAACCCGAGCTACACAAGGATTTGAAAATAACAAATAATAATGTAATATAGTTTATGCAAGAAAATCATCAAACTATCCAATATAGTATACACACATGCCATGGATGTTATATATGCTTGCTAGCCATGATATACTGGGAACGAGCTCAGTTCAACTACCAAATAACCCAGAAATCTAGTATCTTCCTCTTTATCACAAACCAAGTGTTATACCATCCTTATTGCAACATCCCCATCCTTCTACTCCTTGAAATTCACCAAATAGAGCCGATCAACCTTTACCAGTATGTCTCACAATATCAAATAGTATCATAATATGTGCAATCATAAAATGAGATAGTTCAACCAAATTTATATATCAAACAAGTCCTTTTTTCATAATCTCATTCCAGGTTATCAAATACCAACTTGTATTTCCAACTAATAAGTTCAACATACATTAGCATACATTACAACAAGTAGGCAAATAGTCTTGTTAACATGCACACTTGAAATAACTTGAGTTTTAAATCCAATTCAATCATCATCTACCTCAATACATGCCTTGCAATTTTCTAAACAATTTGAGCCTTACCATTTCTTGTAGCCTCGACCTAATTCAGGTCTAAAAATAACATAAAGAGCACAATTCAACTAATATTCTAACAACTATAGGCATTACAACCTACGTTCATAATCCTGAAGTAAAGAAAAGATTCTCCAAAGGAATTTAAGATGTAAGGCCTTCAGTAATTGGAGTGATAAAAACAACTTTGAAGATGAAAATAATAACATTGGAGATGTTTGTTTTCTGGTTATTGGGGAAATATGTCATGTAAGTACTGAAACCTGTAATAAATGCTTCAATATGTAAATGTTATTAGATTAATCTATAACTGATCTAAATAAAATTGGTGATGAAAATAGGGTTTTCCTAAAAGAAAGAAAAGACTAGAAAACAAAACATGACGGTGAAATTGAAAAATATTTTCTTCAAGGACAAGTGGATAGGCTAAAAATTAAAATCAATAATCTTCAAAAATCTTCCAGTCATAGTATTTTCAGATCAAATCACTCAATTGATTCTCTTAAATCAGTCGACAAAAGATCTGATAGTGGTAAATCAACTAATGGTGATAGTTACTACTGTTGTGATAGGTCACAAAGGTCAACTAATATAATACCCCATATTATTCTTAGCTCAGTTTAGCTTCTAGTTGTATGCATAAGAGGCTTAAAATCTAAAAATTTTGTTAAATGTTGGGGACTTAGTCATTTTTTTAGGCCTCTTAACTTTGAGGAATTTTAAATTGGTATTTTCGACCCTGAGATGTTGGTTTTTGAGTTAATTCATGTTCAGGGGTATAAGAAATATGTCTCAAGGAAGTTTTGAATTTTTCAAATGAGGATTGGGTCATGTTTGGATCATGATTCCAGCATCTTATCACGATAGGGCCGCGTCGCAGTCATAATAGCAAAGGAACCCTCATCGCGTCGTGGTGCCCCTTTAAAAGGAATTATAGTTATGAATTTAAATGTCTGAGGGGAAATTATGTCTTTTCCCCTCAATATAAGTCATCAAATTACAAATTATAACGTTAGTTAGGGCATTATTTGCCCATTTTATCCAATCCACCTCTTAAAAAAACCCTAGTCATCTCCCAAGAAGATCAAAATCCATTACTTTCTTTCCAAGAAAACCAAGAATTCAAGTTCCGCAATTCAAGAGCATTCAATAAAGCATCAAGATTAGTGTTTATCTTTCAATCTTAAGGATTTAAGGTATGTGTGACGTTCATCCATGAGCCCTTTTCACCCATGGAGTCCAAGAATCCTCTATGATTCAAAATTATGAGTTTTTACATAATTATGTTGAACTATCTTCATGAATCTTTTGTTATTTCAACTTTCAGTTAAGATTATGAATGTTTTCAAGTGGAATGGATTATAGTATGTTTTGAATTTTGAAGTTCCCATGTTATTATCATGCAAATCAGAATAAATCCTCAAATTATGATTTTTTTCATGTACTCATGCTATATCCTCATGTTTAAAAGCATCCCCATGTTAAAGTCTTGACCTCCATGTGTTCGATGAAATGCCAAAGTGATGGGTTTTGAATGATGATTTCCCATATGGTTTTTAAAGATTTTATATGTCCTTATTGTTATTTCTATTCAGTGCTGGTGGGTTATGAACACCCGATACATAGTTGTATACATAAATTCAGTATCTTCAGAATTATTTCAGATAAACTATGAGCATGGTCATTCAGTCAAGTTGTTTATGATCAGTTGTTTATTTAGTTAAGCTTAGTTTAGTCTAGTAATCAGTGTTAGTTCAGTTGGGAGCATGATTTAGCACCAAGCAAACCTAGGGTTGGGGGCACACCCACCAGCTAGGACTGGTTCCTTAGAAGCATCCCCAATGTTTCAAAACTATATAGTCAGCATAGGATTATTAGATGTCACCTACTAATTTAGGACTGACATTGTCTGATATGTCACCTGTTAGTTTAGGACTGACATTCTCATAGTGGTCACCCGCCAATTTAGGACTGACTCCCTAGTCCATTGGGACACCAGTTGAGTGGACCCACATAGCCATGTGTTATTACCCATGGTACGGTACTGATATTATTCTAACTGGGGTTACAGGTTGGACCCTAATTAGCTCAGATTAGGCATGCCGGTTAGATAATACCTTTTACAGTCTTAGTTCAGTATTCAGTATAAAATTTAGTTTAGGTTTGCTTGACCATAACATACAGACTTCCAGTTTTTCAGTTATTAGATTTTAGTAATTCAGCTTACAAATTATTTCAAAAACATTATATACTTAGTCTTGCATTCTCAATATTCAGTTTTTATGCATGCATACTCAGTTATCTCATGCTATTCAGTCAATCATTACTTTAAGCACAGTTAACCCATACATTTCAGCCTAACCTTATCTCATATACCAGTACATTTAAAGTCTTGACTGTATACTCTTCTTTGAGCTATGATGTCTTATATCATAGGTTCGGACACTCAGTTTTCCAACCGTACTTAGTCCAGCACTTCAGCAGTAGCAGTGGTGAGTCCTCATCTATCAAGGAACTATTATGTTTTTTTAGTATGTTTGCATTTCTTTTAAGTTAGTCAGTGTAAGTTAGTTGGGGCCTGTCCCATCAACTTCTCAGTCAGTTTAGAGGCTTTCAAACATTCAGACAGTCAGATAGATAGTTAGTCAGTTTATCAGTCTTATCTATTGTGTTTAAGTATTTTTATTAGATGTTTAGACTTGTGATTTGATCATATTCTTAGTATTTAGACCTTATGGCTTTCTCAGTTTTTTCTGCATATGTCCATTTTTCTATTTTATTCAGTGCTAAAAGCAGGTACTAGCTCATGGTTTAGCTTGTGGTCACTTGTGACCGTAAGCACTGTTGTCGCGATTAGGCGGTAGCCTTGGGTCATGATAACTAACTCTTTTAAATTGACCAAGAAAACTAATCAAAATCATAATACTCATTATAGTAAATCAACCACTAAAAAATTATCTTACCTCTTGGTGATGCTCAAGCTATACCTTTACTCTAAAGATGATGCGATTGCTGCCAAATGTAGTAACCCAACAAAGGTTAGGGTCAAGTACCAAGGGAATACGTGGAGTCATGGTTCTCATCTATTGTAATCAACATGTAGAACTAGAAAAGTAAATGAGGGGTTTTGAGTAGCAATATCAAACAACAGGCTAGTATCAACTTCGATTATAATCAGTTGTAGGTAAACACTAAGAGAGGATAGTATCAACTTTGATTGTAATCAGTCATAGGTGGACACAAGGATTTTGTTCCCCCTGGCTTCTCAACTCCATAGGGTTATTGTAAAACCCAGTAAAATTCCCTCATAGTTTGAGCCTTAGTGCATGTTGAGTGAAGTATCATCCGACCTTAAAAGTTTGAGAGGTGTATTCCCAAATGTGAAATATTTTGAAACCTCTGTTTTTCCCCTAATATTGACTTTTTTTCATTTAGATCATTGAGTTAGCTTTCCAACGATACCAATTTTATCAAAATCCGATATCAAACGAGGAAGTTATGGCTATTTTACTGAATGTTGTCGGAATCGCCCAGGTTTGATAGACGATTCGGTGGACCGTCAAGTCTATGATGGACCATCAATCATCCTATTAAAACTAAGGTAGTGGACCTTTTTTTGTCCATCGTGCGATGGCTAAAATGATAGACCGCCTAGTTTGACGGACCGTCACTTTGACCGTCGCTCTGAGGCAGTGTGGCCTCATCCTAGCCACCGTAGGATGGACAAAATGGTGGACCTCCAAACTTTCAACGTACCATCACTGAGACCATCACAGTGAGGCAGTATGTCCCTTCTTCTGGCCAGCTTGCGACGGACGATCCGATGGACCGTTAATTCGACTATTGCAGCCCCCGTTTAGTATTTTAACCCATTTTTGAAGGGATATTTTGGTATTTTTCCCTCTTTTAAACCTCCTATATATTCTATAAGAAGCTGCCTCATTTTCCATCTTTAACACTAATAAGCTAGGGTTTTCTCCTCAAAATCAAATCAAAACAAAATTTTTCTCCAAGGAATCTAAAAACCCACCATGGATTCTTCAAATTGAGTTGAGATTTAAGTTCTCTAAGTCAAGTGTGGCAAGAACCCTCTCTTTCAACGATAATAAGAAGAGTTTAGAGAAAGTTTGTTAATCCAATGTCATAATCTAAGCTATGTGGGGTTTTGAACAAGGGTAACCCTTTCACCCTTGTGTCCAAAGGCTTATTTACATCATGATTTTCCTAAAATCTATGAGGTTTTACATGAATTTGAATTGAGATTTTTCACCCATTATTATTGAATGCATTATCTTGATATTTACCATGAATTAAGAGTCAAATAGGATGATTTCTGCATGTTTTATTGAGAATTTATAGCTGGGTATAAACCCATGATTTTACTTCTTCAAAAGCTAATATTTGCAATGTTTGAGATATTGAAGCATATGACTATATTGAGATTTTGAGATAAATTGCTGAAATTCTCTAATTTCCACATGATTTATGAATCTATATGCTATATATTATGCTTTTGATAAGCTTTAACTTGATATTGAACTGTGGGTTAGTAAGCCCTATTTGGGACTTGTGAATTTGTGAACTCTTGTGCTATAAGCTCCCATGATTTGAGTATTTTGAGATGATTGAGAAATGAATTGACCTAATGGTCTGAGAGCTTTGAAATCCACTTCACTATATAAGATTATTGATTTGATTATTGGGTTCGTGGTGAACCATGAGATTATTCTAAAAATGGATTTTTATGAGATGAGCGCAGATAATCCAAAGGGATTAGTATTTAGCACCGAGTGGGTAAGTTACTACGGTTTCTTACCCCAAAACTATGTGCCACCATAGGTTGGGCCTGAGACCAAGTTTATGATTATTGGGCCTAAGGCCGAGTTAATATTAGGCCCGAGGCCGAGTTTTGTTTAGTGGTCACTAGACACAGGTTATACTTCCTGGCAAGAGTATGACTCTCCTCCCCAATGGGGGGTCTCTTTCTTAGGAGGACAAAACATTGGACTCCATGTAGCTCACATGATTTATGTCGGTTACGAGAACCTCCCCTGCCTTTCAAACTTAAGATCAACTACTTCCTCGAAAACTAAAGTATTTTCCCTCCTATGAGCTATTTTCCTACTAATGAGGTTGTAAAATAGTTTCCTAGCTAAAAGTATTCCCTTCATATGAATTGTCTCTTCAAAAGGAAGTGTTTTCCCTTGATTTGGTATTTTCCCATGAAACCTTGAGATGAGTTATTTTCACTAAACTAGAGTATCTTTCTTTTGAGATTGAATGATTTCCCTAAAGCTTGAAATAAGATATTTTCCTAAAGTGAATGAAATGCCTTTAAGCATATTTCAAAGTGATATGATTTCGAATTCCAAGTATTTGAGTTCAAAAAGAGTTATGAGATCGTGAGCACTAATGAAGTTTTACTCTCCTTGAGGCATATGCATGAGTTGATAGTATTGTTTAAAGGCCCTTTGATCTTGAGTATTGAGAATAAGAGAAGATTTTTGATTTTAAGGTTAAAGAATGATGACTCACAAAATTTGTGTTATGTGTCTCATCTTATATGATTTATGAGCTTTACATTTGATACTTGTTCAAGCTATGTGAGTCATCCCATTTTGCATCTATAATTTGACTGAAGAAGGTTGATACTATTTTATACATGTGTATTCACCCCTATATACTCAGTACATTCCTAAGTGCTGATCCACATATACGTCTATGTGCTATATTATCTCATAATGTAGGTACAAATTATAGTATATGTACCATGTACGATTAATTCACAGCTTTTAATTGGCAGGTGATGAGTCTTTTTGATTCTAGGGCTCGAGTCAGTGATACAGTTGAGACGAGTGGTATATCTGTTTTTAGTGGTATTGAGTCGGAGTGCTTGGGAGTTATGACCCAACTACCCATTGTTTGTAGTAGTAGAGTCTTCATAGATAGTGGGTAGAAGTTGATGTATTGGGTTTCGATTTTGTTGTAAAAAGTTGAGTTGTAACCTTGTGAGTCCAATTTTGGTATTAAGCAAATTCATATTAGAGTTATATTCTGCCTTATTCTTTTAGTTCTATGCATTTTATTCAGTTTTTTATGTGTGATTCCAAGTGAAGGGTTAGCTTGGGGTCACTTATGACCCTAGGCACCGAATAGCATCCCGAGGAGTGATTTTGGATCATTACAGATGGTATCAAAGCACAAGGTTCAAGTATCCAAGGGTGTCTATGAAGCCGTATCTAGTAGAGTCTTGTGGAATGGTACGAAGACATTTGTATTTTTATTTGAGAGGCTACAAGGTATTTATGAATGGTCTCCATTCATTCGAGTCTTAGATCGTGCTATAGAGAGATTCTCTATGCACTTATGCAGATCCTCAACTTTCTCTATTCAGGCCATCTTCGCCTTATTTTCAAGGTATCAAAAATAGTCAAGCTTGAATCTTTACAGATAGTAGTAGCATTGTAATTGAGTTAGAGGTACCCCATCAGTGTTTTTGAGTTCCAATGATTACAATGCTTTATTTGTGATTCATAAAAGTTGGGCACTAAGCCTAAGTTAGAAGTGCTTTCAGATTCCTCTTCAAAATCCATGATGTGTAGCTATGCTTCCTTACCCATGTATTACTCTTGAGATATCATTATTCCTATGTTTCGATTCCTTCCCAGATAACGTTCTTAGATTGGCTAGTAAGAAGCTTTAGAAGTCTCTCAAAGCGGCTTGATAAGAGCCTTGTGGTGTGTCAGGAGTCCCTCGTGATGGAAGTTATTGCCTCACTATTATGAGTCTTGCAAGTGAAATAGAATGAGATATGTATTCTTAGATCATTGAATATTGTATGTCAAGTTTTTATCTTTTGCAATATGTAATCTTGTTATCATTTTCTTTTTGAAAAGAAAAAAATCAAGTCTAGTGCAGCCGTGTGGGGCTCTTTCGATTCACTAGCATAGTTTCTTTGTTATTCATCTTATTTTCTTATTCAAAACATAAAACCAAAGTCTAGTGAAGCCGTGTGAGGCCTATTTCAATTCACTAGCAACTTGTTGTGCATTCTGTTATTCTTGTATTAGTTGGAACTGGGGGTTTAGAGAGGTGGTGATAAGATAAGCGGTAAGGGCCATTAGTTGAGCTTATATATATATATGTATAGCTAAATTTTATTGCACATATATGGGCTATTAATGAAGTATTGTGTCCTTGCTTTTTTATTTGTGTGAGGTAGAGATAGAGTCATTAGTTAAGGAGAAATATTATTTGTTGATGTATGAAGAGAGTTGTTGATGGTAATTGTTACGTTGGAAGGTACATGTTATTGATGAAAGTACTTGGTAAATGGGTGTTATTGATTTAGGCACCCCTGAGATTATAGGTTGGAGTTTAGTTGAGACTTATAGGGCTATGAGCTATGTTGGGGCTGTATAAATAGGTGGATAGTAATGATGTGTAGAAGGAGGGTGTGTTGATGAATTGGAAATAAGATGGGCCATGTGATTGTGATCGATTATTATCGGTTATGAAGTTTGAGTGGGCATGTGAATTTGATCTTTTGTTTCATGACATCTAAGTGAGATTAGCGGTAGACACTAAGCTTGAATGATTGGTGGTCATGCAAGTGGAGGTGACGATTTCTTATTTAATGGTACTAGTTATAGGAAAGTGATCTAATAGGCTTGAACAGTGTGTGCAAGGGCCTAATTTTGTTTGATTCGTAATCAAGTTTGATGTTGTATGTATGATGTAGAAGTACGCCTAAGGTGCCATAGGGCTGCTTTGCTCTAAAGATTATTACATGTTGTCTAGTTAGTAGTAATGCTGAGTTGCTAGGTTGGACTAGAGATATTATAAATAAAGGTATTGTGCATGATTTTGATCCTCATGGTTTATAAACATAAGTTATAGGCAATGTAGAGGTAGGCTATGGCAGGAGTGGTGTGGTCTGTCAGAGAGTGAGAGGTACCCGTTCTAAATGTTAAGTAGTAAATGAAGACTATTGGGGTTATAGATGGATGATGTGTACCTCAGGAGGTAGTTTTATGAGTTGGCATCATGCCTTGGGGAGTGATGTGATAGAGCGTGAGTAGGGCAGTTACAGCTAACTGAGGACATGACCCTGGATATGAAGATTTAGAGAAAAAACATTAGGATAGAGGGCTAAGGGTGTGGATGCATCATAGTTGGTAATTAGGTGGACTTTGATGTCCTTGGTTTGGCAATGTGCAATTTGTTGTGAATGTCATAACTATGTTGTTTTATGGTGTCCTATGATTTGAATGCTTTTGTATGCTGCCTTTTTGTCTTGAGCCGGAGGTCTATTGGAAATAGCCTCTCTACTTCTTTAAGGGTAGTGGTATGGACTGCGTATAATCTACCCTTTCCAGATTCCACTTATGTGGGAATATATTGGGTTTGTAGTTGTTGTTGTTTTACGCTTTGAAGTGCAGTCATTCGGGTCAAGTTCTTTTATTTATGTGCATTATTATATCCCCGACTCTAGAGAAAGGTGATGACAGTCGGACCAGAGTTTATGTGATGGTTTACCCCCTTGGAGCGATGGCTTAAGTCTAACTAGGTCGAACCTTAAGACTCTAGTGGATGTAACAGTGATCCATAGAATAGCTTCGAGAAGGATTGATGCTTGACCCTAATCTCATTTTAGTGCTTTCTGTTGTCCCAGTACCTGCTCATATTTTCCATTTCTGTTCCATTATCCTAAGTCATGTTCTTGCATATGATAGAGAATTATGTACTCTCCTAGTCCTGAAATGAGGGGTTCTAGTGCCTTTGGCAGTCTAGATCATATCCCATGAGTTTTGAACTCCAAACTTGGATCATGCAACTCGTGACTTAAGTACTCAAGCAATGCTTTTAGTGATTCGCGAAGCCCAGATTTGTATCACGTATGTTCTCAGGCTAAACTGCTTTGATAATTTTGTGATGTTAAAGTCCTCAAGAGTCAGTTGAGTGCCAAGTAGGTGCAATGTCCCTTCATACTCTAGGTCCTCATGTTCTAACTTTTTAGCGACCTCTTTCTTAGGTTGCGATAGAGATAATGGATAGTTGTATCGATAGGAGAGAGTAGATGTGTCATGTTGGGAAAGATA
The DNA here is from genome assembly GCF_002878395.1 of Capsicum annuum. Lineage (NCBI taxonomy): Eukaryota > Viridiplantae > Streptophyta > Magnoliopsida > Solanales > Solanaceae > Capsicum > Capsicum annuum. Next base: position 167,534,248 of record NC_061119.1, read on the forward strand.
GTTGTATGTATAGGTTGACTCTTGAGTCCCTCTTGTCCAAGAAACTCTAGAACCCTTTTCTGAAGTTCAAAGATTCTTATGTTTATGAGTTTTCATGATTTATGTGAGTTGAAATTGATTTCATGCTATGATTGAGTTGTGACTCGTGTTTGTTTACAAGGTTATCAAGCTTTGACCCTAGTATATGATATTCATGTGATGTCCATGATAAACCCTTTTCACGTTGCTTATTAGATGATGTGTTCATGCCAATTGAGTGAAGAAAAATAAGCAACGCATGCTCCCCATATGTTTGATAAAATACTTATGTGAAGGAATTAGAGCTAATACGGCATGTTGACTAGGACCCCTCCATTTGTGTGAAAGCTCATGCATGCTAAATGTTTGTTGAAAAGCCTCAGTGAATGAATTATGACACGATAGTTTGGAATTTCCCCGATTATGTGCTCTTTGATATATGCTAAGCCTTTGATACATGCTAGGTGTTTGATGGATGAGCTGTGATATGACATGAAGTTTCCCAAATTATGTGTTCTTTGATACATGCTAAAACCCCAAATACGTGCTACGTGCTTGATGCAAGACCTTTTTGAATGGAGTGTGACCCAATAGAATTCCCTCCCCTAAGTTACCACGTACTTATAATCCCTAAATGCTTGAAGTAACGTCTTAGTAATTGTGATGGTGAATGAATTCCCATAGTCATGAATGGTTATGTTTTACCTTACTGTTATCAAATCCTGGGGGTATATGTACCCGATAATTTAGTTGCTGTCTGGAGCCCGTGTCCGTCTTTGCGATGATCTCAGTCGAGCCATGATTCTCAGAACTCCATGAGTTATAGAACTCAGGACTCTCAGAAAGTTAAAGAACTTGAGTAATCTCGGTATCGTTAGCACTTTAGCCTCAGTTGTATACTTTGCTCAGATCTAGTAGTATACACGTATCAATTCAAACCTTTGTAGTATTTGAGTACTCTTCTCAGAGTTCAGTAATATTTCGCCAGATAGCGGAACTAAGCAAATTTGGCTATTCATATGAGTCGACTTAATTAATCAACTTCAGTACCATCAGTTCCCGAGGTCACTCGTTGAGAGTACTGACCTCAACCTCTGTACTCAGTTATCTGTATCGAGAGGTCCAATTATTCAGTATCTGTGTTATTAGACCCCGAGATCATCCACCAGATAGGCTTGATCTCAGATTCAGTTTAGTATCCTTATTATTCCAAGATCACCCGCTAGATGGACTTGATTCCAATAACATATTCAATTGAGTGTTCTTGTTACCATATCCAGGGGTTACCCATTAGATAGGTTTGATCTCAATTTTGGATTCGGTTGATTATTTTCTTTGACAGATTTAGAGATTTCCCCACTAAATAGGTCTGGTCTCAGACATAATCATTTCTCATCATTGACAGTAGGTTCAGGGATCATCTGTTAGGGAGGTTTGATCCCAGATTTAGTCGGTCAAAAATAGCAAGTGCTGAATACATCATGAGCTAACTCTTCATTATAAGACTTAGGCAAGTTAGCCTAAATTTAGACGAAGGTAACACCTTTTCTTCATTTAGTTCCTCTCTAATCTGGGATTCAGTATACAGATGTTCCTATCGTAACAAATGCATTCTTTGAGTGTGTTGGGTTTGAAAAGGTATAGATTCAGTGTGATAAGTATTTCAGCTGTGCACCTTCAGTTTTCTCTATTTTTCCAAGCCTGACTATCTACATTCGAGGATGAATGTTCCCTAGGGGGAGATATTATAAAATCCCGCAAAATTCCCTCATAGTTTAAGCCTTAGAGCATGTTGAATGAAGTGTCATTTCGGCCTTAAAAGTTTGAGAGGTGTTTTCACAAGTGTGAAATATTTTGAACCGTGTGGAATTTCCCTAATATCGAAATTTTGTCATGTAGCCAGGTTTGACGGATGATTTGATGGACCGTCAAGTCTGCGATGGACCATCAATCGTCCCATCAAAATCAAGTCATGGCCCCTTTTTCTGGCCATCGTGCGATGGCCAAAATGATGGACTGTTAGCTTTTCGATGGATCGTCACTTTGACCGTCGCTCTAAGGCAGTGTGGTCTCATCCTGGCCATCGTGCGACAGACAAAATGGTGGACTGCCAAACTTTCAATGGACCGTTACTGAGACCGTCAGAGTGAGGCAGTCTGTCCCTTCTTCTGGCCAGCTTGCAATGAACGATCCGACGGACCGTTGAACTTTTGACGGACCGTTGATTTGACCTTCGCAGCCCCCGTTCAGTATTTTTCACCCATTTTTGAAGGGATATTTCATTCTTTTCCCCTCTTTTATACCCTCCTATATATTCTATACGAAGAAACTACCTCATTTTCCCATCTCTAACACTAATGAGCTAGGGTTTCCTCTTACAAATCAAATCAAGACAAAATTCTTCTCCAAGGAATCTAAGAACTCACCATGGATTCTTCAAATTAAGTTGAGATTCAAGTTTCCTAAGTCAAGTGTGGAAAGAACTCTCTTTCAAGGATAAGAAGAAGAGTTTAGAGAAAGCTTGTTCATCCAATGTCATAATCTAAGGTATGTAGGGTTTTGAACAAGGGTAACCCTTTCACCCTTGTGCCCAAAGGCTTATTTACATCATGATTTTCCTAAAATCTATGAGGTTTTACATGAATTTGAATTGGGGTTTTTCACCCATTATTATTGAATGCATTATCTTGATATTTTCTATGAATTAAGAGTCAAATGGCATGATTTCTGCATGTTTTATTGAGAATTTACAGCTGGGTATAAACCCTATGATTGTACTTCTTACAAAGCGAATATTTGAAATGTTTGAGATATTGAAGCATATGACTATATTGAGATTTTGAGATAAATTTCTGAAATTACCAGATTTCCACATGATTTATTAATCTATATTCTATATATTATGCTTTTGATAAGTTTTAACTTGAGATTGAACAATGGGTTAGTAAGCCCTATTTGGGACTTGTGAATTTGTGATCTCTTGTGCTATAAGCACCTATGATTTGAGTATTTTGAGATGATTGAGAAATGAATTGACCTAACGGTCCGAGGGCTTTAAAATCCACTTCACTATATGAGATTATTAATTTGATTATTGGGTTATTGATGAACCATGAGATTATTCTAAAAGTGGATTTTTCTGAGATGAGCGTAGATAATCCAAAGGGAGTAGTATTTATCACCGAGCGGGTAAGTTACTATGGTTTCTTATCCCAAAACTACGTGCCACCGTAGGTTGGGCCTGAGGCTGAGTTTATGATTATTGGACATAAGGCCAAGTTGATAATGGGCCCGAGGTCAAGTTTTGTTTAGTGATCACTAGACCCAGTTTATACTCCCTGGCAAGAGTACGATGCTCCTCCCCAGCGTGGGGTCTCTTCCTTAGTATCACCAAGGAAAGATTCATGCATTTATACACTAGGAAAACCCGCAACTAACCCATTTGGCTACTACTAGCCATATCATAACATTTTAAGTTTCTAGAAGTGTAGAAGATATTATTGTTACCTTGTAGATCATATGAAGTGTGTTCTTCACCTTGTTTTGCATCATGGAAGCCTACATGCTTCACATCATAAGGGAATGTGTCAAGACTTCTCCTTGGAGGCATTTCTTCATCACCTTTCCCAAAGTTGGAACTTTCGGCCAAGGACTTCATTAGATCATCAATCATGTGTTTGGGAGGAACTCTTTTTGGATTCTCCTTTGGGAATTTATGACCTTGAACCTTCACATAAAAAGATATGATACTTGATAAAATGCCAGTATCTAGGTTAATGAGTAATAAGGGGCCTTTGCTGGAAAGTCCCACAATCAAGTGTTTCATTCTGTTTTGTTGCATTGCTTTCTCCCCATCTTCAACTCGTCTACTCTTGGATTTCTCTTACCTTTCCCTCTTCTCTTTATCCTTCAACTTCCTCACTTGTTGATAAATTTTATTTACTTTAGATGGTTAAAGAGGATGAAGAGTG
>NC_061119.1:167541236-167562433 GCF_002878395.1 Capsicum annuum
CTACATGCATTCAACCATTGAAGTTTGTAAGGATTCAGATGAGGGGTAGTGGGTAGTTTCAAGTAGTCAACCATGGTGACACAAGATATGTTAACACAACTCCTAATATCTATGATCATAGAGCACAACCTCCTTTAATAAGGCACTTGGTATGCAATATATTATCTCTTTAGCTTGGATCATCTAAGGCCCTACTAAACATAGATCTTCTTCACCTTCTTCATTTTGTACCTCATTATCCCCTTGCTCTCCATCTTGAGGCTCAGCCTCATTCCCCTCAATTTTTAATTCCACCTCCTCTCCAAGAGAGTATAGATCCCCTTCCATAAGGATAACATTTATTTGGTTTGGAAACTCACTAGCCTTGTGTCCCCACCCTTGACATTTAAAGCATTGAAAACCCTTAGAATTGGAAGTAGAAGACTTGTTACCTTCATGTTTTGGAAGATACTTTGGGGCAACCTTATTCTCGGTTTCTTTAGTATTGAATGGAAGATTTTTGTCCTTGTTCAATCCCAAACAGTCAAAACACATGATCTATACACCTGATACATTAGTAAAGAGTCACCCACGAGAGTAGAGATTCATTATGGTATAAATAATGAATCCCAAGATAACTCTAACTATTAGTCAAACTAAAACGACACATAAGAATAAATGGATCCTAGATTAAATAAAGAAAAAGTCGACTGATGGCACACCAATATTGTGCCTATGATAATAGCATCCGAAGACTCAGTCTCAGGTCTAGCAGGAACAATGTACAACTGACCATGCTCGCTACCTGCTTGGGCTTCTGACCAATCTCCTATCCTACCTACCTGAGAACCTTCGTGAGCTTTTTGAGGACTACCTCAATGATTATGCACACCATCTCTAGCTGAGGGATATATGGTCCTAGCTGATAGAACACTCGAGCTGAAGGAACCACCTCTTCTCAATTGGGTAAATCTCTCAAGAAATAACCAAAAGCCCCACAACCATAACATGCCCTAGCAATGTACTGAAACCAAAAGATCTTACTTACCCAAAATAAACACCATGACTAGAATAAGTAGAAGATAAACCCCTCAATGGCTAAATACTACTCTGGATAGGATGATCACTATAACTAGACTGGTCTCTATCTATAATTTGAAGCATGGCCTAAACAGGCCAATTGGACTAATCCTCATATTGATATGGCTAATGTGGAGGATAACTACTTTGAGAACTATTGCCTCTAAATCGTGAGCCATTACGGATCCTACTGAAACTACCCTGATATGGCGGCCTCTTATTGCTACCCCCTTGGGCCTCACAATGTATTTCTGCAGTAACCTTAGCATGATCAGAAACCTCAACAAAAGATCTACCCCCAAAAACCAGACTCTGTGTAGACATGAGAAGAGGAATTCTTAATCCCCTAACAAAGCAACAAACGCTCTCATACTTAATAGTTAAAATAGAAGTAGCATGCCTAGCCAACTCATGAAATCGAGACTCATACTCCACAACAATCATAGAGCCCTACTCCAACCTTGAGAATGGATCCTTTAGAGGATCCCTAACACTTTGAAACATATACTTTTCCAAAAAGATCTCAGAGAACTAAGTCCATATCAATGGGGAGATCCAGTTACATGGAATCAAGAAGACCTCTCCATCAGTGTTGAGCTGCCAAGTACTATAGAAAATAGTGTAGTCCATACCACAAGTCTCAATTAGGAATAAATGTAGAGCCTATCCTCAAAAGAAATCAAGAACTCATATGAATCCCCGACTGGTGCACCAAAAAACCTAGGCGGAGCCAATTTCAAGAATCTACCCAAAATTTTTTTCTCTTAAAAAAACATTATAGGCTGGGAAACTATCGGTTGAGAAACCACCAGTGCAGGAGGGACCTCAACTCTGGGAGCCATAATTATAGGCTGTGCCCTTGCCTTAATACCACTATGATCCATAAACTGTGCACTATCAGATGATCACCATCAACCAATCCCAAAAGGTGAACCAATGCATCCCTGAGCACTGAATAAAAAATAAACCCTGGTAGAGCCTGGGCTGATCCCTAGCCCATCATTGGCTAGGGCAAAAGAACCTCTAGCTCGAGAGTAGGAATAGGGTCTAGTAAAGGCCCTTTTTCCTAGCACTTAGTAGGGGATACATCTCTAGGCTATCCACGAACAACAACAGGATCCTTAAGCTTGATCTCAAGATCCTCGTCTTGTGTATTAGTAGCACGTGTCCTACCCATCTATAAAAGAGTAAAACCAAAGGAATTCTTTAGAATCAAACTCAGACTCTTAGAAAGAAATAAGTGAAAAAAGTGAAAAACTTCTAAGAATATCCTATAGCCTTCCAAAGATAAGAAATGGACGTCATCGTTTTGATATGTGGTACTTTACTAAATATTTGCTCTTTTATGAACAATACCAATGAACCTAGGCTCTAATACCAATTTGTCATAACCCGATTCACGATTCATAATAGCATCTACTTTATCCCGCCAGTAGGTAGGAAAACCATAGCCTAGAGCTATAAATAATGGGCTAATTTGGTGGAAAATGGTCTAAAAGTAAAAAATAAACAACTAAAGACTTATAATAACAACTAAAGACTTATAATAACAATAAAAAGCACCACATTCTTACAGAACACAAGAGGAACTTGGTTCACTCAAGCACTCTCATTTCTAGCTGATATACACAACACAAGAAGAAATCATTTCTTGTGTTGTCAAAGTAGTGGTCTACTCTCTTCTTGAAAGGAAAGTGATGTTCAATATTACAAGTGATTTCAAGAATAAGCTAACTAAGGAGAGCAAGACTAAAAGGATCCTATAAATAGTCTATCATAAAAGTTATGAAGAAAGGACCCTTCTACCCTTAATGAAAGGGGTGGGTTTGGAATACAAAAGTGGACAGCTTTGGTGTGTTTTGTAACACTTAAGGAAATTCCTCACATGTTAATGCATATACTCCTTTGGGCGGCTCTAATACATGCTCCAATATGTTTATTTTTGTAAATGTATCTTGAAGCCTTTGTAGTTCCCAAGCTTGGATCCTAGTGATTGGTCTCGAGCCCATAATACCCGTATCATCCTCTCCATCTTGAAAGGAATTTGTCCTTAAATTTGCACCTTGCAAAACCAAAGAGAGGGAAAACCCACAATCCTTATGATAGGAGGGTTAGCATTAGTACCACAAATTATATAGACATGCCAAGGGGGTACACTTTTGTAATACAACCAAAAATCCTTTGTTATGATCATGAAACACGTACCACAAGCATCACAAAGGACATGGCTAAGATAAACATCAAGGAAAGAGGAGTGCAATCCAAAACTATCACATATGTCATCAAGCCAAGGTTGTTCACATTTGAAATATACCCTTGGGTCCTTGGTGTGTGACATGAAAAACTTAGTATGAATGTCACAAAGGAAGTGGCTTTGGCAAAGATCAATAGATAAGGAAAGTACAATGGTCTTAATGGCTTTACTAAACCTAAAAGGTTCTACCTTTATCTTAGGAACCATAAGATATATTTGTTTCATTACCTCTACAAAGGACCTCATCAAATATAGTGCCACTATTGATTTTAAGATCCACCTCAACCACATATCACCATCATGCAAACAAGAAAATCAGCCACCAAACTTCCTACCACTACACAATACAAATTTAACATTAACATGGTTATCATCATAGGTAAAGAGGTAGTATAGAAAGGAATCAAGTGTGAAGACATCTTGCCGAGGGAGTACACTTTTAAAATTCAACTAACAATCCTTTATTTTTACCATGAAACACGTAGTTTGAAAATTACAAAGGATAGGGATAAAATAATCATCAAGGAAAGATAAGCATAAGTCGAGTCAACTCTTTTCCAACCCACTAATGTTCCAAGATCAAAGGGATGGTGTAACCATGGGTATAAGTTAAGATTAACCAATTCTTTTACTAGGATATCATCCAAGACTAAAGAGTTATGGCTAAGAAGTCTTCTCTTAATAGAAATCACACCTTTATTCAAAAGTTTTACAAGTATATAATTACCTTGAGCAAAACTAGTAGCACGGTTTGCATCGTACAAGCTCAAAGGAATAGGTCCAATATCATGATCAATATTACAAGAATGAATACTAACTTAAGGATTTTGAATCACTCCACTCATATGATCAATTAGTGAACTATCCTTAAGAGAAAATTTACCAACATATGTAATAAAAGAACTACCAAGGAAGGATTCATGCTTTTCTACACTATGTAAACCTGAAGCTACTTCACATTGGATACTAATATCCTTATCACAACATTTCAAGCCTAAGGAAGTATAGAGTGTAGCAATTATACCTCGGTGTATGCCATAACAGTCCACTTGTTTGTAGCTCTCGGCCAAGGGTGTTACTAGCTCATTTTCCATGTTATAGTGTGGAACCCCTTTTTGATCTTTCTTTGATAGCATATGAACTTGAACCTGTACGTAAGAAGGATCAATTCTAGGCAAAGTACCAATATATGGTTTAGTGAGTATCAAAGATCCTTTGTGGGCAAACCCCACAGGCACATTTTTCTTTCCCTTTCCTACTTCACAACTCGTGGTTTCCCTTTCCCTTGCCTTTTTTTCTTCACATTCTTCTTGTATATCACCACTAAGTTTCTCTCCATCTTGAGCCTTGGTATCATTCTCTTTGGATCCTAACTCTCTCTCTTTTTCTACTCAGATGGGGTGTTTCTAGGTTAGTTTAGCTTGGGAAGGAGACATTGAATTTAGTGTAATGTAGGGTCTTTGAATTGGAGGATTTGGGTTTAGGGATGGAATTTGGGTTCCAAGTACATATTGTGGGACTTGGTGGAGTTAGGAACGGCTAGGTCCATCTTGTTCTCAGTTTGGGGAGTAAAGATTGTCTTGATTTGTAGCACTTGATGGATACAATCTTTGGTGCAAGGTCTCGGGAGTAATAGTAGGTGAGGTGTTTTAAGGGGTATGAGGTCGAGAACTCCTTTGGCTTTCCACCCTCTCCAATCTCTCACTTATTGAGGCCACATTCGAGTCCAACTTCTCAACATTTGCCTTCATCCTAGCCACACCTCGAGACAAAGTTTCAAGATTAGCTAAGAGAGCATTTATAACATTATTGTCCACTGTTGGAGCATTAGAATTTTCGGGTTCCATTTGCAATTTTACCTACAAAACAAGCAAATGTTAGTTCAAAATATGCTCACACATTCTTCACACTCGGCTTCCTCACTTGGTTCTTCAAATGTTGTAAGATGGCTATCAATCCTTGAGTGCTTAGGAATGAGCCTACTGTTGAGTTAGAATGGATTTCGGTTTTTAAGACTCAAGAAAGCTTCGTACGCACTTGAACCAATAACAACTATGAGTTGTAAACGAACAAAGCACCACAAAGAACATTGACACGAAGACGTACTCGAAAACTAGTTCACAATTGGTAGGTTATTACTTAGTTGCCAACTAGTTTAGAAGTAAATAGAAAGAAAACTAATAGAGACAATGAAAGAAACTTGGAAGGTACTATTACTTGAGTTTCCGTTTGGTGTTGTTGTTTTGTTGATGTTTGATGTTGTCCAACTTGAATAATTCAATTTTGTTTGTTTGGTGGGGCTTTTTTGGTTTTTGAAATGAAAGACAAGGCCTTGAAATATTTTTTTAAAAGTCCAAAAAGATGTCAATAAACTTTTCACCAACTTGTACCAAAATGGAAAAACACCTTTTTGCTTTGGCTTTGTTCCTTTCCTCTTTTGGTTCTTCTTGAAAAGGGTTTTGACACTCTATTGGTAAGGGAGCTTTTGGGAGGTATTTTGTTGATTTGCTTCTTTGGGTGTGGTCTTGAAACTATTTTCAAGACAAACACAAGACTTAACCTCTCTCTTCCCCTTTTCAAATCAAACACACCTTTTGTTGAACATTCACCTCAAGAACATTATGAACAACAATAAGAACACTTATGAACAACAACAATATTTAAGCCGTCCAACCCTTCAACAACACTAAACAAAGGCTCAAATCTTGGACCTTAGACTCAAGTGTGCTAGTAAAAAAATAAGATAACACACGAAACTACTAAGACAATCAAAATAACACCTAAATCTATGCTTTAAATCTCAGCCAAGACACACAAACAAGACACAACTTCTCTACCAAGGTATAAAAATGGGAACAACTCTTTTTTTGTGAGATTTTCGATTTTGGACACCTCTTATAGTGTTAGGAAACAAAGATCTAACCCTATAACACACAACACACAAAATTCAAGACCAAAATTTTGTCCAAGAACCAAAAAAAAAATGGGACAACTTCACAATTTTTGAGTTTTTCAGCTTTTCAACACCTTTTTTTTAAGTGAACAAGCCCAAGATTGATCTTGTGGGAACAAAATCAATGATGGGTCTGATGTCAAATGATACCAAACGGTATCTAAAAGATCACAAAAATAGTCTGAAAACACACAAACAGTCCATACACACAAGACACTAAACGGAAACAACAAACTCAAACTTAAATAATAAAAAAGATATGTAACTTGACACAATGAGAACTCATAATGAAGCAACTAAAGAGTTTATTAATACTCTAAGACCTCCACGAAACAAGTTAACAAGCACCACGTTCTTGCAAAACACAAGAGGAACTCGGTTCACTCAAGCACTCTCATTTCTAGCCGATACACACAACACAAGAAGAAACCATTTCTTGTGATGTTAAAGTGGTGGTATACTCTTTTCTTGAGAGGAAAGTGATTTTCAATATTACACGTGATTTAAGGAATAAGCTAACTAAGGAGAGCAAGACTAAAAGGATCTTATAAATAGTCTATTTCAAAAGTCATGAGGAAAGGGCCCTTCTACCCTTAATGAAAGGGGTGAGTTTGGAATGCAAAATTGGTTAGCTTTGGTGTGTTTTGTAACACCTAAGAAAATTCCTCACATATCAATGCATATACTCCTTTGGGAGGCTCTAATACACGCTCCAATACATCCATTTTCATAAACCTGCGTTGAAGCCTTTGTAGTTCCCGAGCTTGGATCCTAGTGATTGGTCTCGAGCCCATGATACCTGTTTTAATCATTGACCAACTAAGATAAATAATGATATAAATATGATAAAGCTGCAACATAAATAAGCAAAGTCAAGGTAAGAGGGCAAACCTAGAAATAAGCTCTAACACTATAAATAAATAACCGAAACAAACATAACATAAAAGAAAGCATAATTAATACTGTAAGATTGCCCCCATAAGACAATAAGTATGAAAAATAAAATAACCCAATGTGGGTCCCCATAATCCTGAAGGGTCCAATTAAAGGAAAGTAAATTGCCCAAGATCTAAAAATTTATCGAATATCAAGCCATAGCCATAACTCCATCCATAATGTACCATATCATTAATAAACTCTTAATGTCGAAATTGAACCTGAACTTAGTAGAATTATCATTATTATCATCATTTGTTGGAATTGAGCTAGAATTCATGTCATCAATATCATCATCACTTCCCGAACTTGAATCGAAACTCAATATCAGTAAACCACCGAGTTTTGTCTGGAATTAGCACCAACTCCAAAATACCAAACTAACATATATCTTATTTCCAATCTCATTAAAGTCTAAATAAGTATTTAAAAGTTTATAACATGTGTATATAAGTTTACAAAAGCTAACACAAATCTTGGCCTAAGGTGGGTTGGATGGGCCACTTCTAATACACGAAATCCATTCTAAGGTAAATTCTATTTTGAACTAGGATAAGGTATCTAAATTCACTTCTAGACGTTACACAAGCCACAATTAGCCATAATGTAGCAATTCTACCTAAATCATGGGCAACTAAGTTAATTTCGCCTAAATTACGGTTCCTTAATAGGCCAACAATCCAAATACTACTAATTATATCAATCATACCTCCAATATCTAAATATCTTCCCATATCTAGAATAGTATTATAATTATACTATGAATTAGCTCAATATATGAAGAAGGTAAACCTAGCCTAACTGGATGCTGAAGAAAAGCTCGAAGAATCTGCTAAACAGATTATTTCCCTTTTTGATAAGCTTCCGTAAGATGAAATTCTATCAAAATGAAAATATACTCATAAAAAAAGAACAATAATACCCATATTGCATTATTGTTCTTCGAGTCTAAAATTACATAAAAATTCCATATGAGGTCCACTTGCATAATTGCACTTTTGAAACCGACAAAACATTCCTCTTTGCTTAAGGAATATTTGCCTTCAAGAATGGGTGAATTCCAATCTCTAATGCTGCTACAACCAACCCACCAATATTCTAGAGATTTTGGAAAAAATATGGAGGATTTAATCATCAAATTATGAAAGCTTACCAAGAATTCAGAGAAATAATGCATAATTTAAGTTCACAAATGCTCCAAAATCACCCATCAATGTTTCTCCCAAGTTTTCACAATTTTTATGGTTCTATATTCTTAAAAATAAGTGAAAAATGAGAGAAATCAGGCTAAGTGGTGATTTTATATGCACCAAGGCCCACTGTAGCAGCCAACGCTAAAGAGCCAGGTGATCTCTAAAGCGGTACTAGCCTACTATTCCAGGCCGTTAAAGCGGGCCTTGGGATGCTTTAATGGTAATCGTTAAAGTGATTTGATTACTATTAAAGAGGTATCTGTTGGCTGTGCTAGACTGCTAAAATGCCTAATGGGCCAATAAAGTGCCCAACGCTAAAGTGCCCAAAGGGCTGCTTTAGCGGTCACACCAGATTTCATGAACCAGCTGGAGACTTGGAATTTTTTAATTCTCCGCTGGTCCCTCGATATTCTTCTAGAAACCCTTATACTCAAACAACCAATGTTACCCTATCAAATTTGACATTCTAGACTAAATGGTCCAGTCAAAAGGTTATTTCTATAGTTAGTGGGTCCCACACTCACGTGTCATTTTTCTTAACTTTCAACCATTTGCCTAAAATAAATCTGGGAGACTCAGGACTCATATCAAGGGTCCATCTAGCCTAAAATCGGCACTCCAGAGCTGTTGGAACTATCAAAATTGGCATAGAGGTCGTTTGACTAAATTTTTGCCTAGTAGCCGATTTTAACCTGGGAAAACTTTAAAACAGGAAATTGGATCTAAAAATCAATGAAACTATCCGATAATCAAACTGTTAGTTCCAACAAGTCATAAATGATTTGGGCAGTTATAGAAAAGCCCTAAACAGTAAAAATGAGTGAAAGTATAGAAATTGACCTTGAGGGTCATTACACATTTTTAGATTTTCTTGATGGTTTTACTACTATCTAACACTCAAAAGCTTGTTAAACATTTATGACATGATTAAATTAAAGTCATAGATTGAATATATTCAAATATTTAGTGCATGTTGGTCCATAAGATATTTCTACTTTTTTTTTTAAATTTTATCACTTTATTTTAAAAATATTGTTTGGCCATAAAAATTCCAACTTGGATTTGTATTTGGAAAAATGAAAACTAGTGAAATAATTTCAACTCCAATTTACTTTCATGTCTAAACGCAATTCCACTCCAAAAACTTGTAATTTCATGGATAAAACACCTAATTAGTTTATTGTATAGTGAAAAAAGGTGGGGTTATTGGTTTCTGACTATTGTAGGATCATGCCACGACCCAAGTCCATCATGAGTCCCACACTAATTCTCTTGTGGGAGAATCATTTAACCCGAGTAAAAAATAACAAAATTTTTTTATTGATAGCTTTTAACTCAAGAATTGAATGTCAAGTACTATCTTTTAAATTGAATGAAGTTTATTAGCTTTTAAATTGAATGATGTTTATTAGCTTTTAAATTGAATGATAACCCCGAATGTTATCACGATCTCAGTTATAGTTACTATGTATTCACGCATGCATTCTCACCTTCATATTAGTTAGTTAGTCAGTATTGTTCATGTATATGAACCCCACATTCAACCTACCTCACATGCATACCAACACATTTAAAATACTAACGCATTTGCTCTATGGTGTCTTATACCATAGGTTCAGAAGCATGAGCTCCAGAGCATCAGTAGGATTCTAGTCTCAGCAGTCAGAGTAGCAGTGAGTCCTTATTTCTCGAGGACATTTAAGTAATTTATTAGTTGGAGTTATTTGGGGACATATCCCATCAACTTTTCATTTAGACAGTTCAGTCAGTTAGAGGCTTTCCAGACTATCATGTTATTTCAGTTTTGTTTTGGGTATTTCATACCCCATTCAAATGTTATATCTTTATCAGTTATGTTACAGTCTTGAACCTTATGGCCTTTTAGTTCATGTTTGACCAATCATACAGTAAATTATGTAGTATATAGGTACAGATATCAGTCTTGGGTTAGCTTGTGGTCCTTCGGGATCATGAGCACCGTGTAGCATTTTGGGTACCAGATCCGAGGCGTTACACAAATAAAATTTCATTTAAATATGTAATATATTTTATTTAAATACATAATATCTCTAAAAATTAATTCACATGCAGGAATTAAACACCAAATCTAAAAGCTCGCAGAATTTGAAGGTCATCGTGTCAGAATATCTAAATAAATTGAACCATGGGTACAACCCAGAAAGCTAACAATAAACTAAAATATCTATGTTGGAATAAATGGACAAGATTACTCGAGAAAGATCCGTTACTGCTCGAAAGATGATGCTCACCCTTGGATCAAAAGTCTGTCACTGTCTACAAATGGAGTCTCATTTGAGCCGTTAAAATATGCTCCACACTCAACAAAAAGAAGAACGCATGATAGTATCAGTAAAAATTACTATGTACTTGTAGGATCATAGGCCAACTCAACTTAAAAAATATGAACTCTCAACTAACAACTTGTAAAAAAGTCGCAACCATGTAATATTAATAATTATCTGTTGAATTAGTTTTTTCATCACAGATTCACTTTAAATAAGCAATTTTGTAGATAAAGAAATCATTTATATGTACATAATATTCAACTCAAGTTAACTACCACAACTAATAAAACAAACAACTCAAATTTATCGAAAATACCTCTTTATTGTACTTCAACAAACATTAACTCAGTTTAAGAACAAAATCAATAACCCGAGCTACCCAAGGATTTAAAAATAACAAATAATAATGCAATCTAGTTCACGGAAGAAAATCATCAAACTATCCAATATAGTGTACACAAATGCTATGGATGTTATACATGCTTTCTAGCCATGATCTACAGGGAATGAGCTTAGTTCAAGTACCAAATAACCCAGAAATATAGTATCTGCCTCATTATCACAAACCAAGTGTTATACCATCCTTATTGCAACATCCCCATCCTTCTACTCCTTGAAATTCACCAAATCGTGACGATCAACCTTTACCAGTATGTCTCACAATATCAAATAGTATCATAATATGTACAATTATAAAATGAGATAGTTCAACCAAATTTGTGTATCAAACAAGTCCTTTTTACATAATCTCATTTCAGGTTATCAAATACCAACTTGTATTTCCAACTAATAAGTTCAACATACATTAGCATGCATTAAAACAAGTAATCAAATAGTCCTGTTAATATGCCTACTTAAAATAACTTGAGCTTTAACTCTAATTCAATCATCACCTACCTCAATCCAAGCCTTGCAATTTTCTAAACAATGTGAGCCTTACCATTTCTTGTAGCCTCGACTTAATTCAGGTCTAAAATTAACACAAAGAGAACAATTCAACCAATAGTCTAACAACTATAGGCATTACAACCTAAGTTCATAATCCTAAGGTTAAATTCACGAATAATTCCATTATTATAGGGTTTTATACCTTTATTCCACTTTAATTCTTTCTATTTCTCATTTACAAGGGTGAATTCTAGCATAATAATCAAACCTAGAAGCCCTTGAGAAAAATTCCAATTTGTTTTTTCACCACTTTACACAAGAAAATACACCTAGGTCAAGTTAATACCTCCACTATGATCAAAACCTAGATATTCTAATAATTAAGGAATGATAATCTAGTTAGATAGGTGAATTAACTTACCTCAACGAAGGAACGTGGGTGGAAACTGATAGAATTCTTCTTTTTTGGCCCTAACCTAACCTTGAATGAGTTTGAAATGCAATATATTTTAGATCTAAACACTATTATTTACCACACATAACCTATTATAGCGATCCAATTCCTGCTATAACAGGACTGACCAGACTTGACTTTTTCTATAGGGGAAAATTTTCACTTTAGCACATTCGTGATAGTGTCTTTCCTCTTGATATAGTGGCGTAGGCGAGATAGTGAGTTTGAGTAGTTCCAAATTTTGATTAATTTTACAACACACTTTCAGATTTTAACCTCTTAAGCTAACCCCTTTACGTCAGACACTATATCCAAAGACCTATTAACCCAATTTCATCTCCAAAAGTTTCTACAAACTCTCTAATCTCTTGGCTCACACATTATGGTTTTAAATCATGGAATCACCAACCTATCCATTATCAAATTTTTCTAGACCACACCACACTTGAAATTTGTCCATGACTAACTTAATCTAAAAATTTTAAAACTTTATCTAGAGAGAATATTAACCCAAATTTTATATACCATAACAAAAAAAAGGTCATTACATCATATATAACAATTGTTGACAATTTCTATGTTCCTTTTATAAGGTTGTTTTGTGTTAAAAAATCTTTACATATAGTTGTCTAACTAAATTCAATGACTTTAAGAGGCAATATATTTTCCAAATTAGGTTCCATTTTCCTTGGCCATTTGTCTATAATCTTATTTTAGAAACATAAATGAGACTATCCTGCCGTGACAATGTATTCCATCCCATCTTAGTTGATCACCTTACTAAAAATAGATATTCTAAATTACTATTCCACACATTAAATCAACATAAAATTAATTACTCTCTGTCCAATATTAGTTGATCACTTTCACTTTTGCATGCTTCTTAAGAAATTATAAATAAGAAGGAAAATTTTACTAATCTACCCCTTAATATACTTTCTTGTAACTTTATAAACTTGTTTTTACACTTTCAAAGAGTACTAATTGTACTAGTGTCTAATTTTAATGTCTAACAACTTTGAAGAATCTAGGTACATTGAGTAGAAGATGCAAAAGAAAGAAGTACCAATCATAAGTAAGAGATATTTCTCAAGGCTGCCACAATGAAAAGGAATCAATGATGGATCTAAAGATATCAATTTAGAGTTTCTCAAATCAAGCAACATCAAACCAGTATCTTGCATCGAAGGAAAGAAGACCTTCTCAGATCTCAAAAATACTTAAATAAGATGAAAGGATCATGGGTCAAAATTAATTAAGAGACCATATTTATGGTCCACCCTTATTCATGGAAATAGGATATTTTACATCCCATTTTCAAGGATTAAATCTCCTAGTTTTCCTTTTATTTTTAAATCTTCCCAATGGAACTTACGTAGCCTCTGTTGTTTAAAGTCATGAAAGATTATGGAAGAGATATACATCTTATCTCAGACTTCTCTAACTCTTTGCTATACTTTTACTAAATATTATAGTCTCTATAGTTTGTTGAATATAAAAAGAAAGAGGAAAAAAATATAGTTGGTGTGGTTTTGTATCAAAAAGAGAGAAAAGAAAAGACAACACGAGTATAAGCCAAAAATCTACACTCCCAAATCTTGTATTACACTTGTTCACCAAAAGATCTAGTAGAATTTCTTACAACCCTAGGGAACTGAAGTTAGACCTATTCTAGGTTTACCAGTATAAAATGTCATGTGTCAAGTTTATAGTTCAGGATTTCTAATTATGCATTTAATTTTTTTCTTTAAAATTGTTCATATAGTTGAATGATTGTTATAGTAAGTCGAATAAGAAGATCAAAAATAGCAATTCACCTCTTTAATATTATTCATATAGTTGATCGATTATTCATACAGTTGACTGATTCTTTAATATTGTTCATATAGTTGATTGATTGATATCAGAGAAAGGACTCACATATATTTTCCTAACAACAAAGTATGAAAAGATCACGACTCAAACTATTGCTGACTACTCTTCCAAGAAGGAACATCCTAAACTAGATCTCCCTACTTCAATGAAAATATTTCTTTCATTGGAAGATAATGTTGAAAACCTTCATAAAGTCCTATAATGTGAAGGTATAGAGAGTTATAAAGCTTAGCAATCTTCCAATTGTTTCCCTTAACAAGGATGGAAAGAAGTTAGTTGATCAACAAATATTAATTAAGAAGATTCCATCTTTGGAAGACTGTACAGATGAATAAATGGAGTTTATTCAAATCAATTCAAAAGTAAAGAATGTGTATATAATGCTATCAGTAATGAGGAATATTAGAAGATCTCTCACTGTGAAACTGCTAAGGAAATATGGAATAAACTTGAATTTACATATGAAGGAACAGAAAAGGTTAAAAAAAACCTATTGCAGGTTTGTTGGTTTATAAGTATAAATATTTTAGATGAAATATGGAGAATTCATTAAAGAAACATTTGCCTATTATTGCAAAATTCTTGGTTAACTTACAAGTTGTAGGAAAACTTATCCTATATTAGATCACATCACCAAAACTCTCAGAAGTCTTCCACCTCAATGTATCTCAAAAGTGGTGGTTTTGAAAGTATGAATCTAAACACTCTATCTTATGATGATGTTAGAGTAGATCTCACTGCTTTTATGAGAGCTCATCTGAACAAAAAGGATCAAGATGAAAAGAAGAAAAATTTGATTTCCAAGGCCACAAATAATGAAGAACAAGAATATAAACCATTGTATGAAGATGAAATTTCTCTAATCACCAGGTCAGTTTTTGATAACTACAGTAGATTTAGGAATCAAAAAAAGAAAAACCAAACTACTCAAAAGAAAAGCAAATTACTGAGTATAAAAAATAAAGGAAAATTCTCATATTACAAATGACTATCCTGAAGTAAAGAAAAGATTCTCCAAAGGAATTTAAGACGTAAGGCCTTCAGTAATTGGAGTGATGAAAACAACTTTGAAGATGAAAATAATAACATTGGAGATGTTTGTTTTATGGTTATTGGGGAAATAAGTCACGTAAGTATTGAAAATTGCAATAAATGATTTAATATGTAAATGTTATTAGATTAATCTATAACTGATCTAAATAAAATTGGTGATGAAAATAGAGTTTTCCTAAAAGAAAGAAAAGACTAGAAAATAAAACATAATGGTGAAATTGAAAAATATTTTCTTCAAAGACAAGTGGATGGGCTAAAAATTAAAATCAATAGTTTTCAAAAATCTTCCATTCATAGTATTGTCAGATCAAATCAGTCAATTGATTCTCTTAAATCAGCTGACAAAAGATCTGATAGTAGTAAATCAACTCATGGTGATAGATACTATAGTTGTGATAGGTCACAAAGGTCAACTAATGTAATACCCCATATTATTCTTAGCTCAATTCAGCTCCTAGTTACATGTATAAGAGGCTTAAAACCTCAAAATTTTGTTAAATGTTGGGGACTTAGTCATTTTTTAGGCCTCTTAACTTTGAGGAATTTTAAATTGGTATTCTCGATCCTGAGGTGTTGGTTTTTGAGTTAATTCATGTTCAGGGGTATCAGAAACATGTTTTGGGGAAGTTTTAAATTTTTTGGACAAGGATTGGGTCATGTTTGGATCACGATTCCAACAACTTATCACGATAGGGCCGCGTCGTGGTCGTAATAGCGATGGAGCCCTCATTGCATTGTGGTGACCCTTTAAAAGGCATTCTAGTTACGAATTTAAATGTCTGAGGGGCAATTGTGTCTTTTCTCCTCAATCTAAGTCATCAAATTATGAATTATAACGTTAGTTAGGGCATTATTTACCCATCTTCTCCAATCCTCCTCTCAAAAAAACCCTAGTCATCTCCTAAGAACATCAAATTCCATTACTTTCTATCCAAGAAAACCAAGAATTCAAGTTCCACAATTCAAGAGCATTCAAGAAAGCATCAAGATTAGTGTTTCTTTTTCAAGCTTAAGGATTTAAGGTATGTGTGATGTTCATTCATGGGACCTTTTCACCTATGGAGTCCAAGAATCCTTTATGATTTTAAATTATGAGTTTTTACATGATTATATTGAACAATCTTCATGAATCTTTTGTTATTTCAACTATCAATTAAGATTATGAATGTTTTCAAGTGGAGTGGATTATAGTATGTTTTGAATTTTGTAGTTCCCATGTCATTATCATGCGAGTCAGAATAAATTCTCAAATTATGATTTTTGTCATGTACTCATGCTATCTCATCATGTTTAAAAGTATCCCCATGCTAAAGTCTTGACCTCCATGTGTTCGATGAAATGCCAAAGTGATGGGTTTTGAATGATGATTTCCCATTATGGTTTTCAAATCTTTTATATGTCCTTATTGTTATTTTCATTCAGTGCTGGAGGGTTATGAACACCCGATACCTAGTTGTTTGTTCAGTTAAGCTTAGTTCAGTCCAGTAATCAGTGTCAGTTCATTAGGAGTATGATTTAGCATCGAGCAAACCTAGGTATAGGGGTTCACCCACCAGCTAGGACTGGTTCCTTAGAAGTAGCCCCTAAGTTCCATAAATACATATCCAGCGTAGGATTATGAGATGTCACCCACCAATTTAGGACTGACATTCTCTAAGATGGCACCCATTAGTTTAGGACTGACATTCTCATAGGGTCACCCTCCGGTTTAGGACTGATTCTCTAGTCCATCGAGACACTAGTTGAGTGGACCCACACAACCATATATTAGTACTCATGGCATGGTACTGACACCCCTCCAACTAGGGTTACAGGTTGGACCCTGATTAGTTCAGATTGGGGCATATCGGTCAGATGATACCTCCTATAGTCTCAATTCAGTATTCAATTCAGTTTTGCTTGACCATAACATACAGAATTCTAGTTATTCAGTTATTAGATTTCAGTAATTTAGCTTACAGATTGTTTCAAAAATATTATAAGCTTGGTCTTGCATTCTCAGTATTCAGTTTTCATGCATGCATACTCAGTTATCTCATGCTATTCAGTTATTCATTACTTTAAGCATAGTTAACCCATATATTTCAGCCTAACCTTATCTTATATACCAGTATATTCAAAGTACTAACCGCATACTCTTTTTTGCACTATGATGTCTTATATCACAGGTTCGGACACTCAGTTTCCCGACCGTACTTAGATAGTCCAGCACTTCAGCAGCAGCAGTGGTGAATCCTCATCTATCATGGACCTGTTATGTTCTTTTAGTATTTCTGCATTTTTTTTAGTTAGTCAGTTGTAGTTAGTTGGGGCTTATCCCATCAACTCCTCAGTTAGTTTAGAGGCTTTCAAACATTCAGACAGTCAGATAGACAGTTAGTCAGTTTATTAGTCTTATCAGTTGTATTTAAGTATTTTTGTTAGATGTTTAGACTTATGATTTGATCATATTTTTAGTATTCAGACCTTATGGCTTTCTTAATTGTTTTCCGCATATGTCCATTTTACTACTTTATTCAGTTCTCAAAGCAGGTACCAGCTCATGGTTTAGCTTGTGGTCACTTGTGACCGTAAGCACCGTTGTTGTGATTAGGGGGTAGCCTCAGGTCGTGATAACTAACTGTCTTAAGTCGACCAAGAAAACTAATCAAAATCATAATACTCATTATAGTAAATCAACCACGGAAAAATACTCTTACCTCTTGGTGACGCCTAAGCTACATCTTTACTCTAAAGATGATGTGGTTGATGCCAAATATAGTAACCAAACAAAGGTTGGGGTCGAGTCCTAAGGGAATACATGGAATCATGGTTCTCAACTATTGTAATCAACAGGCAGAACTAGAAAAGTAAATGGGGGGTTTTGAGTAGCAATATCAAACAAGAGGCTAGTATCAACTTCAATTATAATCAGTTGTAGGTGAACATTGGGAGAGGATAGTATCAACTTTGATTGTAATCAGTCGTAGGTGAACACATGGATTATGTTCCCCCTGGATTCTCAACTGCATAATCTAATCGTGCTTTGTTGAACCAATCCAATACCTTACATGCAGAATCTGATAAGTTATGTACCATCTACAGTCTTTTGGATGAGTAGATAAATTTCACCCTTTACCTTTTGAGTCTCAGGATTTTGCCTTACTAACCCTATCTTGATTCCAATTAACTACTACCTTTTGAGTCTTCTATTATTAGATTAAAGTGAACCATCTTACTTAAATAATACCTAGTAGCGTGGATCAACAACTAAACTTCAATTTATTGTTGTTATTAACTTTTCCTAGTCACTACTCCTCTTTTGGAGTAAGTAGTAATAATCTAGGCGGGATCCTAATGTTTTCAACTACTAAGATATCTATTAAAGTAAAGATAATACAATGCATTCATGGGTATCAATTCATAACAATAATAGGACTTCCCCTACTTCATCAATCCGCTAGGGTTTTCCAACCTTAGCTATGGGTTTTTAGCCGTTCATGCTTATGAAGTAATCGACAACATTCATGATTGAAAGCATAAGATGAAATCACAATAATCACAAAACACATAACTAAATTAATCAACCAAAATAAATACAAGAGAATTCCAAGACCAAAATTGAATCTCAAAATCAAAAATATGTTTGTAAGTATCAAAGGTGCGTAACGTCTACTAAAAAACACATAAGGGGTATTTATAGTACATGAGAAAACCCTAACATTAAATCCCAGATGAAATAGGAGAAAAAAGGGTTGGTGACCACATGTTGTGTCCACATGTGACCTAGCCTTGGGCACATGTGGCACATGCTGCCTGAGGCTGGGTGTATGTGTTCACCGCATGTGCTCAGACCAAAATTCCTACAACTCTACTCTTGGGATTTTGGACTTCTGACACGTACTTTTCCGACATGCGGTCCACATATGCTACATACGGTCCGCATGTTGACATAAGTAGGTGCCAGAAGTCTTTTTTCAGCTCTTCTTTAATTCTTGCACATGCTTTGGTCACGAACAATATGAAAAGTGTCACGAACATCCAAGATTGGTCCAATAAGTAGCCAAAAACACCTTTTTCCCCAAATTAGCATCCAAAACCTAGTTTCCTGCAAAACATACCCAAAATACATCATACCCAAAATTCATAGTTTTAAGTATCGAAAGTGCTATATTTCTATAGCACACAACACACTCAACTTAGAATGTTTACATGTCCTTAGTAAACATAACACAACACAACACAACAAAACAAAAAAATATACGATGCTTAACTAGGAGAATCTATGCTATTCAAGTGACATGACCCGAACCAGGGCCTTATCGTAATGGAAATATCAAGTCCAACCAGGACCAAAGAACACCCCCGATACCCAACCCAACCAACTAATGTGTACCCTAAGTCGGATGAATTCCGAACATATAAAAAATAACGTATCTGAAGATATAATGACTTTAGGATAGGTCTACTTCCTAGATTGACCAATCAAGTCAATCAAAACAATAACCAACCAAACCAAAAATAATAACCCAATATATATATATATATATATATATATATATATTATTCTAGTTCTAAGTCCACAGTTGTCCATTCAAAGCCTCTAAACTAAACCAAACGATATTTAGTCGGGACAAGCCCCCGACCATAGCAAAAAACCAAAGTTTATAAGATAACAGAGTTTGTAAAGAAATCCATCATATTAAATGGAGCCTTCCGAAATATGGAAGCTCACCACTTCAATCCTACACCGGATGTCCCCAAATTTGATTAATGAGTAGGAGTAGTATGGTCGGTTCCTGCATTGCATGGGGATACAGTCACCCAAAGATGGGTTAGCGGGTGAATGCTAGCAAGTAGTCAAAATAAGGATAAAATAATGTCAACCTTTAAAACCAAATAAACAACCATAGGCATTCATAGCCATATATAGATCTAACCTAGAATAGATGAAAACAAACCTAAAGAAAGGGAGATAAAGCCGAGAATACCAAAACAAGAATCAAAACTCAATATAACATAAAGAAAAAAAAAGGATAGATATCTTGACATAGAAACATACAAAGCAAGAGAACCAGAGGATGTATCAAATCCTAAGACCCAAATGACCTATATGAGTAACACCAAGATCTTACGTTGACATAAAAGGAACTTAATCTTCCCCAAGCACCAACATTTCTAAGCCAAATGCCAACACTAGTGAAATCCATACTAAATACTTGCCTTCATTAGAATCTCACAAAAGAGAGAAGAAAAGGTAATTCAAAGTTTCTTTCAATATCATTCAATAACCAATGATAAATAAGCCTAAGGTAGTCTATTTATAACTATTACATAAAAAGACCAAAGTTTTCCTTGATAAAATGGGGCACCCTTGGAGTGTAGGGTTCTTTCCTCTCTCTTGAACTTATGACAATGACCAAAATACCCTTTAATGAAGGCGCCCTTGAAGTGTAAGACTCCTTCTCCTCTCTTAAACTTTTACAATTCTTTGGATTAGTTTAAAAGGACTTCATACACTTTCATCTTCTTAAGTGTGTCTTGAACTTGGCTCCTTGAGAAAGGTCTTGTACTCTTTGCATTCGTATCATCCTCTCAATCTTGAAAGGAATTTGACCTCAAATTCACACCTTACAAAACTAAAGAGAGGGCAAACAAGCACAAAATCCTCACGGCATTAGGGTTAGTGTTAGCAAAAAAAATATAATCATCAAGCCAAGGTGGTTCACACTTGAAATATATCCACGGGTCCTTTGTGTTGGACATGAAAATCTTAATACAAATGGAACAAAGGAAGTGGTCATGATAAACAAAGGGAGATGAGAAAGAACTTTGTCTCCCTACACTAACATCCATAATCAAACATTTCTTATAGTTTTAACCAGGCATCAAGTTGGAAGTGTAGAGACTTCCACATCCCAAGAGGGAACTGAGATCAAATGGTAGAAGTAGACAAGGAAAAAATCCAAGGATACCCTTTACTTCCATTAGAGTGTCATCCTCACAATCACACAAGACATTTGTCTTTAAGAAAGGACTAATATTAAAAATAAGGAGTTATGGCCTGGAAATCCTCCCTCAACAACAAATATGCCATTATTCACAATATTTCCATTCACATGATTTTTATAAACAAAATAAATAGCAAAGATTTCATCACACACTATGTTCAAAGAATTATATCCATTATCATGATCAATACTATAGACAACATCACTAACTTAAGACTCTTCAAGCACCCCATGTA
>NC_061119.1:167562533-167605804 GCF_002878395.1 Capsicum annuum
TGAGAGGTTAATCGTGCCTTTGAATGATGGTTCTTGGAGTTCTTGAACTAGGAACTTGGAATCTTGAATAAATTTATAGAATTAATGGTGAACTTTGGAGGTTCTTGAAGTTGGATGTAGGAGCTTAGGGTTTTCTTTTTGTGGGAGTTTGATGAAATATAACATATAATTCTTCTAATAAGTTTTAATATAGGGTTTGGACGGATTTTGGGTGAGGGGGAATGACCAAAACACCCCTAAAAATCAAAAAAATTCTCGAATCTATCCTTTGGTGGACTATTTTGATAGTCTAAAGTAGATCGACCAAAACATTTTTCTCCAATAGACAAATTGGATGTAACCAATTTCATTAGAAAAAGGACTCACAGAGCTTTCCGTTGATATATAGTAGATCACGCAGATCATTATGTACAAGGAATTATGATAGTTTAAAGTTGGAGCAAAAATACACCTGGCCTTAGTACTTTTTCCTACATGTTTTACTGTTCACTACTATACACGGTTCGATCGAAATGTTCATAACTCGTCACTCGGGTGTCCATTTTGGATGATCCACGTATCGTTGGAAAGATTATTTGATATTCTACGCAATGGTGGGTCATAATCTAAGACATTCAGCACGAAAGATTTATAATTCATTCTAGAAGATAGAATTCAACATGTTTACGTATAAAATTTTAATAAAAAATTTCCCAGGGTATTACATCATCCTCCCATTGGATGAAATTTTCAGATACACTAGGTCACCAACTTCAAACTCAAGGTCTCTCCTTCTAACATCCGCATATGACTTCTGATGAATCTATGCAGTTTTCAACCCTACCCTAATCAACTTAACTTTTTCCATAGCCTCAAATACCGAATCGGGACTACTCACA
The DNA here is from genome assembly GCF_002878395.1 of Capsicum annuum. Taxonomy (NCBI): domain Eukaryota; kingdom Viridiplantae; phylum Streptophyta; class Magnoliopsida; order Solanales; family Solanaceae; genus Capsicum; species Capsicum annuum. The sequence goes on from NC_061119.1 coordinate 167,563,412, forward strand.
GCCGCTTCACCCACCTCGAACCAACCTATGGGTGATCTACACTTCCTCCTATAGAAGGCTTCAAACGGAGCCATGCCAATACCATAGTGGAAATTTTTATTGTAAGCAAACTCTATCAACGGTAACTGATCATCCCAATTTCTCTTAAAGTAAAGTGCACAAGCTCTGAACATATCCTCTAAGGTCTGGATGGTCCGCTCAGCCTGACCATCGGTCTATGGATGAAAAGTAGAACTCAAAAGCACTTGGGTACCAAGACCCTTCTAAAAATCTTTCCAAAATTATGAAGTGAACTGAGTACCCCTATTCGAAATAATAGACAAGGGAACTCCATGCAGTTCGACTAGCTTTCGAATATACAATCTAGCGTAATCCTCAGCAGTATATGAAGTATGAATAGGCAAAAAATGAGTAAACTTAGTCAACCTATCAACCATAACCCAAATGGAATCATGATGGTGTCGGGAAGGAGGTAAACCAATCACGAAGTCTATATTTATCTCTTCCCACTTCACGGTGGGAATACTAAACTCTTGCATCATACCACCAGGTCTTTGGTGTTCAACCTTAACCTGTTGGCATGTTGCACACTTAGCTACAAATATTACTATATCTTTCTTCATGCCACTCCACCAATAGATTTCCCGCATGTCTCGATACATCTCGGTGGCACCAGGATGAATAGAATATCGTGCCCCATGTACTTTAGCCATAATCCTCTATCTCAGATCATCAACATTTGGGACAAATAATCTACCCTACAATCTCAACACACCATCTCCCCCTTGTGACAAAACCTCTACTTTTTGGTCCTTGACTGACTCCTTCAGTCTGACCAAACTAGCATCTAAGTATTGCTTTTCCTTCACTTCTGAAACTAAGAAGGATTCGGAGCTACTCTGAACCCTTATACTACCTTCAACAGAGTCAAACAACCTAACCCCCAATCTAGACAAACGATGTACATCACGAGCCAACTCTTTATTACCTTCTACCACATGCAAAACACTACCCATAAACACTCTACTTAGGGCATCCACCACAACATTGGCCTTGCCCGGATGGTACATCATACTCATACCATAGTCCTTTAACAATTCTAACCATCGTCTCTACTTAAGATTCAATTCACTCTGGGTAAACACATACTGTAGACTCTTATGATCAGTGAAAACATCAACATGGACACCATACAAAGAGTGTCTCTAGATTTTCTAAGCAAACACAACAACAGCCAACTCCATACTATCTTCCTCAGATACATGCATCACTTGAGTAATCTTCCGCACCTCCTCTAAAATCAATCGTGGATCCTCATCAGACTTGGACCCATAGAATTTTGGCGAATTCATCCGCATGAAGTCATGGATCATAGCAGTAGTTGAATCACCTCCCTGCTACTGTAGAGCCAGGGATGGGTTGGCCTGAACATTTGCAATAATAGCTTGGTCCAGCTCCTGAAAGGCTACCCAAAATTTAGCATGATACATATTTTTATTCAATGGGTTAGTGGGTTGAGGTTGCTGACCATCATTATTTATTCTCACTCAATGTGGAGGCATATTTTTTAAAGAGGAGAGTACGAATCAATAGCAGAGAGAGACACTTTAAGCACGATAGACTTCTAAAAGAAAGAATCTAACTTTTTCCTAAAATGTTTTATAGCCTCTTTTTCATAGATGTGGTGCGCTAGACACCGATGATCAAGACTCTACTTAACGTGGATTGTCAGAGTCCCTAGTATACCTTAAAACCTTAGGCTCTGATACCAAGTTTGTAACGCCCCAGAAAACGCGTCCCAGAGCGTCTCATGGTGCTTGAGGCTACGAGTAGCCCCAAGCTAACCCTTTGAGCCATTTTCATTTATTTCAACACAAATCAACGAGGTTTCCATAAATAACCCTCAAATATCAATAGAGTAATCATCATCCAAGAATAAAATAATTTTAAAAAGATAACAAAATACGACTTATTACTTAACTCCCAACATCTATACTAGTCTGACAAGCCTTTAAGAAAATCAATAAAACTAGTGAGCCATTGAGACATGCCCCAACCGACTCATACTCAGTTATCAAATGCAAACAATTCCGTGAAACCAACATCAGACATCACATCCTTGGAACATGAGGACTCACCACAACAGAGGATGTAGAAAAGTGTGCCCGAAGAATCATTGTCGAACCTGGAACTGAGCACCTGAACCTACATTCTGAGAAAATGCAGCCCACATCCGAAGATGTGGGTCAGTACCATTGAAAGAAACCGAGTATATGGGGGTGTATGCAGTTGTATAAACATCATCATCATAAATATTTATAAGAAATATGCAGGATGTATAAAAGACTCACATAGCCCGAAGAAAATCATCATAATCATGAGAGGATGAAATAAGTACAATAACACATGTGAGTCATCATATAATTTGTCAATCACTTTCAGTTCATCAAGAATATCAATTCTCATAATGTAAATATCTTTTAAATCTTTTGAAAGAATAACTTTCACAATTCTACTTTCAAATCACTTCACCATTCACCATAGATACAAGAAAACACACACACACTGGGATATCTTATAACTGACATAAACCATGTGAGCTACATAGAGTCCAACATACAACCCACGTTGGGGAGAGCCATCTTATCCTTGCCATCAAAGTAGGACTATCGATATCAAATCCACACAAACTAGTGATCACTATATAAATTAGCCTCAGGCTCACTCCTATGGGGGCACGTAGTTCTAAGGAAGTAAGGTCACTTTATACCTCCCACTTAGTGCTAAAGATTTCTCCCAGACTTAGCTCAGATCATTTCAAAGACAATCCACAACAAAACAATTTCAATAATATATAAATATACATCGAGAGCCATCATGCTTCCCATTTATCAAAATCAACCACATTGTGGATTTTTTTCACACTCGAGTTCAAAACAACTCCATTAAGACCAAAAGGTCAAATCATTCAAAATATCTAAAATATTCAACATCAACGTGCTTATAACACACACTTTCTCGAAAAATAACACAATTTCCAATGAGGATTCATGACCCAAATATCAAAATCATTATAATTATCATTCAAGATTCATGCTTTATATCACCACACATGTAAATTCATCTTTCAAAATTGTAAACATTAAGATTTTATAATAATCATCATAAGATATGGGTTCATGCTTCAAATTCATAAAAATCAAATAAAAATCATGCCTTTGTAAAGAAAATTACTTTTGGGCACAAGAACAAAAGAGATTTCTTGTTGAAAAACCCCACATACCTTGAATGATGAACTTTAGATTGATACTCATTTTTGAGATGTTAATCGTGCCTTTGAATGATGGTTCTTGGAATTCTTGAACTAGGAACTTGGAATCTTGAATAAATTTGCAGAATTAATGGTGAACTTTGGAGGTTCTTGAAGTTGGATGTAGGAGCTTAGGGTTTTCTTTTTGTGGGAGTTTGATGAAATATAACATATAATGCTTCTAATAGGCTTTAATATAGGGTTTGGACGGATTTTGGGTGAGGGGAAATGACCAAAACGCTCCTAAAAATAAAAAAAATCCTCAAATCTATCCTTTGGTGGACTGTTTTAATAGTCTGAAGTAGATCGACCATAACGTTTTGCTCCGATAGACAATTTGGATGAAACTAATTTCATTGGAAAGAGGAATCGCAGAGCTTTCCGTTTATATATAGTTGATCACCCAGATCATTATGTAAAAGGAGGTATGATCATTTAAAGTTGGAGCAAAAATACGCTAGGCCTCAGTACTTTTTCCTGCACATTTTACTGTTCACTACTATTCACGATTCAATCGGAATGTTCATAACTGTCGCTCGGGTGTCCGTTTTGGATGATCCATATATCATTGGAAATATTATTTGATACTCTACGCAATGGTGAGTTATAATCTAAGACATTCCACATGGAAAATTTATAATTCATTCTAGAAGATAGAACCCAACACATTTACGGACAAAATTTCAACAAAAAATTTCCTGGGGTATTACACTTTCACTCAGGTATAGTATTAAGGAAAAATTGGTATCACTGGAAAGCTAATTCAAACATATATATGTTGGTTTGTCATGAGCTGAAAAATTCTTAGTAAAATGAAAGATATGCTCATTTGAAGTTGACTATAGCATCATCCTTATCAAGAACTCAATCGGTAAGGGATATTTTGATTTGTCTAATAGCTAGTAGTTATTTAAGGCCTTAATATACATCAAGATCACACATAAAACTACCAAAATACTATAATTTATTTCTCGTGGGCTTAAATCATATCCCTAACATTGGTTTGGATTTTTGAGGTATTACAATATTGTTATATGTTTCTAATCCTGGTTGCCCGATGATGCCAACTATGTGTGGTTATACTGATACTATACATACTATATCTCTATTTGGGGATATAACCATGTTTCTGGTTAGTTGGAGTTTCTTTAGGTACAATAGTGATTATTCATCAGCAGCTCATATCATTCTACTCATACATAAATGTAATGCCTTAGGTCATCTTTTTATTGTTTAGTGCTCTTGTACGGTTTAGACTAGGTTCTAGAAAGTTGTTTAGTAGAATTCTGTATTCTATCTTTTGTAAATATTTATTTTGAGCAATAGATTTATTTAATTATTATACCACTAAAATCAATGATTTTAACTCCCGGATTAAACGAATGGTTGATTAGTAAGGGTTCTCTTATCTGGGGTGGGTGTTAGGTAGGTGCCTTCTTGATCCGGGTGTAGAGTCACGATAGTGAGGAGAATTAGTTCACAAATACTTGAAATCTTTCATTTAAGAGCTAATTCAAGAGATAGTAGCTAATTTATAGGTTGGGGTTTGAGAAAATTCTATTTGAAATTTAGTGATAGATTGAAAGATTTTCATTAATATTATAGGACTAGCTTACCCAATTCATTACCTTATTGAAATAAATTACCTAGGTATGATACTAGAACTCACGCTAGCATATCCCGAAGACCTTTTATTACTTGAAGTCAAGCTCATTATGAAGAGGTGTGAAATAAACTCTGAAACTGAAAATTGTGTTAAAAAATTGTGTTACTCACTTTTAAAACCCACGTTTACTTTTTATTGTTTCAATTAAGCACTCCAACATTAGTGAATTGAATACGCTCTAGTGTGAACCAAGATTTTTATTCCCTGCGGGATCGAACCCGACTCTTGAGTCGGGTAAAATATTTCAAACTATCATCTACAAATTATTATGAGATGTGTATTTAAACATTATCACAAGGCAATGGTTCAAGGCTTCCTTTACTTGGCCATTTTTCGCTCCTCTTGAGATGTCAATCCTTCTTTGGGTCCTTCTTGCTTTTTTACTTCTTATTTATTCTCCAAGCACCTTAAGATACTCCTACATAAAAAATATCAAATACAAGAATAATTCACATCATTTAAGTTCAAAATAATACGATAAATAGAATAAATGTGAGGCAAATGATAGTAAAATAACATGACTTTTAGCCTCAAATCAATACATCCCCCCCCACACCCCACACATACTCTTAAACTTTTGCTCGTCCTAGATTAAGCTGTATAATCATGGCTTAGACACTAAGTTAAAACATAATGAATGAACATTTCTAAAGTAATAAATATATCTACTCAAGCAAAATCAACAACGACCACAACAAGATAGTATGTTTGTATTGCACATGTTTTATTCCCCAGTAACACTCATGTCAAATAATCCAAAACCTCCTAACCTCAATAACAATCGCTACGATATTAGAAAACTCATTCAGGTCACCTAATAAGATATTAAATACGTCACCTATCTTTCATCAATCATACACAAGAATTCATACAGCAAAATAATTTTTTTCTATTATGCTTGTTATGTTCGAACAGAAATAAGAAAATCACAAGCAAAAGGAAAAACTAGAACACACAGATTCATGTGAAAATCCTTGCGGGAAAAACCACGGGCAGAGGCAAAGGAATTTCACTATAATGGAGATGAGTGCAATGAGGAGAATGACATATTTTTTGAATGTCAAAAACTGACCCACTAATTGCACTTATATAATATGTGCATACAAATAAATCCTAGGCCCAATTCCTATGCTACCACCACAGACCCCATGAAAAATCACAAACATGGGTCACACCACAGACTTTCCAGGGCCGGATCAAAAAAAATTGGGTCACAACTTTAACAAAGCTCATATAGAAGTACAGTTTAAAAAGGAAAGATTTCAGGAAGTAAGCAAGTCAATAATATAGTGCGGATAACTTGGGTAATGAACAGATCTATTATAGTTCTAATGGATCTATTTTTATTTGTGTATGGATATTTCTTAACTTCTCTAAATATTTTTATTTTTAGTGTATTTATTTTAATTTTATTAATGTGCATATCTTGGGGGTGATTAGATAGTATTTGATTAAATGCTTTACTGTAATATTCTTTAGTTTTTTCTCTTAGTCTTTGTAATTCTTGTATATTATTTTGGAGGTATTCTAAATATTCTATATCTTTTGTTCTAAAATACTCAATTAAATTTTCTTTCATAAATATTTCTGTTAATCTCATTTCTTCCATATCTTGTCGCCAATATTTTAAATACTCGTAGTCTATCATTTTATTCTAAAGTAGCTACTTGTTTACTAATTTTTGTGTAATATTCTATTCTGATTGTATTATAATTTATATCTGAATTAAGGTTATTAATACTATTAATTATCTCTCTTTCTTCTTCTCTTAATGAATTTTTTATGTTATGTAAACTATTATCTGTACTTTTTTCTAAATTTTCTAAGGTTTCTTTTATCCATATTAATTTTTCTTTTAGATTTTTCATTATTTCTTTGAGTTGGTTTCTATAATTAATTTCTTCATATAGGTTACTTTGGTTTTCTCTGATTTTCCTAATATATTCTAACTTTTTTAATCTATATAATATCTACTTGAATAATTATCTAGGTAATAATAGTGATTATCATCACTTAAGTATATATCTCCTAACTCATATTCTATCTGATTTATATCTAACTCTTCATCTTCAATGTTAAATATTTTTCCCATATTATTTTCTTTACGTCTATAATTTCTATATCTCTAAGTATGTATAAAACTAATATTTCAAAATTATTTGTCATTTAGGTGGGTTAATTAAATGCTTTTCACAATATTCTTTAGTTATTTGTTTTAATCTTATTAACTCCACTATATTTTCATTAAGGTATTCTATATATTTTGTATCTTTGGTTCTCATATATTCTTCTAAATTTTTTTTCATTAATTTTACTATTAATTGTATATTTTTCATATCCATTTTCCAATATTCTAAATATACGTAATTTATCATGGTTGATGTGTAGGTTTGATATGTAAGTATTTATAAGAGTTAGTTACGTAGGTGAGGTATGTAATTTATTCTAGTCATAAAATATTTATCAAATATTTTTTCTAATATGAGTTTTCTTATATCTACAATTTCTTTATCCTTAAGTACATACAAAACAAGTATTTTAAATTTATCTACCATTTTGTTAGATAAATAAGTATTCATTTTTCATATGATGCTTTTTCAAAATATTCCCTTCAATCATACACATAACAAAATATGATCATTTTAGATTACCATATACTAGATTATTCTTAAATAACATGTTCTTCAGTCACTATTAGCTTGGTAATCTGGATACTCTTCCCTTAAACAGTGTCTCTACTCTGGCAACTCCCCTATCACCGCTTTCTTGCCTCACTGGTTTCACCTTTAGGATGGCATAGTTCTTAGGGATTTTTCTCTTTTCCACTTTGCTAATAAACTTCTTAACATGCTATTTTCGAATAATTCTACTATAAAGTAACTAACATGAACCTATTTTATCATATCATGATTATTAGGAATTTATGAATTCAGCTATTCATAATCATAAATAAATATACCTGTTCTGGTAGGTTTGATAATTCTGGGCTTTGTTCATCCATAGCTTTTGCTTTGAAATATATATGTTTTTTATTAAATATTCAAAAATTTTTTTGCTTACAAAGAAGGAGGCTTGCTTCAACACATGAAGACTTTCCTCTAATTGAGCAAAATGCTCGTCTATTTATAACCTAAGAATGAAAGTGTGTATACTATTTTACTTTACACCTGTCCTAATATATCTTTATACGTCTCCTTCTTAATAATTACATTTTTTTACAAAAAGTCTTATAAAGATAAAAAAAAAAAAAAGCAATTATGGCAAGTGCCAAAAAGTCAACAAAATTAAAAAGCCAATAGTTCCTATACATTATTTACGTAAAGGAAATCAAGAAAGCTATCTACATGTCGCTTTCATGATTTAATAGCTTGTCTTTTATTTTTTTCGTTATTGCTCTGTTGTTATCTTCTAGCTGGCGTCTTTATCTTCTTGGTTGATTTTTTCTTTTATTCTAGCTGGACTTCTGGGATAATATTATCTCCTCCATTACATCTCGAACATTGATGGTCTGGATATTCGTTTCTAATTATCTTGCAATATCTTGTTAATAATTTGTTTGAAATAAATCCTTTCCTAATTGCTCTTGTAGTAGATTATTTTTCTGGGTTAAGTAATGTCATTATCCATTGTCTGACATCGTCCATATCTATTTGTCGTAGTTCTCTTGAATTTGAATAAATTATTTTATGGTATCTTGAATAATAGTTCCATATTGGGTTTCCATTGATATAATTATTTGCTAATTCTTGAATAATTGTAGCTATTCCACAAGTCGTTTATTTGCGTAAAAATCAGGTATCTTGATTTTGGGTATCTCTAGCTGCTGTACAATATCTTCTGGTATAATCATATCTCTGGTTAATCTTATTTTTATAACTTATATAACTGGTTTGATCTCATCATATAATATCTCTGTTAGTGTAGTATAAAACTTTATATAAAATAGATTTCCTTTGGTTACACTTTTATAAGTGGTGAATACTTTATGTAATTCTTATATAGCTATTAGTTCTTCTCTATCTTGGGTATATGCGGTATTTAATAATCCATAGTCAAAACATATTTTTACTAAGCTTGGATTGGTTTTGGGTAGTGCGATTAGCTTGTTGTAACCTTGCAATTTTTGGGTTATGTAGTTTGTGTTTGGTTCTTGGATATTTGTAGCTCTGGGGTTAAGGTTTAGAAAAGTTTGTACTTTGTAGATATTTTCTATATATCCTCGGGATATATGGTTATAAGCTTTTTTATCTTGGTTCAAACTATCTCGGTATGTGGTAATTTGTGGGGGTATGTACAAGGGGTCTTTTTGTGCTTTTGGTATAAATGATTTTTCAAATATCTTATTCATGTTCATGTTCTGGTATCTTTGTCCACTAACTCCTTTGCTTGTACCTGTAATTGTAGATTGATAAACGTTATGAGTTTTATGAAGTGTCCCAACGTCTCCTTTTAGCTCTGAAATTTTAATGTCTTTCGATCGACATAGCTCTGCGCACTGCTAAGTTAGCTTATTTGTAGCTTTAGACTTTAGTTTAACTTTATTAGTCTTTAGCTTTTCTATTTCATTACCCATACTGTCCACTTTCATTGAAAGTGTAGTTAGGGTTTTAAGTATTTTTTCTAAAGCATCATCTTCTATTATATCAGTCTGTGTTGCTTTGTCTTGATATGTAATCTGCAATAACATTTTTGTTAGTACTAATTACTTCAATTGTAAATGTAAAATTTAATATATTCAATACTAGTCTCCGAGTCTCTTTTGTTGTAGCTGAATTTTGTATTTTTTTTGTTAGCCACCAGCGAACCTGGGTATTATCTGTTCTCACAATAAATTTGTTACATACAATATAAGGTTCAAATGCTAATAAACATTTATAGAATGAACATAATTCTTTTCTATTTATTTCCCATTTTATTTCTGTTTCATTAAACGTACCTGAGTAGTATCTGCAATGATGTTCTAATTTTTTATTTTCGTACCTATGTTTAAGTACACTTCCATAACTATATTCATTTGCATCTGCTTCTACTATATATATAAATTTTTTATCTTCGTCTGGGAATATTTTATTCCATAACTTGATATAAGTTATATAAACTCCTAGCTTTAGGTACTATGTTAGCACAACAAGCTTCAACTGGTGGCTTTTTATGAGGTCCAATTTCAAAATTTTTGTAAATTTTTTGAACCATCATCATTACACCAATTTCATTGAAAAATGGATTGAATAAAGTAGCTGTCAAATAAATTTATGAAATAGGAAAAAAATATTTTAAAAATTTATCAACCATAACTTCAATTGACTCTTTGAAAGGACAAATTTTTTTATTTCAACAAGTATTTTAGAAACAACAATAATATTTACTAAGACAGAAGAAATAGTTGGAGTATATTGAGCAGATACTGTGTTTGTAGCTTGATAAAAAGTTTTTAAAACTTTACAAAGTTCTTTCACTTCAATCCAATTATCATCACCTAGTCTTAAATCAGAATTTTAATTATGAGCATTATAAACTAATTGTATAGGTTTACGATATACATAAGCAACTTCAAGTATTTGATACAGAGAATTTAATCTAGTAGGAATTTCTCTTAGAACTTTTCTATATGGAATATCGCATTCTTGAAAACGATGTTAAAAATCACCCATTATAGCCTTTCTTTTATTTAAAAAATAAAACTACAAGCAACTCAAACTTTAAAACAACCATTTCCAAACAACTCAACATCATCTTTTACTATTAAATTAAAAATATGTGCAGAACATTTAACATGAAAAAATCATCATCTTTATGACATAGTCTAGCTTTTATGAAATAAATTGCTTTCAAATTATTATAAGCAATATCTAACGCGCATGACATAATTTTATCAATAAGTTTAAAATATTTCAAGTTTTCCCCTATTGTACTAGCTATATAGCTACTAATTTTGGTCTCGTCAAAATACTTATGGGCAATAATTTTTTTTACATGTTTAAATGGTGATCAATCCAATGAGTGAAAGTAAAATAATCATTACTGTGAACACTACAATCCATATCAGACGTAATAGATATTTAGCATCAAATTTACTAAATAAGCAATGAAGAAAATAATAATGTTCAGCATGAAATTTAAAAATATCATTTTTGATTGTATTTCATGAAAAACCTTTAAAAGGGGGATTATATACTCATTGAATATAATGAATAAAATCGGGATGTGAAAGAAAACTAAAAGAAAAATCCATAACATCAACCATTTTCGCTAATTCTTCTCTATCTACATCTTTACATATGTCGATAATAAGCTTGGGCCAGTCGGGTTATACATGTCTAAACGAGTCTGAACCATATTACCTCCTCCAAATTCATCCGAAAATGGTGTACCATTTTTTTTGCCTTAGACTCATTTTCCAGACAAATAAATTAATGCTTACTTAGCAACCCTGTTCCGACATTGTTTTCCCTGGTAAAATATTTCATAATTCTCTTGCCTTTATTACAAGTGGTGGTATTTACCCTACCATGCTCCATAAAATTTTAAACAAAAGACCTTTTATGATGTTCGATACTTTTGATCCTAGTAAATTTCAATAAAGGGGGAACTTCTTCACCATTTTTTAGCAATTTTGTAACTGGACTAGTAGGGATAACGGTTTCACCTAACTCTTGTTCTTCTATATCATCTTATTTTAGTAAGTCCTTCTCAAAATCATCATAACACCAATTTATTGATACCAACATCGAAATCATTAGGCTGTGATAAAGAAGTTTCTTGAACATTACTAAATCTAGGCAACAATGAACTAGTAGTAGCACTATTTATTTTTCTTCTACGAAAAACCTTATCAAATTTTTTTTTTTACCACTACTATTTTTATTGTCATTCATAATTAAATTTAAATATAGCTAAAATTATTAAAACAAGCAATATAAAATTTATAACAAAAATTTTAATGAAAGTAAATAAATATAGATACTAAAAAAACAAAAATATAGAAATTAAAGTAAACAAATAGAGATATTAAAGTTGGAATAAATATACCGAACATCTGCATAAAAGCAGACGTGTACTAAATGTCGGATTTAAAAGACGATGATTGAAGTTTGTAATATCTTCAAAAAAATCTCCAACCCAAATTAGCTAATACAACAATTATAAATATTAAGATAATAATAATGAGATTTTTAGAGTTTAATATATTAGAAAGAGTTTGAGATTGAGAATATTGATAAGAAAAAAATAGGTATAAGGGCTATTTATAGAAAAAATTTATGAAAGGAGGTACTGGGATACTTTGGGAGGGTGGGGAACTATTTTGGGACTCAAAGTTGCCGTTGGTTGGCCTCCCCAACGGCTATATTAATGTTAATTTAATTAAAAAAAATTAAAATCCAATTGTTTACCAGGCCGGCGTCGGAGTTGAAATTGGGTCTACCGAAAAAAGTAGATTGTCCGCACCGGTATCGGATTTCGAACCATTGGGTACTGGAGTTACCGGTTCCAACCGGTATCGTAACGTTCCGTACTCACAACTGTGATCAAAATCAGACCATTTCAGTGAAAGTCCAGTCTGTTGTCACTCTTAGAATACATTGGGTATGTTGTTGTTGTTGTTCTTTTCATTAAATTTATTAGATTGCCTCAAAAAATATATTTACTAAAACAAGCGTAGAATATAAATACTAAAAAATTAGGGTAAAAGGAAAAAAGAGAAAAAGTCAGAGGGGTATATAATATGGAGTCCACCCCCATGTGACAAATCCCATGTGCTTAAATTTACTTGGCTGAAAAAATTTTCCTTGGAGTCAAAGTATGGTAAGATGTGGAGGAAAATTCACTTCTTCTTATAGCTTACTTGGAGGCTACTTCATTCTTCATCTATAAAAGGGCACATTATTGTCCATTGTAACACATACCAAAAACAAAGAGTGAAGAGAAAAAAGAGTAAGGCAAGGCATCATAGAGAATAGTCTGTGAGAAAAAATAGAGAGTGTGAGCGATATCACAGTGAGGTGGGAAATAAAGAAAGAGATATTTCTTTTGAGTATGTTGTGGTCTCCAGAGTATTTTACTTAGACTACAAGTGTAAAATTCCTTATTATAGTGCTATTAGTTACAAGTGTAAAATTCCTTATTATAGTGCTATTAGTTGCTCCTCTAGGTCCGTGATTTTTTTCTTACTGGATTTTCACGTAAAAATCATGGTGTCATTATCGATCTTGTTGTTCTTGTTAGTTAACCGTATAATTGTTTTTTTCGTATTTACTGCTTTTACTATCACAAATATTATTATTCAGGTGGGGTTTATCCCTAAAATACAATAGTAAAAAAGAGCGGCAGAACCTGTCTTTCAAGTTTTTGTCCTTTCCAACCTGCATCGCTTAAGTAGAGAGCAATGAAAAAAAAACACCTATAAAGTGTGAGCTAGTGATGGGATCGTTAACATCACCAAATACAACAATAATTCATATGTCATGATCCAAAACAAGTGCCATGGTGGAATTTTTCGTGGCGTACCTTGACAAATAAGTCTATCACCCAAAATGATACAAAAAGGACAAAAAGACATAAATGCCCAAGGTAAGGCTCCTAGAATGAAGTCGAACCATACATGTAATTATAACAATGTGGAAAGAGTATATCCAAAATCATACATTTCCAAAATTTGGCGTCAATAGTGTAAGAACTACTAATATAACTCGAGTCCAAAAGAGAATACATAAGTAACTCATAACATGAAAACCCTGTCTTTGAAATGCAATAAAGACATGGTCTGATAGAGAAAGATAGTAGGACCCCTTCGAACGCCTGGAAGTCACCCACTACTTTGAAAACTTTAATAATAGCCCGAGTAAAGCAGCGTGAGGCGCACTCAAACCTGCATCTGCACAGGAGGGGTGACATAGAAATGAGTACGGTCCACTTGTACTGAGTAGGTATCATAGGTCGACCGAGCAAAGTAGAAAATAAAGCATACAAAGTAAACACTAAGGGAACGTCACCTACAATCAAAAAATGTCACACAATGGTAGCCCACACTGCTTGCACTAACAGATCTATAATATCCATAGATAATACAACAACTCACCAGATAAAGATACAAATATATACACTATCACAGACAAGTAGAGCAAAAGAGGAATATGTATAACCAAGATCATCAAGTACAAATAAAGGAAGATAGAATAATTAGACATTTAAAAGTCAAGAATATAGCACAAATATATAGCTGACATGTCAATATAAACAAGCACAACATAAACACCATAAAGTGCAATGTATATGATAATGATGATGATGATGCACGAGGTCGTCGCACAACCTCCAGGATCATCGCATAATTTTTGTATACACCTACGAAGAAAGGCCTCCCAAAGCAGGACCCATGGGGGGTTCGTCAACCCATATACGATTCACATATTTCATATCTCCTTTCCAAAACATCCCTTAAAAAGGATTATATAAGGTGTTATAGTATCTTCTTCCCAGCATATCCCTCAGGAAGGGTTTATAAAAATTATTGTCAATGTTACTCAGGTGTCGCCATGGTGGTACCAATGTTTCATGAACGAGTATGATATGAGGATGTAATGCTCATAACCAATCACAACGAGTATTTCTACAACCAACCACAATGATAAATTTCCACAACCATGTTAGCCAATATCCACTCATTATTTCCGTTTCATCCTTTAATTTACACGTCTCACATGTCAATAAAGTATGAATATAATCACAATACAACAATGGTACCACATTAGAATTTTAATAACACCAAACAATTATTCACGTGTATTCAAAACTCAATATCACTAGTACCCTACATGGTCATACATATCACATAATATCTCAATTTCGATAATCACATCACATATAGCCCCCCCACACGGTCACAACAGATAGATAATCATTTTTCATGATTAGTTTCCAGTATTAACATGTATTTTGTACCTTTATTTACTATCCAGTCCGATCTGAACTAGTTAAGCCATAACCTACCTTGAATGTCAAAATAGGTCCGCTGCACTTTGAACTCACGACCTTATTTTCCACGAACGATCCTAGATTTTACTAAAAAGAATTAAATATGGAATCTACGCATCAAAATAAAACCAACACACTCATATTGAATACTTTAGGTTCGGAGTCAAAATGGATCCCCTATGGGTTTTCAAAAAAAGAAAGGTAAAATCATAATTTTACATAAAAAAATATGTTATCCATATTTTAGTAACCTAAGGATGAAAACCCAAGCCAACTAGAGTAAAAAAACGAGATTCAAATTGAAGAAAAATCATTTTTAACCTTTACCGAGTAAAATCTTTAAAATCTGAATTAAAAATAAGAATTGGAGTTGTTTTGAAGGTTAAATTAATGAAAAACTAGTAATTTTAAGATTAAAATATTATTCAAGTGAAATTAGGATTTAAAATCAAGCCCTAAGATTTTTGGGGTTTTGAAAATTAATCAAGAAATTGCTAAGAAAAGGGTGAATTCTTATCTTAAATCCGTAAGAGAATCAAGAAATTGATATTAATCTAGCTCCCACAAGCTTCACTTTTAAGCTCCCACACTATTTTAGGGTTAACTCTCAAGAGGCAAGGTGAAAGAATGGAAAAATGGGCCAAAAAGGGGTAAAAAAACTACTTTATATTATAGAAAAATATGTTATAGTGCAGATTTTTCTATGTCCAAATGGACTTCAAAGGGGGTGCCTAGAATTTGTTTGGAGTCCGATATACGCAAATGAACTATGCAAACACACTAAAGTCGACGTTCCGGGAGCGTTGACAAAGTCAGATTTGTGAAAAATGTTGTTTTTCCAAAGTTGAACTTCGAAATCCAAAATCATAATTTTTCAAATCGAGGATCAAAATGAGATTTTAAAGCCGTAAATCACACTAAACATGTTAACACCCTAAAATAAACATTACAGAGCTGCTGGTGCAGTTAGATTTCTCATCCGAGGTCATTTCGACTAAATATGGGTCCTAGATCCATATTTCTATTTTTTTAACTTTTCGATCAATGGGTCAAAATGAGCTCGGATACATCGGGACCTGAATCAAAGGTCTACCTATCCTAAAATCAATATTTCAAAGTTGTTGTGGCAGTCTGTTCTGTTATCTATTGCATAGATCAAAAGATATCCACATAAGTCCAAAATAAGGCTCTCGAAGCTATTAAAAACCACAATATTGCATAAATAGCACTGAAATATAGTGAGAATCGTGTCAATTACCCCCACACCCAACAAATAACTTAATCTAACTATGGAGAGGGATAAAATAGTCAAATCACCCAAACTCACAAAATTCACATATTTCATCAAAAAATAGGTTGTTACATCTTCGCCACTAAAAAATCTAATTCATCCTCGAACTAAGGCAAAGAAATACCTGAATCAACAAAGAGCTGGGGATAATAACTACATATATCAGACTCGACCTACTAAGTAGCCTATTTACAAGTCGATGACGCCACTAAAGCTTAACCACTGGGATAACACTAAAGCGCAACTGCCTAACATCCCTAGCCAATATGGAGACCGGTTCCTTAACAAAATACAATCGCTCATCTAAATAAACTCATCCAGAATGCAAAGGCAAAGTATGAAAACATGAAAAATTAGATGAAGAACTGATAGATTGAGAGCAAAGCCAACTCATAGGCCACATCACCAACAGTACGAAGAATCTTAAATGGACCAATATACCTGGGTCTAATCTTTTCCCTCTTCCCAAACCATATCACACCCTTCAAGGGTGAAACTCAAAGTAAAACATGACTACCAACACAGAATCTCAAGGAACAAAGTCTACTATCTGTATAGCACTTTTGCCTACTCTGAGTTGCCTAAATTCTATCCTGGATGACCCAGACTCTATCCAAAGGCTCACAAAGCAAGTTTGTACCTCTAGGTATAACCTCAGACACATCAAACCAACCAACTAGAGAGCGACAACGCCTCAAAAGAAGTTATATCAATACTGAAATGGTAGTTATTATTATATGCAAACTCTGCTAAATCCAAATGCTACTCCCATGGCCACCAAATCCCATCACACATTCCCAGCATATCTTCTAAAACCTGAATAGTCTGCTCTAACTATATCATGACCCAAACTAGATCTTGATTGTGATAGGTATCTCAAGTCCCATGTAGACCATAGATCACCCCTTGTACCTAACTAAAAAAACTCAACATCCCCTAAGGTCAGATGAATTGTAAACATATAACAAGATAGCATGCAACAAGCTTAAGAAAATTCAAAATATATCTATAACCGGCGATCGATGACCGGTCCAACAACCGACCAACATTGCCCAAATATCCACAGTAATCCAAATAAAGCCTTCTAAATAAGGAACCAAAACTGAATATCAATAAAGTGTCATGACATGGCCATACTATAGCCAAAAAAATAAGTCTAAATAGTATGAGACATAAGAGACCAAAATATGAAATGTAGACTTTCGAAGTATGAAAGCTCACCACTTCAACATCAACTCATGAGCTGATCTCGAATCCTAATCACCGAGCAGAAGAAATAAAAGTATGACCAGTTCCTGCAACTCGTAGGGATATAGTGTTCGAAGACGGTTAACAAGGTAAACTCTAGCATGTAACTAGGGATAAGGATAACATAATGCCATGATCAACAATTCAAAATCATTCAAAACCAATGCACATAATCAAATACATATATGAAAGAACCAACAAAATTTTAAGCTCAACTCAAACTTTTAAGCTTGCTAAGGGGTCCCAGACATAGAAAATTCTAGCTAAGTATTCAAACTTTGTGTTATTTTGGCATTCGTAAGTTGTAAAATCTATTTCATGACCTCTAGGACCTTAAAATATCAATCTTTAGGTTAATTCATGATTAGGAATGTCAGTCGCTATTCCCAAACGAGATTCATATTTTTCAGACCTCATTTGAACCATGGTTTAGAATCCAAAATAGTATGTCGATACGATATCGGCGCAACGCACTGGCCTTTACGTTGATCAATATTTTCCTAGGATCCCAGTGATAATTTTTAGTGAACCGATGCAGAATTGACATGGCACATTGGCTATAGCGTCGATTCTAACAACGCGGTGCATCGGTCTGTGCATCAATAGTTTAGTTTTCAGTCATTAAATATTTGCATCCTCAGGGGTAATATGGTTTTTTTCCCATATTTATTAGCTCCCAAAACACAATATTAAGCCCCTTTAGAGGCTAAATTCATTCATTATTCTCAAATTTCTCAAGAATAAAAACCCTAGGGGGATCAAATTTCAAATTAAGAACTCAAGAAATCACCACCAATCTTTTAGAATTCAGGCACTAAGGTATGTCAAGTGTTCATCCAAGGGTTCCTTCCACCCTTGGTGTCCAAGAAGCTCTTTTAAAATTAAAGAAGCTTGATTTCATGCTTTCTATGATTTGGATTCAAGTTTATTCATAATTATAATGCTGATTGGAGTTCTATTCATGATTAAGTCTAAAATTTATGTAAAAACAACTATCATGTAAGTAGTATCATGGAAATTCATGTTATAGCCTTGAAATTGTAATTCTCTTGTGTTGATTAGTACTATGTGCATATACATTGCCTTCCAAGTGTTTTGTGAGCTATTCATGAGAAGTAAATAATGAAATTATATCATGATTAGTATGTATTCAAGTTCATATCATGCAAGTGTTTTCTTGAATATCCTAATAAATGAATGATGATCAAGTAGTTATTTATCATATTTACAGATTGTGCCATGTCTTATAATTTATGCTATCGAGTCTTGGGGTTATTTAATACCCGATAATTTAGCTGATTACCTAGAGCCATGGTTATTCTCAGGATAGTGTCATTCATGTCACGATCAGTAGTACTCTCAGTTAGTTACAGAACTCAGGAGAAAACTTAGTAAACTCGGTATCAGTCCAGTACAATTCTGTATTTAGTTAAAACTTTAGTAAATTTAGTCAGTTAACAGAATTCAGTAGTATTCCATCAGTCAACAAAACTCAGTGAACTCAGTTCAATTCAGTTAGATAGTATAATCAATAATAGTTTAATCAAGCCTAGTATGAATTAGGAATTAGTTTTGTGTCTATTCAGATGGGAGTAAGATTCAGCACTAAGTTAACCCAAGGATAGCGGCATTCCTACCGGCAGAGGGTTTGACCCTCAGTAGCAATCCCTTTATTATAGAACTATGTATCCAGCATAGGTTGAGATGAGGGTTGATACATCTCATTCGAGTTTTCCTGCTAGTGAAGGTTGATGAAAGATCTTCCTATCAGAGAGGGTTAACTCCCAGCTTGTCTTTACCCATGGCACGGTATTGACACCCTTCCAACTAGGGTAACAGGTTAGACCCCAATCTATTTAGAAATGGTCATGTCGGTTAGATGATTACCTCCCACAGTCTCAGTTTTAGATTCAATCTTAGTATAGAACTCAGTTTAGTTCTACAAATTTAGGACTATCAGACATAGTCACTTAGTTCATTAGAGAACTCAGTATAGTTCCATAGAATTAAGACTATCAGATATAATTAAATAGTTATCAATAATTCAGTATCAGCATACTCAAATATCAGTTAATCAGTATTCATACTCAGTATCCATTGTTATCACGATCTCAGTTTTAGTATAAGTATTCATGCATGTACTCCCATTCAGTTATATTCATGTCATTCAGTCAATATTGTTCATGCATATGAACCCATGCAATTTAGCCTACCTCACTTAGTATATCAGTATATTCAAAGTACTGATGCATACCTTTATTTTGTGCTATGATGTCTTATATCATAGGTTCAGATGCATGTGCTTTCGATCATCCCTAGCAGTTACAGAGTTTCAGCAGTCAGAGTTAGTGATGAGTCCTTATAGTTTGAAGACATGATTATTATTTTAGCATTTTAGTTTTATTTTAGTATTTGGAGTTAGTTGGGGACTTGTCCCATCAGGTCCACATTTCAAACGATTTAGAGGCTTTTCAGACTAGAGTATTTTTAGATAGATATTTCCGTTTGTGTATTGTTATATCGTATTCAGTTTTATTATAGTATTGAACCTTATAGCATATTTTCTGCCAAATTTCTACATATTATAGTATTATTATTCCGTTAATACAGTAGGTACCAATCATAGGTTAGCTTGTGGTCCTTTGGGATTATGAGCTTCGTGTAGCGTCTGGGGTATAAAATTGGGGTGTTACATACTTAGTATCAAAGCCTAAGGTTCAAAAAAGTCCTAAAAGTTTGAAAACCACATCCAGGAGAATCTTGTGCAAGGGTGTGTAGTGTACCACACTTATGGATAGGAGGCTGCGAGGTGTTTTAGGAAAAGTTTTCCTTCTTTTTGTATTCATGTCGTGCGAGTGAGCATGATATCCAGTTAAAATCCCTATCTAATAGAAATTTCTCTTTTATTAACAGAATATGCCTCCAAAGAGGACTAAGGGAAGAGGAACAGAAGACCAGCCAGAACCCCAACTCGTCAAGTCCAATCCTCTAAACAAAAATTTCTCCCACACTAAGTTCAAAGTAACTTTCACCACCCTAGCTTATTTTGTGGCAGCCCAGAATGACTGTCCAACTATTGTTCTAGCCAACCAACTTCTAATACTATTGCTGCTAGGATTTGGGGTTTCACCCGAATGAACCCTCCATCTTTTATTGGGTCTAAGTCAGATGAGGACCCTCAAGAGTTTCTTGATTAGGTGCAAAAAATTATAGACATTATGAGAGTGATGACTATTGAGAGCATTGAGTTGGCCACATATCAGTTATAGGATGTTTCATACTCATGGTTTAAATAGTGGAAAGTAGAAAGGGCCACAGATGCAGGGTCCATAGAATGGAAGGAGTTTGTTATTATTTTCTGGGTAGGTTCTTCCCGCTAGAGTTAAGGGAAGTAAAGGTTTATGAGTTTATAAATCTAAAGCATGGCAACATGATGGTACAACATTATTCTCTTAAGTTTACTCAATTATCTAGATATGTTTCTCATGTTGTAGCAGATAACAGATCTAAGATGAGTAAGTTTATGTCTGGCATGTCTTATAGTATGATCAAGGAGTGTAAGACCGCAATATTGATTAAGGAGACAGACATATCCAGACTCATGGTCTATGCTCAACAGATAAAGGAGGCTAAGATTAGGGAGAAAGAGAGGGAGAGTAAGAGAGTGAGAACAGATAGTTTCCACATCGCTCAGCCTAAGTTAGAGGGTGGGAATCATTCTTAGTTTCTCCCAAAATCCTCAATTCCAGCTCCATCCTCAGACATTTCTCTATTGTTGAAATTTAGAGATGTTAATAAAGATAGGGCACTAGGCCCTAAACCATAAGGTAGTGGTAGCAGTGCCCGAACCAATCCTCTTTGTCAAAAATATAGCAAAAACCACCAGGGTATTTGTAGAGCGGGCAGTGATATGTGTTTTGGGTGTGGCAAGCCAGGCTATAGAGTCAGAGTTATTCCCAGTCAGGTTCTCAAGGTCAGTATAACCATTCCCTATCTCAGTTGGTCATCTGAATCAGTAGATGCCACTTCTAGTGCCACCAGTGGGCAGCGCCCGAATGGACTCTATGATCTTCAGTCCCAACAGGATCAGGAAAGTTCTCCTAACGTGGTCACTAGTACATTACAAGTTTATCATTTATATGTTTATGCTTTGCTAGACTAAGGAGCTTTTTTGTTCTTTGTTACACCTTATATAGCTACTGGCTTTGAAGTCAGTCCCGAAATCCTAGCAGATCTTTTCTCAGTCTTTTCCCCAATGGTTAAATCTATCATAGCCCAGTGGGTATACAAGAACTGTCCTTTTATGATATCTCAAAAGTTACTTCAGCAGACTTAGTCCAATTAGAGCTGACTGATTTTGATGTCATTGTCGCATGGATTAGATTTATTCCTACTATGCCTTAGTCGATTGCAGAAATAGAATTGTCCAGATTCAGTTTCCAAATGAACCCATTCTAGAATGGAGAGGTAGTACTTCAGCACTTAGGGGTCAACTTGTTTCTTACCTTCAGGCGAGAAAAATGATATCTAAGGGATGTTTCTACCATCTCGTTCGAGTCCAGGACTCTAGTTCAAAAAACCCTACTCTTGAATCAGTGTCAGTAGCATGTGAATTCCCAAATGTATTTCTTGAAGATCTTCCTGGAGTTCCTCCCAAAAGGGAAATCGACTTTGGAATAGACCTTTTTACAGACACTCAGCCCATATCTATTCTGGTATACAGAATGGCACCTACATAATTTAGAGAATTAAAAGAATAGTTAAAAGATCTCCTAGATAAGGGATTTATCAGACCCAATATGTCCCTTTGAGGCACACCTCTCTTAGAATGGGTATTAATTATGTTTGCTAAATAATGTCACGGTCAAGAAAAAGTATCCACTTCCTAGAATAGATGACTTGTTTGACCAACTTCAGGTTGCCAGTTACTTTTTTAATATAGACCTCAAATCAAGCTATTATCAGCTCAGAGTCAGAGAATGTGACATCCCAAAGATATCCTTCAGAACTCGATAGTCATGTCCTTTGGTCTTACCAATGCCCCTGCAGCTTTCATGGACTTGATGAACCGTGTGTTCAAGCAATACTTAGATATGTTCATCATAGTCTTTATAAATGAAATTCTTGTCTACTCCCACAGTGAGCATAATCATGTAGACCATCTCAGAATAGTATTATAGGCTCTCAGAAACCATCAGCTATTCTCCAAATTCAATAAATGTGAATTTTTGCTAAGGTCAGTAGCCCTTCTTGGATATATCATTTCTAGTGATGGCATTAGAGTTTATCCCTAAAAGATTGAAGCAGTAAGAAATTGGCCTAGAACTATCTCTCCATCAGATATCAGGAGTTTCTTGGGATTGGCTAGCTATTATTGAAGGTTTATTGAGGGATTTTCATCTATTCCATCCCCTATGTCCAGATTGACTCAGAATAAAGTCAAATTCCAGTAGTTAGATTCTTGTGAAAAGAGTTTTCAGGACTTCAAGACTCGACTCAGGATAGCTCCAGTCCTGACTTTACCAGATGGTTCAGATGGGTTTGGTGTATATTGTGATGCCTCCAGAGTCGGTTTGGGGTATGTTTTGATGCAGAGAGGTAAGGTCATAGCTTATTCCTCTAGACAATTTAAGCCCCATGAAAAGAACTATTCTACTCATGATCTTGAGTTAGCAGCAGTAGTATTTACCTTAAAGATTTGGAGGCACTATTTGTATGGTGTGCATGTTGATGTGTTCACAGACCATAAGATCCGCCAGTATGTGTTCTCTCAAAAAGATTTAAACCTCCTTTAGATAAGAAGGTTAGAGTTGTTAAAATACTACGGCATAAGCATCCTGTATAATTCAGGTAAAGCTAATATAGTAGCTGATGCTCTCATTAGGATGTCTATGGGTAGCGTTTATCATATGGAGGATGGTAAGAAGAAGTTAGTTTAGGAAGTTCATCAGCTTGCCCAGTTCAGGAAGTTCATCATCTTGCCCGACTAGGTGTTTGCTTAGTCAATTCGTCAGAAGGTATTTTATGGGTGCAGAGTAGTTTAAAATCATCCCTAGTTTTTGAGGTAAAGGAAAAGTAGGATAGGGATCCCAGTCTAGCTAAGTTAAAGAAATCAGTTAGATATTAGAAGGTAGATGTTTTATCCCAAGATAAAGATGGTGTGTTGCGATGCTAGGGTCGGCTATGTGTGCCAGGTGTAGATGATTTGAGATTGTGAATTCTTACAGAAGCGCATGGAGCGTGCTACTCTATTCATCCAAGGGCCACTAAGATGTACCGTGATTTATAGGAGATCTATTGGTAGAGTGGGATGAAAAGAGATATTGCAGAGTTTGTGGCTAAGTGCTCAAGATATCAGCAGTTTAATATTGAGCATCAGAAGCCTAGTAGGTCCATGTAGGAGTTTAGTATTCCCCCCTAAAAGTGGGAAAAAGTGAACATGGACTTTGTGATGGGTTTGCCTCGTACTCATCGTCAACATGATTCAGGTTGGGTCATTGTAGATAGGATGACCAAATCAGCTCATTTCCTACCAGCCCATACCTCTTATTCAATCGAGTATCATGCCAAACTCTATATTAAGGAGTTTGTTAGATTACATGGTGTTCCGTTGTCCATTATCTCAGATAGAGGTACCCAGTTCACCTCTTAATTTTAGAAGGCATTCCAAGAGGGTCTTGGTACCCGAGTTACCTCAGTATAGCCTTTCATCCTCAGACAGATGGTCAAGTATAAAGGACCATTCAAACTTTAAAAGATATTCTACGAGCGTGTGTCATAGATTGTAAAGGTAGTTGGGATGACCACTTGCCTTTGATTGAATTTGCATATAACAACAGATGGCTCTATTTGAGGAACTTTATAAGAGGAGGTGTAGATCTTCCATTGGTTGGTTTGAAGTGGGTAAGACCACAGTGGTAGGGCCTGACTTGTTATTTGATACCTTAGATAAAGTTCAGTTGATCAGGGAAAGGCTTAAGATAGTTTAGAGCCAACAGAAATCATACACAGATGTACGCAGAAAGGATCTCGCGTTTGAGATTAGTGATTTTGTGTATTTGAAAATCTCTCCTATGAAAGGAGTAAAGAGGTTTGACAAGAAGGGGATTATCAGTTCCCGATATATCGGTCCTTACCGAATTCTTAGCCATTTCGGAAAGTTATTTTGCGAGCTTGAGTTGCCTTGAGACTTAGCTTCAGTGCACCCAGTGTTCCATGTCTCCTTGCTTAAGAAATGCATAAGTGACCCAGCAGTCGTAGTACCTATAGAGGGCATAGATATTTAGAACAACCTCTCTTATGAAGAGATCCTAGTCAAAATTCTTGATTATCAAATTCGTAGACTGAGGAACAAAGAAGTCCCTCTAGTCAAAGTTCTTTGGCAGAATCAGTCCGTTGGGGAAGCTACTTAGGAAGCAGAGGTAGATGTGCGGACCAAGTACCCTGACCTTTTCTCCAAAAACTCAGACCATCCCAAGGTAACAGTTTTCCTTTAAATTACTCAGTCTCATGTTCAGATATAGCTACCAACTTGGTATCAATTGACATTTCATACCCAATCATGCATTCACAAATTGGTTCAGTCATGTACTCATGCATCAGACATGCATGTTCAATATATATTAACTCAGTTTATCAGTTATCCCAGTCATTCATTCATTAATTTTTTTCAACAATATACTCATGCATCAGATATGCATGTTCAGTCATGAAATCATGCTTCAATTGTGTATGTCCAGTGTCTAAATCCATTCTAATAGTAGTCTCAGTTTAATTAGTCTCATTCAAGGACGAATATTCCCAAGTGGGAGATATTGTAAGACCCCGCAAAATCCTTATCTTAACTCAGTCTTTTAGGCTTGCTAAGGGGTCCCAGACTTAGAAAATTCTAGCAAAGTATTCTGACTTAGTGTCATTTTGGCCTTCCTAAGTTGGCAACACTATTTCACGACCTCTATGACCTTAAATTATCAATCTTTAGGTTAATTAATGATTGGGAATATCAGTAGGTGTTGCCAGATCAGTTTTGTATTTTTTAGACCTTGTTTGAATCACGTTTAGGAATCCAAAATAGTGTATTGATGCAATCTCGGTGCAGCGCGGCAGACATAGTGTTGATCAATATTTTCCTTGGCTCCCAGTGACAATTTCCAGTGACCCGATGCAGACTCAATATGGCGCATTTGCTATCACATTGATTCCAATGATGCAGTGCATCGGTCTGCACATTGATAGTTCAGTTTTCAATCATTAAAAAGATGCATCCTCAGGGGTAATAGGGTCTTTTTCCCATATTTATCATCTCCCAAAACATGAAATTAAGCCCCTTTAGAGGCTAAATTCATTCATTATTCTCAAATTTCTCAGGAATAGAAACTCTAGGGAGATCAAATTTTAAATCAAGAACTTAAGAAATCACTACCAATCTTTTAGAATTCAGGCACTAAGGTATGTCAAGTGTTCATCCAAGGGCTCCTTCCACCCTTGGAGTCCAAGAAGCTCTTTTAAACTTCAAGTAGGTTGATTTCATGCTTTCTATGATTTGGATTCAAGTGTATTCATGATTATAAAGTTGATTGGATTTCTATTTCATGATTAAGTGCAAGATTTATGTAAAAACAACTATCATGTATGTAGTATCATGTGAATTCATGTTAAAACTTTGAAATTATGATGCTCATATGTTGATTAGTTCTATGTGCATATACAATGCCTTTCAAGTGTTTGATGAGTTGCTCATGAGAAGTAAATAATGAAATTATATCATGATTAGCATGTATTCAAGTTCATGTCATGCAAGTGTTTGCTAAAATATCCCAATGAATGAATGATGATCAAGTAGTTATTTATCATATTTCAAAATTGTGCAATGTCTTATAATTTATGCTATCGAGTCTTCGGGGTATTTAATACCCGATAATTTAGCTGATTACCTAGAGCCATGGCCAGTCTTAGGATAGTATTAGTCATGTCACGATCAGTAGTACTCTTAGTCAGTTACAAACTCAGGAGAAAACTCAGTAGACTCAGTATCAGTCCAGTCCAGTTCAGTATTTAGTTCAGACCACAGTAAATTTAGTTAGTTAACAGAATTCAATTGTATTCCATCAATCAACGAAACTCAGTGAACTCAGTTCAGTTCAGTTAGATAGTATAATCTGTAACATTTCAGTTAAGGCTAGGATGAACTAGAAATCAGTTCAGTGTCTATTCAGATGAGAGTAGGATTCAGCACCGAGTTAACCCAGGGATTGGGGCATTCCTGCCAACAGAGGATTTGACCCTTAGTACCAATCCCTGCGTTACAAAACTACATAGCCAGTGTAGGTTGAGATATATTCTTACCAAATATTATGAGGGTTGATACATCTCATTTGAATTTTTCTGCCAGCGAGGGTTGACGAAAGATCTTCCTGTCAGAGAGAGTTAACTCACAGCTTGTCTTTACCTATGGCACGGTATTGATACCCTTCCAACTGGGCTTACAGGTTGGACCCCAATCTATTTAGAAAGAGGCATGTCGGTTAGATGATTACCTCCCACACTCTCAATTTCAGATTTAGTCTCAGTACCAAACTCAGTTCAGTTCTATAGATTCAGGATTGTCAGACACAGTCACTCAGTTCAGTATGGAACTCAGTATAGTTTTATGGAATCTAGACTATTAGATACATTCATTCAGTTATCAATAATTCAGTATCAGTATACTCAGATATCAGTTAATCAGTATTCAAACTCAGTATCCATTGTTATCACGATGTTAGTTGTATTATACGTATTCATGCATGTACTCCCATTCAATTATATTCATGTCATTTAGTCAGTATTGTTAATGCATATGAACCCATGAATTTTAGCCTACCTCACTTAGCCTACCAGTACATTCAAAGTACTGACGCATACCTATATTTTGCGCTATGATGTTTTATATCTAGGTTTAGATGCACGGGCTCCCGATTATCCCTAGCAGTTACAGATTCTCAGTATTCAGAGTTAGTGGTGAGTCCTCATAGTTTGAGGACATGATTATTATTTCAACATTTCAGTTTTATTTCAATAGCCAAAGTTAGTTGGGGACTTGTCCCATCAACTCCATATTCAAATAGTCAAGAGGCTGTTCAGACTAGAGTATTTTCAGATAGATATTTCAATTTTGGTATTGTTATATCGTATCAAGTTTTATTATTGTATTGAACTTTATGGCATTATTTCTGCCTAATTTCTGCATATTATAGTATTATCATTCAGTTAATGTCGCAGGTACCAATCATGGGTTAGCTTGTGGTCTTTTGGGATTATGAGCACCGTGTAGTATTTGGGGTACAAACTCGGGGCGTTGCAATATACATATATATATATATATCACATGCCGAGATAGGGAACGAGGCTTAACATGTGCCTTAAACTTTTACCTGAATTGTTTAGCTCAACCGTCATAACATACATAGGCACCCAAGGGCTATATGGTCCCAACTGTCCCCAACTAGTAGGGCCCTAGTGCATGTGGCCGCACGAACTAGATGGTATACACATATGCGTTATGAGGGACTCGAATCTCCCATCATATGATAATAATATTAAGAGGGACTTGAACCTCTCTTGTCATTTTGACCCCCGCATTGGCAGCTGCGATTTCCAGTATCTGACACTGGGACTTCCACTTTCATGAATCAGATACACAACCCTCATTAAAGCCCAACTAAAAATATTTATCACGTAATCCCATTTATTGAACCACAATACACCTTTAGGCATACATTGTTTGTATCATTATACCAACTACACTTGCAAGGTAACATCAATATTCCACACCAATTGTCTTCACTTAAGGAAATTCGCAACCCCATCAGTTCAATTTTACAAATTCCCATATTTCTCATAATTAAAAACCAATTTGACAATATGGGGTTGGGGTCATAACCACTTCAAAAGTCATAAGTTTGGGAAAATCACAATTCCCTAGTTCATTCGCCATACCTATGCACCCACACGTTCAAAACCATAATTAAAGCATAATTAATCATATGTAAACCATGAGAAACATTGTTCAATCCATAACATTCAAAACCCTCAACCCTTGTTTCAAACAATCATCAATACATCATGTACATTACTTTAAAACATATGATTTTAACAAATTAACAATGAAGGAAAGTAACATGCCTGAATTATCAAGTTTCACAGAAAGAATTCAATCCTTAAGCCCTTGGATGACCTACTTCTTGGAGACCCTGCATATGGATTCTTGAGAGAATTTAAGAGAGATTTTGGAAGTGTTTGAGTGATTTAACAATGCTAATAGGGTCCCTAATAGGGTTTTAGGTCATGGGTTAAATTTGGGGTAGAGGGGAAATGTCCAAAGCTCCCTTAATAAAAAGACTGAAAATTGTTGCAAGTGACTAAGGGTCACTATACGACTAGTATATACACATTACAACTCATCATAAGGAGTCTTAGCCAAGACAAAACCACCAAGGCCCCATACTAGTCCATCTACAATTCATACTGCCAACTCATAACCAACTTAATTAATTATAAGCACTTCTTGTACTTAAGATAGCAACACTTTGGAATGAAACACTGGACACCCTACGATTGGAATCTAATGACTCATCACGAGTCCTTACAACTCGTGGACTCAAGTCATAATGTATACAGTATATTGGGCAAATCTTACTAAACACCTTACAACTTGGTCCTTATGACCCTTTAAGACTCCCTACGACTCGCCAGGGGAGTACAAACTGACCATCAGTTTGGGGCGTACAAACTGACCATCAATCTGGGGGTGAAACGTTGTACTGAGATCAACCTGCATTCCCAACTCATGCTGAAATGTCCTCCAAAAGTAAGATGTGAACACAAAACCTCGATAAAAAATAATGGACACTAATACACTATGCAGACGCTTAATCTTACAAATGTAGATACGGTCCAATGACAGCACTAAATGAGACATGAACCAGAATAAAATGACCTGACTAGATCAATTGATCCTTGATGACCCAAACAGTGCTAGAACCATAAGATGTACGAGTCAAACCAATCACAAAGTCCATGGTGATTCGTTCCTTTTTTCACTCGAGAATGGGTAACATATGAAGCAACCTACCAGGCCTCATATGTTCGGCCTTCACATGCTGACAACATAGGCAACAAGCCATAAAATTTGCTGCATCTTACCCCATACCACCCCAGCAGTAATGATGCCTCAAATCAAGATACATCTTAGTCACTCCTGGATGGATAGAATATTTAGAATAAAGGTCCTCCTCTAAGATCAACCTAATTTAGCCACCCACTCTCAACACACAAACTCGACCTCCAATCCATAAAACTATATCTAAATAAATTAGGAGGTTTCTTTAGCCTCCCTACTTAATACCTTATCTTGAATCAACCTCAATCCAATATTATCAAACTGATGAGCTTGAATATGCTCTATTAAAGAAGATATAGCCTCCATAATTTCCAAAACACACCAAGGTGTCTAAATATCAATCCTAACTATTTAGTTAGCTAAGACTAAACCTCTAAGGCTAAAGTCCTCTCCTAGGACAAAAGATGCGCTAAGGTACCTGTGTTAGTCGACTTTTGGATTAAGGCATCCGCAACCACATTAGCCTTGCTCGGATGATAGAGAATTGTCAAGTCATAATCCTTAAGCAATTCAAGCCAACGACACTACCTCATATTAAGATCTAGCTAGGTGAAAAATTATTAACTATGATGATCTGAGAAGATCTCACAATAGACTCCATATAAGTAGTGCCTCTACAACTTCAAAGGAAACACAACTGCACAAGGATAATCACCTTACCCTCTTGCATTAATACAACACCCAATCTAACATTTGAAGCCTCATAAAATATCGCAAAGCCCACGCTATCCTTAGGCAAAGCCAAGATAGAAGTTGAAGTCAATAAATCCGTAGGCTCTTGAAAGATCACCTCACAAGCATCAGCTCACTAAAAAGAAATCTTCTTCTAAGTCAACTTAGTTAATGAAGCTGCAAAAGATGAAAAGTCTTCAATAATACACCAATAATAACCTGCCCAGCTAACAAAACTCTGAATCTCAATAGGCAAAGTAGGTTTCTCCCAATCACGAACTGTTGTAACCTTAGCGGGATTAACCATAATACCTTCCTTAGTCACCACATGACCCAAGATAGAAACAAACTCCAACCAAAACTCGCACTTAAAAAACTTGGCATATAACTTCTCAGCCCTCAATCTTTGAAGTACAATTTACAAATAATCTTCATTCTCAACTTTACTATTGGAATACATCAAGATATAATCTATAAATACAAATACAAGGTGTAACACCCCAAATTTGGTACCTAGAAGGCTACACGGTACTCATGACCCCGAAGGACCACAAGCTAACCCATGACTGATATCTGCACCTGAACACTACATAATATACTATATAAATGCAAAAATATGAACTGAACGACCTTAAGGTTCAAAACTGAAACATAAATGATAAATCATAACATATGGATAGGGTATGAAATACCCAAACACTAAAATAACTGTCTAAACATGATAGTCTAAAAAGCCTCTAACTGACTGAAGTGTCTGAATAAGGAGTTGATGGGACATGTCCCCAACTAACTCTAACTAATAAATTAATTAATGAGATAATAAAGAATGGTCATGTCCTCAAAGGATAAGGACTTATTACTATCTCTGACTGCTGAGACTGGACTGCTACTGATGCTCTAGAGCTCATGCTTCTGAACCTATGGTATAAAACACCATAGTGCAAATGCGCCAGTACTTTGAATGTACTAGTATGCATGGAAGGTAGGCTGAATGTAAAGGGTTCACAAACATGAACTATGATAACTGACTGGACAACATGATTGTAGGAATACATGCATGAATACATAATAACTGTAGCTGAGTTCATGATAACATGATTACTGAATTTGAGTACTGATAAAATGAGATACAGATAACTGTATAACTAAGATAACTAATACTGAGCGACTATATCTGACAGTCGAGTTTCTGATAGAACTAGCTGAATTTTGTACTATTCTGAGTGACTGTATCTAACAGTCCTGAATTTTGTAGAACTATATGAGTTCTATAACTAAGACTGAATGACTGTATCACACAGTATTGATTATCACACAGTATTGATTCTGTAAGTTAAATTATAGGAAGTATTTATCTGACCAACATGCCCCTAATATGCCATTATGGTTGAGTTGGGGTCCAATCTGTAACCCCAATTAGAAGGGTGTCAATACTGCGCCACTGGTTAGGACAATCTGTGAGTAACTCTCATATAACAGGTAACCCTAGTGAGAATGGTGGGAACCCTCATATAACAAGTTAAGTCACGTCATCTACCCTTAGCAGGCTATGATGTCTCAACCTATGCTAGCTACGTAGTTATGGAATGTAAGGATTGCTTCTAAGAATCACACGCTCATAACTCATCCTTGGGTTAACTCGATGCTAATTTCTACTCCCATCTGAATAGATACTAAACATGGATTACTGAACTAATTTAACGAAATTAACTGAGTTTCATTGGCTAATGGAATAGTACTGAGATTACTGTATTACTAAGATTTCCTGAGTCACATTATTGATTGAGTTATACGGAGCATGGCATGACTGAGGATATCATGAAAACATGACACCGGCTCTAGGCACACAACTATATTTTTCTGGTACAAGTACCCCCAGGACTACATGGAAAGAAACTGATAAAGCATGACTTTCTAGAATACATGACTAATATCAATAATCTATAATTCATTGATTAAGATATTTCATCAAATATTTGACATGCATAAACTTGTACATGAATAGGGATTTCATATTATCATACCAGTATGACACTTTTCTTTCACATAGGCATTTAATCAAATATATGGGGAGCATGCTTTGGTCATAAAATCATCAACATATAGAATAATCATGGATACATCAATTAACTTGTAATTTGAAGGGGGTTGATCCTGGTTATACTAAGGTCAATCATTCGAATATGTAATTTAGAATATGAATCAAAACCACAAAACATAATGGACATGAATTTCAATTCAATTTAAATTATGAACATTCATAAATACCCAAATCTTGGATTTTAAAAGAGATTCTTGAACTTCATGGGTGCAAGGGACCCATGAATCAACACATGACATACCTGGGTTGTGATTTCTTGAAGATTGATGGAAAAAAACTCAAATTCTTGACTTAGAATTAAACAACTAGGGTTTTCTTTTTCTTGAGAATAAATCTTGGAGAGAAACCCTAATTTGATATTGAAAAATAATAATGAACTTATGAGCTATGGTCGGGTGTAATTAGGGGTTAAATCGGGCGGAAAAAGACCCAAATACCCTTTAAAAATGGTTTTAAAATAACTGAATAGGATCTATAATGGCTCATGCGATGATCCACCTCTGACTCGACGGTCCATCATTTCGACGGTCATACGTGGACCAAGAAATGGACTCACTGCCTAAGTAGAGACGGCTTAGGAGACGGTCCGTCGCAAGTTCAATCGTCTGTTAACCTGTCTATTGCACCTTATCTAGAAGGTTGCCTCACTTCCTTGGTTCTGATGGTCTAGGTGACAATCCATCACTTGATCGACGGTCCGTCAACTTGGCCATCACACCTGGGGGATTCTAACATCTCTGAGTAAAATGTCTATAACTTTTTACTTCAATACCGTATTTGGATGAAATTGGTATCGTTGGAAATATAATTCAATTTTCTACATGAGAAGAAGTGAAAATCTCAAAAATTCCACGTGTACAAGAATGGATTTTTATTTAAAAGTAAGTTTTTAACATTCTTGGGATGTATTTAAGCTAGGTAGAAGTACGGGGTATTATAATATCTCCCTCTTGAGAACGTTCATCCTCGAATGAGACTGAGTGAGAGGGTAGAAGATAAACTAATGTACATACTAAACATGTACAATTGGAACATGATCTCATGAATGGCATGACTGATAACTAAATATATCATACTGATCATGCATATTTGATGCATGTATAACTGATTCATGAATGCATGATTGAGTGTTCTGATGAACTAAGGTTCTCACAATGGGAATGCATATCTAATACATGATTATATAACTGAACTAACATATGAATGCATCACTTAATATGCAATGGTATTTAATTATAATACCCCACATTTTGGACTAAAATGAAAATTCATCATTCCTATGCATAGATGTTTCAAAAGCCTCAAATCCTATATAAATTTAGTGTGTTAATCAATTATGTAGTGTGTGAATCTATTTGAGCATGAATTTAGATCATAGAGGTCCCCTAACTCAAGTACAAGTTGAAAGCTTTCCTATCGTTCAAATTTTAGTGAGCATCAAAACTTGGGTCAACTTAAATCAACCATAACTCATTGTATATGATGAACTGGGTGGATTACTATATATCAAATGAAAGATCTTTGAATTATATTTCCAACTATACTAATTTTACCTAAATTCGATATCGGAGCAAAGAGTTATGCTTATTTTACTCTAGCATATCAGGCTGGAAACAGTGTGACGACATTCGTGATAGCTTATCACAATTATGATGCCCTATCACGAAGGTCATCAGCCTTAGGCATAAACCAGCCCCTAAGTGATGACATTCATGATAGCTTATCATATTTGTGACTCCTTATTACAAAGGTAGTCAGCTGTGATTTTAAGCAATTGGGAAATTATTTCATAAGGGTATTTTGGTCTTTTCCTTTACCTTCCACGACTTATAACCCTAAAAAGGCATAATTTTTCCCATTTTTCCTCAGTTAAGCATCTTAAAAACCCTCTCTTACACTTTCAACCACAAGATTAGGGTTTTTATCAAACTCATCTCTCAAAAGCAAGATTCAAGCCTTTTCCCAAGATAATCAAGAATTAAGTTTCCCAATCCAAGAACTCTCCAGGAAATCATCAAGGTTTCCTTTCTAAGGTATGCGTGTGTTTATTCATGGACTCCTTTCATCCATGAAGTTCAAGAATCCTTTTCTAAAACTATATATTATGGTTTTCATGTTATGAATGGATTGTTGATCATGTTTATGTGTTGAATGATGTCAAGATAAAATCTTTATGTGTTATTATGAATCTATGACATCATATGAGTTGAAAACATGTAAGTTTGATTATTTATGATGAGTAATTGTATGATTTACACCTATGCCTAATTTGTACATGTAAGGTGTTTGATAAAGTACCTAAGAGACTAGAAATCATGTATTATAGCTAAATTATGACTAAGTAAAGGATTCATGATAGTCCTCTATGATTCAATGTCATCCACGTTGATAATGTGTCTTGTGAACACTGTTGGATTACTCATGAACTAGTCATATGGAATTATGCTATGCTTACTTGCAAAACCCACCCATGTAAAAGATGTAGAATACCCATGTACTTCATGAAATTCCCCAAGTTATGATATTATGGATTGTGGTTGTAATATGTAGAGCATGATATTGAAATCTATGCGAGTATATACATGTTGTATGAAATTCCCTTCGATGAAATAGATTGTTTAGAACCATGCTTAGTATGAAATTCCTTATTATATTGTGGATTATGGACTCTACTCTTATGATCGAGTCTGTCATGTGTGTTAGTTTCCATCCATCGAGTCCTAGGGGTACTTGTACCCAAAAAATATAGCTGTGTGCCTAGAGCCATGTCATGTTTTCATGATACTCTCAATCAAGCCATGATCTATAGAAATCAGTCAGTCATGTAACTCAAGAAAACTCAGTAATCTCAGTAGTTCAGTATTCTCAGTATTCTCAGTGCTCAGTAACCTCAGTAAATCTTAGTAACTTCAGTACTCTTAATCAGTCCTCAGAGCTCATTATATTCCATCCATCATCAGAATCCAGTAAACTCAATTTTAGCTCCACTAAACAATACCACTAGTATTAGTTCAGTTAATCAGTATCAGTTCAGCAAATCAGTTCAGTTAAGTTATTTAGTTCAGCCCAGTTATTTAGTTCAGTGTCTTTCAGATGGGAGTAGGATTCAGCACCGAGCGAACCTAGGGTTGGGGGCTCACCCGCTAGATTAGGACTAGATTCTTAGAAGCAATCCCTAAGTTCTAGAACTACGTAGCCAGCGTAGGTATGAGATATCACCCGTTAGATAGGACTGACATACTCAGGGGTTACCTTTTAGCACATTTATATGTTTAGAACTAATCCCAGGAGTCACCCGCTAAATTAGGACTGATTCCATAGTAGATGTCTTTACTGGTGGCATGGTACTGACACCTTTCCAGTCAGGGCAGAGATTGGACCCCAGTCAGCTTAGCTTGGGGCATGTCTATTAGATGAACATATCCCACAGTTTCAGTTACATATTCAGGACTATCAGATACAGTTAACTCAGTTCAGCAGTACAAATTCAGTACTACTAGAGACAATCAATCCTTATCATTATAAATAGACTTCAAGATCACCCATTAGATAGGACTGATCTTACTATAGTTAAACAGTATCAGAATCATCTGATTTAAAGATTACCTGCTAGATAGGACTGATATCAAATTCAGTTACTCCATATAAAACAGAACTCAGATAGTTCCATCAGAACTTAGACTGTCAGATACAGTTGCTCAGTATCAGTTTCATCGGTTAGGCTGATCATCACAGTTAAATCAGTTATATCAATTTTCTAAACTCATGTATCAGTCATATCGGTTATCAAAATTCATGATATTAGTATTTAGCTTCAGAAATGTTAGACATAGTCAACCAGACCAGTTCTTCATAATTTGAACTGTCAAAAATAGTTGTTTATCTATTCAGTATCTCAGTATCAAGACACTCATGTTGTCAGTATTCAAACTCAATAGTCAGTATCTCCACGACTTCAGTTACAGTTATGTATGCATGTATGTATTCTCACGTTTATAATAGTCAGCATTGTTCATGCATATAACCCTTTGCATTTAGCCTACCTCACTCATATACTCAGTACATTCAGACGTACTGACACATTTGCGCTATGGTGCTTTCTCTTATGTTACACCATAGGTTTAGAGGCATGAGCACCAGATCAGTAGTAGTATTCCAGTGTTCAGAGTTTGCAGTGAGTCCTTCTCATTCGAGAAAGATATGATTATTGATATATTTACTATTTAGTTGCTAAATGGAGTTAGTTGGAGACATGTTCCTTCAACTCTTTATTTAGTTCTGTTAAAGGCTTTCATACTAAATGTCAAATTAGATATTCAGATCTCATTATTTTTAGTATTTATGACTTGTTTTGGTATTGTTATACTTTTTTCAGACATTTTGTTATCAGACGTTTATTCAGTTCGAGCCTTACGGCCTTTTATGTTCACGTATCTACATTTTATGATATATTATGCAGTATACAGGTACAGATATCAGTCATGGATTAGCTTGTGGTCTTTTGGGGTCATGAGCCCCGTGTAGCATTTTGGTTCAGAAAATTGGGGTATTACATTAATACCAAGTTTATAATGGAATTCTGAACATGACATGGATGCCAAGCTTGTAACTAAAATATGAACATGAAACTAAAAAGCTTTGGGAGAACTATTACCTTGAGCTTGATCTAAGTTGGCGGAGAAAAGGTGAGGATACTTGGTACGTATGTCTACTTCTGCTTCCCAAGTAGCTCCTTCAACAGACTGATTTTGCCAAAGAACTTTGACTAGAGGGACTTCATTGTTCCTTAGTCTACGAGTCTGATAGTCTAGGATTTCGACTGGAATCTTTTCATAAGAGAGTCTATTTTGAACATCTATGCTCTGAGTAGGAACTACAAATATTGGGTTACCTGTGCACTTCTTGAGCAAAGATACATGGAAAATGGGATGAACTGAGGCTAGATCTAAAGGAAATTCAAGCTCATAAGCTACCTTGCCGATAGACTAAGAATCTTAAAGGGACCGATATATCGGGGATTGAGCTTTCCCTTCTTGCTGAATGTCTTCACTCCCTTCATGGGAGAGATCTTTAGATAGATAAAATCACTAATCTCGAACTCAAGATCCTTTTTGTACACATCTGTATAAGACTTCTGTTAGCTTTAAGTAGCCTAGAGTCTTTCTCTGATCAACTGGACTTTCTCAAAGGCATTAAATACTAAGTCAGGCCCTAAAACTGAGGCCTAACTAACTCTGAACCAACCTAATGGAGATCTGCATCTCCTACCATAGAGATCTTTGAATGGAGCCATCCGAATACTGGAATGATAGTTGTTGTTGTATGCAAAATCAATGAAAGGTAAGTGGTCATCCCAACTATCCTTGAAATCAATTGCACACGCTCGCGATATATCTTCTAGAGTATGAATGGTCCTTTTAGTTTGACCATCTATCTGAGGATGAAAGGTTGTACTAAGATGAATTTGGGTACCAAGACCCTTTTGGAATACTTTCAAGAAATGAGAGATGAACCAGGTACCTCTGTCTGAGATAATAGATAATGGAACACCATCCAATTTGACCAACTCTCTGAGGTAGAGTTTGGCATAATCCTCGACTGAATAAGATGTATAGACTGGAAGGAAATGATCTAACTTGGTCATTCTATCTACAATGACCTAGACTGAATCATGCTGGCGATAAGTATGAGGAAAACCCATCACGAAGTCTATGTTCACTTCTTCCCACTTCCAAGTAGGAATATTGAACTCCTGTATGGACCCACTAGGATTTTGATGCTCTATTTTAGCCACAAACTCTAAAATATTTCTTTTTATCCCACTCCACCAATAGATTTTCCATAAGTAGTGATACATCTTTGTGGCCCCTGGATAAATAGAGTAGCGTGCACCATCTGTTTCTGCAAGAATTTGCTGCCTTAAGTCATCTACACCTGGAACACACAGACGACCCTGACAACCTAAAAAACTATCTCCCCCTTGGGATAAAACCTCTACTTTCTGATCTTTGACTGACTCTTTCAATTTGACAAGGTTGGGGTCTCTCTTTCTTTTCTTTCACCTCGGAAACTAGAGATAATTCTGAACTACTCTGAACCCATATGTCACCCTCCTCTATATCAACTAAGCGAATACCTAGTTTGCCAAGATGATGGATTTCTTGACCTAGCTTCCTCTTACTGTCCTCAGCATAAGCAACACTACCCATAGACAGTCTACTGAGTGCATTGGCCACTACATTGGCCTTGCTCGGATGATAAAGGACACTCATGTCGTAATCTTTCAAGAGCTCTAACCATCTTCTATGACAAAGATTGAGATCTTTCTAAAAAAAGACATATTGAAGGATCTTATGATCTGTGAACACATCCACACGAACTCTGTATAGATAATGCCTCCAAATATTTAAGGCAAATACTACGGCTGCTAACTCAAGATCATCAGTCAGATAATTCTTCTCATGGGATTTGAGTTGCCTGGAGGCGTAGGCTATGACCTTACCATACTACATGAGGACACAACCAAAACCTACTCTGGATGCATCAAAATACACCATGAACCCATCTGAACCATCTGGAAGAGACTAGGGCTGAGGTGAGTCAAGTCTTCAACTCCTGAAAACCTTCTCGCAATAATGTGACCACTGAAACTTAACTTTTTCTGAGTTAATATAGACATAGGGGATGCAATAAAAGAAAATCCCTCAACAAACTGTCTATAATAGCCATCCAAACCCAAGAAACTCCTGATATCTGATGGACAGAGAGGGCGAGGCCAATTTCTTACTGCTTTGGTCTTTTAAGGATCTACTCTAATGCCATCACTGAAAATGATATGGCCAATGAATGCTACTGACCTTAGCCAAAATTTAAACTTACTAAAATTGGTGAACAACTAATGATCTCTAAGGGTCTGAAGTATGATTCTTAGATAGTCTGCATGATCACGCTCACAGCGAGAATAGACCAGAATATCATCTATGAAGACTATGATGAACATGTTCAAGTACTTATTGAACAAACAATTTATCAAGTTCATAAAAGCTGTTAGGGCATTGGTAAGACCATAGGACATAACTAAGAATTTGAAGCGACCATACCGACTATGAGAAGCTATTTTTGGAATGTCATATTCTCTAACTTTGAGCTGATGATAGCCTGATCTAAGGTCTATCTTAAAGAAATAAATGGCACCCTAAAGTTGGTCAAATAAGTCATTGATTCTAGGAAGAGGATACTTGTTCTTGATCGTGACTTTATTGAGCTGACGGTAATCAATACACATCCTGAGAGAACTGTCTTTCTTGCGCACGAATAAAATTGGTGCACCCTATGGGGAAACACTGGTCTGATGAATCCCTTATCTAAGAAATCCTTCAACTGCTATTTCAATTCTTTGAGTTCTACTGGTGCCATTCTATATGGAGGAATATATATTTGCTAAGTATCTGGAAGAAGATCAATGCCAAAGTCTATTTTCTTTTTGGGAGGAATTCCTGGAAGATCTTTGGGAAAGATATTCAAATATTCATTCACAACTGGGACTGAATCTAGATTGGGAGTTTTAAAACTAGTGTTCTTAACTCGAACAAGATGATAGACACATCCCGTAGATATTATTTTCCATGCCCGAATGTAGGAAATAAGCTAACCTTTGAAAGCTGAAGTACTACCCCTCCACTCTAGGATAGGTTTATTTAGAAACCGAAACTGGACTATTCTTCTTCTGCAGTCAACTGTGGCATAGCAGAAATAAAGACAATCCATGCCGAGAATGACATCAAAATCAGTCATCTCTGATTCAACTAAGTCTACTGAAGTGACTTTCTAAAATATCATAATCGGGCAGTTCTTGTATACCCGTCAGGCTATGATGGTTTTACCCACCGAGGTAGAGACTGAGAAGGGCTCTACAAGAATTTTGGGATTGATTCTAAAATTGCCTGCTATTTATGGAGTAACAAAAGACAAAGAAAATCCTAGATTTATCAAAGTGTAAATATGCATATGAAATATTTGTAATGTACCAGTAACCACATCAGGAGAATTTTCCTAAAATTGTTGGGATTGGAGAGCATAGAGTCTGTTTAGGTGTTGCCCATTAGTAGCACTAGAAGTGGCACCCTGCTGATTTGGATGACTGGACTGAGCTGAGGAACGGTTCTGCAGACCTTGAGGACCTGGATGAGGACAGTCTCTGAATCTGTGGCCTGGCTTGCCACATCCCAAACAAATACCACTGTTAGCTCTGCAAATACCCTAATGGTGCTTGCCACAAGTTTGGCAAAAAGGATAGGTACGGGCACTGCTAACACTGCCCTGAGACTTAGATCTTGGCGCTCTATCTTTGTCACCATCCCTCAACTTAGGAGATGGAGCGCTAGCTTAAACAGGAGCTGGAACTGATAACTTAGGACGAAACTGAGAACAGTTTCCTCCTTCTGATTTGGGCTGAGCAAAGTTGAAACTGCCTGTCCTTTCTCTCTTATTCTGCTTCTCCCTCACCTTAATCTTTTGATCTTCTATCTTTTGAGCATGAGTTATGAGCCTGGCTAAAGTCATGTCACTATTTAACATCGCAGACCTACACTCATTGACCACACTATCATTCACCCCAGAAACAAACTTACTCATCTTGGCCTTATTATCTGCAGCCATATGAAGAGCATATCTAGCTAATTGAGTAAAATTAAGAGAATACTCTTTCACCATTATATTGCCCTGCCTGAGGCTGATGTATTCTAACACCTTAGCCTCTCTCCACTCTGGGGGAAAGAATCTATCTAAGAATGCGGTGACAAACTCCTCCCACTCAATAGGCCCTGCATCATCTAGCCTTTCTAACTTCCACTGCTTGTACCAAGTTTGAGAAACATCCTACAATTGGTATGCAGCTAGCTCAGCACTCTCACTAGTAGTAAACCCCATGATGTCAGTAACCTTCTGAACCTAATCGATGAATTCCTGAGGGTCCTCATCTTACTTAGACCCGAGAAAGGATGAAGGATTCATTCGGGTAAAGTCCTAAATCCTGGCTGCAGCTACATTAGCCACTAGGTTGGCTGGATTGATAGCTGGTCATTCATTCTGAGTAGCAACTGACTGAGCAAGAGTAGTGAATACATCTCTAAACTCTGCAAGAGAAATATGTTTGCCCAAAGGATCTGGGGGATAAGGGGCTGGCTAATTTCTATTTCTTCTCTTAGGAGGCATGTCCTGTAGAAGAATGGGAGAAACGGATTAGACTGAGAGATTAGATTGAGATTATGCTCACTGGCATGACATGAATACTAAAATAAGGGAAACTGTTCCTAAAACATCTTATAGCCTTCTGTACAAAAATGTGGGGCGCAACACACCCATACTAGATGTGGCTTTCAGACTTCCTAGGACTCAATTGAACTTGGCTTTGATACCAAGTTTGTAACGCCTAAAATCTGGTACCCGAAATGCTACACAATGCTTATGATCCCGAAGGACCACAAGCTAACCCATGACTGATATTTGTACTTGAAAATTGCATAATATACTGTATAAATATGGATACATGAATTAAAAGTCCTTAAGGTTCAAAACTGAATCATAAATGATAAATCATAACATATGGATGGGGTATGAAATACCCAAACACTAAAATAACTATCTAAACATGATAGTTTGAAAAGCCTCTAACTGATTGAACTTTCTGAATAAGGAGTTGATGGGATATGTCCCCAACTAACTCCAACTAATAAATTAATTAATGAGATAATAAAGAATGGTCATGTCCTCGAAGGATGAGGACTCACTGCAATCTTTAACTACTGAGACTGGAATACCACTGATGCTCTGGAGCTCGTGCTTCTGAACCTATGGTATAAAACACCATAGCGCAAATGCATTAGTACTTTGAATGTACTGGTATGCATGGAAGGTAGGCTGAATGCAAAAGGTTCACATACATGAACTATACTAACTGATTGGACAACATGAA
>NC_061119.1:167608804-167635587 GCF_002878395.1 Capsicum annuum
TGCTCTTTACTCTTATGACACTTATATCTTAGGAAATTTACATAGTTCATTTGAATGCATGATATTGACATGTTATGGATTGACTTTTTCTAAAAGTCTTGCATTATTGGTTCATTTTCTTATTATTGATTTTTCTTTAGTTATAAGACTTGGTTTACCTCCTAAGGCTGGACCAAGGTAGGTATCGTCATGGGCTCAACTTTAGGATTATTACAAATTGGTAACACGGTGCTAGGTTCACTGGTATCAAAGTGTAAGAGCAGGATGTCTAGTTGAGTCTCATGGATCGGTATGTTGGCCTCCGTATTTATATTTGAGAGGCAATAAGATGTCTTTAGGAAATCTTCTCTAATTTATTCCTTATCATAGGGGTCGTTCACCCCCAATATTCTAAACTCATATTCCATTCTTCTTTACATAGATAGTAACGACTAGGTCCAGAGATATTAAGGACACTTATTTTGCACCCACTATTAGGACCCTAGACAGGGAGGAGGCAAAGGTCGTGGCCGACCCAGAGTTAGAGGATGGGCATGAGTATCTGGCCCAGTTAAAGAAATTCCTAGGTTATTCTCTATCGAGATAGAGGTTGAGTATGTTG
This sequence comes from Capsicum annuum, assembly GCF_002878395.1. Classification (NCBI taxonomy): domain Eukaryota; kingdom Viridiplantae; phylum Streptophyta; class Magnoliopsida; order Solanales; family Solanaceae; genus Capsicum; species Capsicum annuum. The sequence goes on from NC_061119.1 coordinate 167,609,406, forward strand.
AGGATAAATATCAGATAAAGAATGTAGGTCCAGCGTAGGTTCCAAGGGGTTCAGATGCCTTCCCCGATATTGTAAGATTTATTAATTCATCTATTGAGTCATCTAGATAGTACTCCCTAGGCTGGTACTCCTTTGAGTATGAAAGGTATTTCCCAGATATTTGGAGGTATTCGGCCAGCATAACAGGCTTCTACTTATGGTATTTCAACTTCAAAGGTACAACCATCTTCAATGGTACCCCCACGTGTTGATTCATTACCATCAGGCTTACTTTTCTTCCTATTTCTTCGATACATGTGATTTCTTCTAATAATCAGAAGAAATTTGGCAGAATTATTTGCTTGACACCTCCCAAGTTTAGTGGTGTCATTGGAGAGGATAAATATAAGATTTTTATTGACTGTCAGGAGGGGTTGTACAACTATCACAACCCGAACTGAGGCCCTGGCCGTGATAGACATCCCAAATCATGAAGGCTCGAGAGCCCTTCTATAACTAGTAATCATATACATAATTGATATACAGTAATGAAATACAGAAACATAGAAAAATAGAAACATGGTCATTTTCTTACTTTAATTGAACAATACGAAATTTAATTCATAATGTTTGCAAAAACACGACACCAGTCTGTGAAATATTTAACAATACTAATGACCAATATCTATCTAAAAGTTAAGACAAGGAACCCAGTCGGATCATAAATTAAAATAAACTAACAATATTCTAAAATAGGCCTTCCAAAATAAGGGGAGGGTCACTAACTGTAAACTCTGACAGGATTAGATCTACTGCTTAGTGGGACCCTGAGATTGTGCCTCAGATCCTAAAATATAGATGGGTCAATACAATTGTACTGGTATATGAAACAACCCAAAAATAGCATGCTTTTTATACAAAATAGATGAAAGTATTTCAAAATAACAAAAAACACAATACAAGTAAGAATACATGGGCATACTTTAGTGCACTTCAAAACAATTTTTGACAACTTTGACTCACTCTTTGTTATTCTTCTGAGCTAGTCAGTACACCCTACAAACCTATAATTCCATGGGATATGTGGAACCCGTCCTTGACTCGGTGGTCAAGCCTCCAAGAGATAGTGCTTTACTTAAAGTGTGGGATGGCTAGAAGTACTTCTAAATTGATTATTATTTTTCCTTCTCTTTAGTGCATTTGTTTTGCCTCTTTGGATATGTTAGTTTGGTATATTCATTTTGCTTTTGTGTATTTCTTAGTTTAGTTTTTAGTCATAGCTAGGCGTTTTTCTTGATGATGGATGAATGAAAACCATCTTAAGAGATAATCAGTCATGTGTAGGACCTAACAAGTGAATATAAGTTGTTCTAGCAGGCCACACGACAATATAAGCATGTGATAAATCTTTACTGTTGAGACACCAAAGTTCTAGTTTATGACACCTGTTGTGATTATTGGCTTAAAGTGAATTCATATGACTATTTGGTTAAGAGTTTATAATGATCCTGTTGGAGTTAAGAAAGTGCCATGTATGTGTGAGGGTATTTGTGTATTCCTTGTTGCAACTGATTCTAGAACTCACCTGGTGTGTTTGCAAAATGAAATAGAGAATGTGAGTTTAGGAGAAGATTTAGGTGCTTCTTTGATAGCCATTTTTCATACCCTCTTTTGAACCACCTTTGTGCATAATCTTAGCTAGCCCCTTTGAGCCTCTAGCATGTTCTTTGGTAACCTCATGTGTAGCCTAATCCTTCCTTAATTAACCTAGACTTGATCCAAATGTCCTAAGCGCTTTAGTAAGAAATTTTTTTAGTAAGGAGTTTGTAAATAAAAGGAGAGAAGGTGAAAATAAATTCCCAAAAGAATAGTTTTTGGTGTGCAAATATGATATATTTGGTTGGGAGCGATATATATATATATATATATATATATATAAAAGAGGCATAAAAGTTGTTCAAACTAAAATGATGTGAAAATAGAAAATACTCCTGCCATAAGTTATGTGACTGAGCTTTATGAAATAGGGTGAAAGAAAAAGATATGTGATGTTAGTAGAAGTGAATATTGGTTATTAGAGATTGATCTTCATTATCTAATGTAGTGTATTAAAGCGCTTAGGAAAGATAGTCACTATTACTGACCAGAATAGTTCCTATCCATCTCTTGGCCTACATTACAACCTGTAAAGACCTATTTGATCCTAATCTTAACATTCTGATATTAGTGTAGCACTACACTAAGGGTAAACATATGGTCATCATTTGTAATTTGAGTATTCTTTGTGAGAGTGAGCGCAACTTAATTCTTATACCTATTATGCTAGAAATTGAATTATTGTGAATGATTATTGGGTAACTCTTTTGTTGTGAGGGCATATATTTGATGAAAAGTTGGGTAATTTATATGATTTCTTTGCATAAATGGTATGCAAGAATTTACCAACTTTATGAGTCGATTCTTGAGGGTAGGTCATCTTCAGTAATGATTTATGAATCTACTTCTTGTTTCATATTCATTGTGTGAGCTTATTTGAGCATCTTGTTTTTTCTTTGTGGGTGTTAAGTCTTGTGTATATTTAAATTGATAAGTTTTTCAAGGATGAAAAATTCTTTAAGTGTGGGGTGGTGATCTTGGGTGTATTTATACACCTAAGCAAACTTACCCATATTTTAGCTAAGTTTTGAGAGCAAAATACCTAGTTTCTTATATTTTTACTCTACTTTTATGCAATTGAGCTAACCTATGTGATTAGCATGATTTCAGGTGTTAATGAGGTAGATGGATACATGATAGGACTATGGAATGTGGATGGCATATGACACAAAAGAAAGTAGCTTGTTGGACCAAAATGTGGTGCCTAAAGACTATGTCCTAGACTAATTTGTCACTTAAAGTTAGTCCGGGGACATAGAAGGCAACTAGGAGAGAAGAGTTACTAAAAACTCTTTATGCTAACAAGTCACATATTCTATTCTATTATATGTTGTTTTTGAATTAGAGAAAGGCATCTTAGAGAAGAGAAAAAGAACGACCTTCACTTTGTTCACGGTTTACACACCAGGATCGTCTTTTGTCTTTTAGTATGAAGAATATGACTATAGTGATTTTTGTTTTGTCCATGAGTAGCTAAGCTTATTGGTTAGGGTTACGGCACCCTTGTAGCATACTATCTATTTCTATGGGTTTTAAATTCATTATGCATTGATTCACCTATATCATACTTTCTTTGTTATTCTTGAATTCTCGTGGTTCCAAACATAGGGAGTGTGCCATTGAAACATAACTTGTTCGATAGAAAGGTTAATGTTTGGAAAAGGGAGTAGTGACAAGAAAATTGGGTTTCCAACCCCTAATTCACACGTTAATGCCTTAATAGGATTAACAATTTGGAGATTTCATACAATTGTGTAAACTCTTTTGATTCGAGAGAATTAAAGTGAATTAATCCTTGATGGTTAAGAAATACTTGGATTAAGATATTCAACACGTTTCTCTATAAGTGTATGCATGTATGAATTCTTAACACACATAATTGGAAAGTATTAGAAACTACAAGGTAGACATAACCTTAGCTTGTTATTCTCTATATTCAAATAATATTACACGTATTGCTTCACTGTTGCACTGAAACTATTACTTCGTACTTAAATCAAAACTTCCTTATTATGTTTTTGCAGAAACAAATAATTAAAAGTCAACTAATCTCCATACAACTAAATTAACACTATATTCCCTATGAGATTCGACCCCAACATAGTTGGATTCTATATTTGACAAAGACCACTTACACTCTTGTAAAAGAGTTCTTATTTGGGTGTATCAAATTTTATTGATAGAAGTGCTTCTAGATTGCTTACTATCTTGCCTTCTCTTTAGTGCATTTGTTTTGACTCTTTTTATAGGTTAGTTTGGTGCATTTATTTTGCTTCTGTGTATATGTTAGTTTGCTTTTTAGTCATAGTTAGGTGTTTTTCTCGATGATGGATGGATGATAACCGTCTTAAGAGAAAATCAGTCATGTGTAGGACAAAACAAGTGAATGTAAGTTGTTCTTGTAGGCCACACAACAGTATAAGCATATGATAAATATTTACCGTTGAGACATCTAAACTCTAGTTTATGACTCATGTTGTGATTGTTGGCTTAAAGTGAATTCATATGACTATTTGGTAAAGAGTCTGTAATAATCCTATTGGAGTTAAGAAAGTGCCATGTGTGTGTGAGGGTGTTCGCGTATTCCTTGTTGTAATTGATGCTATAACTTTCTTGGTGTGTATGCAAAATGAAATAGAGAATGTGAGTTTAGTAGATGATTTAGGCACTTTTTTGATAGCCATTTTTCATATCCTCTTTTGAATAACCTTTGTGCATAATCTTAGCTAGCCCCGTTGAGCTTTTAGCTTGTTCTTTGGTAACCTGATGTGTAGCCTAATCCTTACTTGATTAACCTCGACTTGATCCAAATGTCCTAAGCGCTTTAGTAAGAAATTTTTTTAGTAATGAGTTTGTAAATAAAAGAAGAGGAAGGTGAAAATAAATTCCCAAAAGAATAGTTTTTGGTATGCAAATATGATATATTTGTTTGGGAGTGAGATATACATATACATACATATATATAAATATACATACATACATACATACATATATATATATATATATAATATAACAGGCATAAAATTTGTTCAAAGTTAAATGATGTGAACATAGAAATACTCCTGCCATAAGTTATGTGAGTTAGCTTTACGAAATAGGGTGAAAGAAAAAGATGTGTGTAGTTAGTAGAAGTGAATATTGGTTATTAGATTGATCTTCATTATCTAATGTAGTTTATTAAAGCGCTTAGGGAAGATAGTCACTATTATTGGCCAGAATAGTTCCTACATATCTCTTAGCCTACATTACAACCTATAAAGACCTATTTAATCCAAATCTTAACATTCTAATTTTAGTGGAGCACTACACTAATGGCAAGCATATGGTCATCATTTGTAATTTGAGAATTCTTTGCAAGAGTGAGCGCAACTTAATTCTTACACACATTGTGCAAGAAATTGAATTATTGTGAGTGATTATTGGGTAACTTTATTGTTGTGAGGGCATATGTTTGATGAAAAGTTGGGTAATTTATATAATTTCTTTGCATAAATGGTATGAATTTTCGAACTTATTAGTCTATTCTTGAGGGTAGGTCGACTTCAGTAATGATCATGAATCTACTTGTTATTTCATATTCGTTGTGTGAGCCTATTTGAGCATCTTGCTTTTACTTTTTGGGTGTTAAGTCTTGTGTATGCATAAATGAATAAGTTGTTCGAGGACGAACAAAGCTTTAAGTTTGGGGTGGTCATCTTGGGTGTATTTATATGCCTAAGCACAATAACTTACCAATAATTTTTCTATGTTTTTGGAGCAAAAAGCCTAGTTTCTTATGTGTTTACTCTACTTTGATATGATTCAGCTTACCTATGTGATTTGCACGATTTCAGGTGTTAATGAGGTAGACAAAGACTTGATAGGACTATGGAATATGGATGGCAAATAGCACAAGATAAAGTAGCTTGTTGGACAAAATGTGGCGCCTAAAGACTATGTCCAAGGCTAATTTGTCACTTAAAGTTAGTCCAGGGACTTAGAAGGCAATTAGGAGAGAGGATTTACTAAAAACACTTAATTCTGACAATTCACGTATTCTATTCTATTCTGTATTATTTTTGAATTAGAGAAAAGTGGCTTAGAGAAGAGAAAAAGAATGACCTTCACTTTGTTCACAGTTTACACACTAAGATCGTCTTTTATCTTTTGATACGATGAATATCACTATGGTGATTTTTGATTTATCTATGAGTAGAAAAGCTTATAAGTTAGGGTTATGGTCGTCATTTTTAATTTGAGAATTCTTTGTGAGATTGAGTGCGATTTAATTCTAATGCCCATTGTGCTACAAATTGAATTATTGTTTTTGATTATTGTGTAACTCTTTTGTTGTAAGGGCACATGTTTGATGAAAATTTGGGTAATTTATATGATTTCTGCTTAAATGATAGCATGAATTTGCCAACTTAATGGGCCTATTCTTGAGGGTAGGTCTTCTTTAGTAATGATTCATGAATATAATTTTTGTTTCATATTCATTGTGTGAGCCTCTTTGAGCATCTTGTTTTCCCTTTGTAGGTGTTAAGTCTTGTGTATGCCTAAATGAATAAAATGTTCAAGGACGAACAAAGCTTAAACTGTGGGGTGTTGATCTTGGGTATATTTATACGCCTACGCACCATAACTTACCCATATTTCAACTAACTTTTGAAAGCAAAATGCCTAGTTTCTTATATTTTTATTCTACTTTTATGTAATTGAGCTTACCTATATGATTACTATGATTTCAGGTGTTAATGAGGTAGATGGAGACATGATAGGACTATGGAATGTGAATGGCAGATGACACAAGAGAAAGTAGCTTGTTGGACCAAATATGGCTCCTAAAGACTATGTCCAAGACTAATTTTCACTTAAAGTTAGTCCGTGAACTTAGAAGGCAATTAGGAGAGAGAAGTTACTAAAAACACTTGATGCTGGCAATTCACGTATTCTATTCTATTCTATATTATTTTTGAATTAGAGAAAGTTGGCTTAGAAGAGAGAAAAAGAATGACCTTCACTTTGTTCTCAATTTACACACCAAGATCGTCTTTTATCTCTTCAAATGATGAATATGACTATGGTGATTTTTGTTTTGTCCAAGAGTAGCTAAGCTTATTGGTTAGGGCTATGGAAACCTTATAGCGTACTATCTATTTCTATGGGTTTTGAATTCATTATGCATTGATTCTTTTATTCAAACTCTCTTTGTTATTCTTGAATTCTCGTGGTTACAAACATAGTGAATGTGCCATTGAAACATAATATGTTCTATTGGAGTGTTAATGTTTAGAAAGAGAGCAGTGACAAGAAAATAGGGTTTCCAACCCCTATTTCACATATTAATGCCTTAATAGGATTAACAACTTGGAGATTTTGTACGATTGTGTAAACACTTTTGATTCAAGAGAACTAAAGTGAATTAATCCTTGATGGTTGAGAAATAGTTGGATTAAGATATTGAACACGTTTCTCTATAAGTGTATGCATGTATGAATTCTTAACACTCATAGTTAGAAAGTATTGAAAACTACAAGGTAGACATAACCCTAGCTTGTTATTCTCTGTATTAAAATAATATTACTCGTATTGCTTCACTTTTGCACTAAAACTATTACTTCGTACTTAAATCAAAACCCCCTTATTATGTTTTTATTGAAACGAATGATTAAAAGTCAACTAATCTACATAATACTAAATTAACACCATATTTTTGTGGGTTTTGACCCCAACCTATTTGGGGTTTATATTTGACAACGACCGCTTACACTCTTGTAAAAGAGTTGTAATTTGAGTGTATCATATTTTATGGCTAGAAGTACTTCTAAATTTCATACTATTTTGCCTTCTCTTTAGTCCATTTGTTTTACCTCTTTGTATATATTAGTTTGGTGTATTTATTTTCCTTCTGCTTACATGTTAGTTTGCTTTTTAGTCATAGTTAGGTGTTTTCTCGATGATGGATGGATGACAACCATATTAAGAAAAAATCAGTCATGTGTAGCACCAAACAAGTGAATTTTAGTTGTTCTAGTAAGCAACACGACAATATAATCATGTGATAAATCTTTACTGTTGAGACACAACAGTTCTAGTTTATGACTCGTGTTGTGATTATTGGATTAAAGTGAATTCATATGCCAGTTTGGTAAAGAGTCTATAATGATCCTGTTGGAGTTAAGCAAGTGCCATATGTGCTTGAGGGTATTTGCGTATTTCTTGTTGCAATTAATTATAGAACTTGCTGGTGTGTATGCAAAACGAAATAGAGAATTTGAGTTTAGGAGATGATTTAGGCACTTCTTTGATAGCCATTTTTCATACCCTCTTTTGAACCACCTTTGTGCATAATCTTAGCTAGCCCCGCTGAGCCTTTAGCTTGTTCTTTGGTAACCTCCTGTGTAGCCTTATCCTTCCTTGATTAACCTTGACTTGATCCAAATCTCCTACGCACTTTAGTAACAAAAATTTTTTTTAGTAGGGAGTTTGTAAATAAAAGGAAAGAAAGGTGAAAATAAAATCCCAAAGGAATAGTTTTTGGTGTGCAAATCTAATATGTTTGGCTGGGAGTGAGATATATAGATATGTATAAAAAATGCATAAAATTTATTCAACGTGAAATGATGTGAACATAGAAAATACTCCTACCATAAGTTATGAGAGAGAGCTTTATGAAATGGGGTGAAAGAAAAAATTGTGTGAAGTTAGTAGAAGTGAATATTGGTTATTAGAGATTGATCTTCATTATCTAATGTAGTGTATTAAAGATCTTAGGGAAGATAGTCACTATTACTAGCTAGAATAGTTCCTACCCATCCCTTAGCCTATATAAAATCCTATAAAGACCTATTTGATCCTAATATTAACATTCTGATATTAGCGGAGCACTACACTAAGGGAAAGCATATGGTCATAATTTGTAATTTTAGAATTCTTTGTGTGAGTGAGTGCAACTTAATTCTTATACCTATTGCACTAGAACTTGAATTATTGTGAGTGATTATTGGGTTACTTTTTGTTGTGAGGGCACATGTTTGATGAAAAGTTAGGTAATTTATATGATTTCTTTGCTTAATCGCTATGAATGAATTTGCCAACTTAATGAGTCTATTCTTGAGGTAGGTCATCTTCAATAATGATTCATGAACCAACTTCTTGTGTCATATTCATTGTGTGAGCCTATTTGAGCATCTTGTTTTTCCTTTGTGGGTGTTAAGTCTTTTGTATGCATAAATGGATAAGTTGTTCGAGGAAGAACAAAGATTTAAATGTGTAGTGGTGATCTTGGGCATATTTATATGCCTAAGCATCATAACTTACCCACATTTCAGCTAAGTTTTGAGAGCAAAATGCCTAGTTTCTTATTTTTTTTTACACTACGTTTATGTAATTAAGCTAACCTATGTGTTTTGAATGATTTCTGGTGTTAATGAAGTAGATGGAGACATGATATGACTATGGAATGTGGATGATAGATGGCACAAGAGAAAGTATCTTGTTTGACCAACTATGGCGCCTAAAGACTATGTCCAAGACTAATTTGTCACATAAAGTTAGTCCAGGGAATTAGAAGGCAATTAGGAGAGAAAAGTTATTAAAAACACCTGATACTGACAATTCATGTATTATATTCTATTATGTATTATTTTTGAATTAGAGAAAGGGGGCTTAGAGGAGAGAAAAAGAACAACCTTCACTTTGTTCAGGTTTACACACCAAGATCGTCTTTTATCTTTTGGTATGATTAATATGACTATGGTGATTATTGTTTTGTCCATGAGTAGCTAAGCTTATTGGTTAGGGTTATGGAAACCTTGTAGCATACTATCTATTTCTATGGGTTTTGAATTCATTATGCATTGATTCACTTATATCATATTCTCTTTGTTATTCTTGAATTCTCGTGGTTGCAAATATAGGGAATGTTCCATTAAAACATAACTTATCCGATAGAAAGATTAATGTTTGGAAAAGAGAGTAGTGACTAGAAAATAGGGTTTTCATCCCCTATTTCACACATTAATGCCTTAATAGTATTAACAACTTGGAGATTTCATACAATTGTGTAAACACTTTTAATTAGAGAGAACTAAAGTGAATTAATCCTTGATGGTTGAGAACACTTGGATTAAGATATCGAACACATTTCTCTCAAGTGTATGAATGTATGAATTCTTAACAACCATAGTTGGAAAGTATTAAAAAATACAAGGTGGACAAAACCCTAGCTTGTTATTCTCTGTATTCAAATAATACTAAGCTCTTTTCTTAGGAAGGATCATTCTAGTTTTCAGTCTTATGACTTGCGCCCTTTCACCGGCGATGGTAAGTCTACCGGTGCCATCATGAAATCACCTCCTAAAATACCACCATATATCCACCTATCAAATTGGATAACAATATTAGGATCTAGCAACCACCTTGGTGTAGTCAATAAATCCCAACCGACTCCCATATTATAACACTTCAAGATCAAACCAAACTTCATTAAATCAAAATCTTTGTTCGATCTTTTTCGAAGGTCCGTTTTGACCTCAAACCTAAAGTAGCCAATAAGAGTATCGTTGGTTCTATTTTGATGCATAGATTCAATACTTCATATTTAGTGAAGTTCAAGATTGTTCATGGAAAGCAAGGTCGTAGGTTCAAGTGTAGTAGACCGGTTTTAACATTCGAGGTAGGTTATGGATTAACTATTTCAAATTGGCACGTAGTACATGATTGTACAAAATGCATGTTAAAGTTGAGATCTAATCATAAAAAAATGGCTCTCTATGTGTTGTGCTCATGTGAGGGCCTATATATGGTGTAATTGTCTAAATTAAGATATTATGTGGTATGTGTGACTGTGTAGGGTCCTATGTGATAAGGATAACCTTGAATATGTGAATAATTGTATTGTGTTGTTAAAAGGCTTAATGTGGTACCATTGGTATATTGTGATTATATTCATTCTTTATTAGCATATGAGACGTGAAAATTCATGGATAAAACAGAAATAATGAGTAAATATTAGCTCACGTGGTTGTGGAAATACATCATTGTGGTTGGTTGTGGAAATAAATCATACGGTTGGTTGTGGAAAAATTCAATGTGATTTTTGTGAGAATTATATTCTCATATCATACTCATTCATGAAACATTAGTACTCGTGGAAACACCTTTTTGAAAATCCTCCCCTAGGGATATTCTGAGGAAGAGATATTGTAACACCTTATAAACCTTTTTTGAGGGATGTGCCAAAAAGGAGATATGAGATATGTGGATTGTATACGGTTTGACGAACCCTCCAAGGATGCTGCATTTGAAGTCTTGCCTCTATAGGTATATACGGGGATTATGCGATGATCTCAAAGGTTATGCGGAGACCTCGTGCATACTTATCATTATCATCATCGTCATCTATATTACACTTACTTTATTGTGTTTATGTTGTTCTTGTATTGCCATATTGACTGCTAGCTATCTATTTGTACTATTTTTTAATATGTAAATATCTAATTATTCTATCTTTCTTTATTTGTACTTGATGATCTTAATTATACATGTTCCTCTTTTATTCTACTTATATGTGATATTGTGTATATTTGTATCCCTATCTGGTGTATTGTTGTATTATATGTAGATATTATAGATCTGTTAGTGCAAGCGGTGTGAGTTATCATTGTGTAATATTTTCTGATTGCAGGTGATGTTCCCTCAGAGAGTATTTTGTATGCTTTATTTTCTAGTTTGATCGGTCGTCCTATGATACCTGCTGAGTATAAGTGGACCATATTCAATCCTACTTCACCCTTCTAGTACAGATTTAAGTTTGGGTGGGCCGATAATGCTTGACTCGAGCGATTATTGGAGTTTTCAAGGTAGTGGGTGACTTTCAAGTGTTCGAATGTGTCCTACTATCTTTCTCAATCAAACCCTGTCCTTATTATATTTCAGAGACAAAGTTTTCATGTTATGAGTTACCTTCTGTATTCTCTTTTGAACTCGAGTTATATTAGTAGTTCTTACATTATTGACATAGGATTTTGGGAATTTATGGTTTTGGATATGCTTATTTCACATTGTTATAATTACTTGTATGGTTTGACTCTATTTTAGGAGCCTTACCTTGGGTATTTTTGTCTTTTTCCCTTTTTGTATTAGTTTGGGTAATAGGCTTGCTTATCAAGGTACACCGTGACAAGTGCCATCATGACTCTTATTTCTGGGCGTGACAAATCGATATTAGAGCAGCCAAGTTTCATTAGTCTTAATGGTGTAAGAATGAGATGTCTAATAGAGTCTTTAGGAAACTTCTCTCTTTTTATTCTTTATCATATAAAGTTCTTTCATACCTTGTGTTCTGAGTTGTGCTTTACTCTTTCTACAGGTGTGTCATATACTATATCTTATTAGTTCAGAGATGCAGTGAGAGATTAGTGGAGGTCATTTGTCAGTTGTAGACCCCATGATTCTTTTGTGTTGATTTGGGATCAGTTCGACGAGGCTTTTCTAGAGAGATTTATGCCTTTCAGTTTAAGAGAATATATGTGGGATGAGTTTAATCATTTAGAGAAGGGCACTATGACAGTTGCTGAGTATGAGGCATGCTTCCATGCCCTGTCCATATATTTCTATGATGGTATTTTCATCAAATCTGAGAAGAGTTAGAAGTTTGTGAAGAGTTTGGATGTCTCCCTTCAGTTGGCTATGTCTTAGATGGTTGTATTTAGGGCTTCTTTTTAGAGTATTATGGATCTTGCTAAGATGACAGAGGATATTCTTAGTGTATCTCAGAGAGGTGCCAAGAAAGTGCGATGATTTGGTGAGTTTAGGAGTTAGGCCTCTCGAGATAGAGATTTTAGAGGTTCTCGTAGATACAATGGTAGGCCAGTGCAGGTGGCTTTAGAGATTTCAAGTGGTGGATATTCTAGTTCAATATTTTAGGGTGGTCGTTCGGGCCCATTTATACCATTTTCTATTAAGGTGGGCCGTGGAGTTTGCTTTTTATATGATGGGGTTAGCCATTTGGCCAAGGATTATCCCTACGGTGTGGTTAGAGCTACTCTTATTTTATCTATGAGAGGTAGGGGTACTACCAGAGGTTTGAGAGGCAGAGGTGGTGGAGCCTGTGGTGGTGGTCATGAGATTACTTAGCCAGTTGGGGGTCGTGGTCAGTGTTATGCTATACCCACTAGGCCAGAGAAAGAGGCTTTTGATGCTGTGACCACAGGTATAATCCCCATTTGTTTCAGATCTGAATCTGTGTTATTTAACCTCGGATTGAATTTTTCCTATGTGTGTGTCGTTTGCTTTGGGTTTTGATTTTGTTAGTGAGCCTCTTGCCATGCTTATTCGTGTATCTACCCCTGTAGGTGATTCTTTAGTAGTGGATTGGGTTTACCGATCTTATGTTGTGAATTTTACCGGGCGTGAGACTTTGATAGATTTGTTTGTGTTAGATATGATTGATTTCGATGTTATTTTTTGTATGGATTGGTTGGCTCTTTATCATGATTTGTTAGAGTGTTTTTCTAAGTCTGTGACTTTATCTTCGCTGGGTATGCCAAGGATAGCTTTGAAGGGTACGCTTGATTCGAATCCCAAGAGGGTCATATTGTATGTTCAGGCTCATCAATTGGTTGAGATGAGATGTTTATCTTATTTGGCTCATATTCGTAATACTAGTGTTGTTTTACCTCCTTCCTTGGATTCTATCTGTGTTGTTTATGAGTTTATGGATGTGTTTGTCATGAATTTGCCTAGTATGCCTCCGGATCATGATATGGATTTTGCTATTGATATTGAGCTAGGCACCAAGCCCATCTCTTTCCCTTCTTATAGGATGACCCCAACTGACTTGAATAAATTAGAGGATTACTTGCAGGAGTTATTGGATAAGAGATTTATTTGTCCTAATGTATTGCCTTGAGGTGCATCTGTCTTATTTATGAAGAATAAGGATGGGTCTATACAGATATGTATTGATTATCGGCAGTTGAACAAGGTGATGGTTAAGAATAAGTATCCTCTTCCTCGCATTAATGATTTATTTGATCAGCTTCAGGGAGTTGTGGTGTTTTTAAAGATTGATTTGAGGTCCGATTATCACCAGTTGAGGATTAGAGTTTTAGATATTTTAAAGATAGCTTTTCGAACACAGTATGGTCATTAGGAGTTCTTGGTCATGTCTTTTGGGTTGAGTAATTCGCCTACGACATTTATATAGTTGATGAACCGAGTGTTTTGATCATATCTCGACTCCCTTGTGTAATACCCCGTACTTCTACCTAGCTTGAAATCATCCCAAGAATGTTAAATACTTACTTTGAAATATGAATCCATTTTTGTACACGTGGAATTTTTAAGATTTTCACTATTTATCATGTGGGAAATTGAATTAGCTTTACAACGATATCAATTTCGTCCAAATCTAATATCGGAGTAAGAAGTTATGGACGTTTTACTTAGAGCAGTCAGAATCACCCAAGTGCGACGGCTAAGTTGACAGTTTGTCGATCTAGCGACGGATAGTCGCCTAGACCGTCGCAACCAAAAAAGTGAGGTAACCTTCAGTATAAGGTGCGACGGATAGGTTGACGGACAGTTGAACTAGTGATGGACCATCGTCCAAGCCGTCACTACTTAGGCAGTGAGTCCTTTTCTTGGTCCATGTACAATGGTCGAAACGATGGACCATTTAGCCAGCGATGGACCATCACACGAGCCATCGCAGATCCCATTCAGATATTTTAAAGCCATTTTTAAAAGGGTATTTGGGTCTTTTCCCACCCGATTTAGCCCCTTATTACACCCGACCATAGCTCATAAGTTTATTATTCCTTTACAACATCAAATTAGGGTTTCTCTCCAAGATCTATCCTCAAGAACAAAAAAATCCTAGGTGTTTAATTCCAAATCAATAATTTAAGTTTTCCTTCATCAATCTTCAAGAAATCACAACCCAGGTATGTCATGTGTTGATTCATGGGTCCCTTTCACCCATGAAGCTCAAGAATCTCTTTAAGAATCCAAGATTTGGGTATTTGTGAATGTTGATGATTTAAATTGCATTAAAATTCATGCACATGATGCTGTGTGGTTTTGATTTATGCTTTAAATTACATATCCAAGGATTGACCCTAGTATATGATATTTGCATAATAACCACGATAAACCCCCTTCAAATTACAAGTTGATTAAGGTATCCATAATTATTAGATGTGTTGATGATTTTATGACCAAAGCATGCTCCCCATATGTTTGATTAAATGCCTATGTGAAAGAAAAGTGCTATACTAGTATGATAATATGAAATCCCCATTCATGTACAAGTTTATGCATGTCAAGTGTTTGATGAAATTCTTACTCAATGAATTATGTATTGTTGATGGTAGTCATGTATTCCATAATGTCATGCTTTGTCAGTTTCTTTCCATGTAGTCCTGGGGGTACTTGTACCCAAAAAATATAGCTATGTGCCTAAAGACGGTGTTATGTTTTCATGATATCCTCAGTCAAGCCATGATCCATAGAACTTAATCAGTCATGTGACTCAGGAAATCTCAGTAATACAGTAATCTCAGTACTATTCTGTTAGTCAACGAAACTCAGTTAATTTAGTTAAATTAGTTCAGTAATCCATGTTTAGTATCTATTCAGATGGGAGTAGGAATTAGCACCAAGTGAACCCAAGGATGGGAACTCACTTGTTATATGAGGTGTGATTCTTAGAAGCAATCCTTGCATTCCAGAACTACGTAGCCAATGTAGGTTGAGACATCATAGCCTACTATATGAGGGTAGATGAGGTGGCTTAACCTGTTATGTAAGGGTTCCCACCATTCTCACTAGAGTTATCTGTTATATAAGGGTTACTCACAGATTGCCCTTACCAATGGTGGAGTATTGACACCCTTCCAATTGGACCCCAACTCATCTATAATGGCATATTAAGGGCATTTCGATTAGATAAATACTTCCCACAATTTCAGTTACAAAATGAGGACTGTTAGACATAGTCATTCAGTCTCAGTAATAGAACTCAGATAGTTCTACAGAATTCAGGACTGTCAGATACAACCGACTCAAAATAGTACGGAACTCAGCTAGTTCTATCAGAAACTAGACTGTCAGATATAGCCGCTCAGTATCAGTTATCTCAGTTATACAGTTATCAGTATCTCATTTTATCAGTACTCAGACTCAGTAATCATTTTATCATAAACTCATCTACAATTATTATGCATTCATGCATGTATTCTCACATTCATGTTGTCCAATCAGTTAGTATAGTTCATGTATGTGAACCTTTTGCATTCAGCCTACCTTCCATGCATACCAGTATATTCAAAGTACTAATGCATTTGCGCTATGGTGTTTTATACCATAGGTTCAGAAGCACGAGCTCCAGAGCATCAGTGGCGTTCCAGTCTCAGTAGTTAAAGATAGCAGTGAGTCCTCATCCTTCGAGGACATGACCATTCTTTATTATCTCATTAATTAATTTATTAGTTGGAGTTAGTTGGGGACATGTCCCATCAACTCCTTATTCAGAAAGTTCAATCAGTTAGAGGCTTTTCAAACTATCATGTTTAGATAGTTATTTTAGTGTTTGGGTATTTCATACCCCATCCATATGTTAAGATTTATCATTTATGATTCAGTTTTGAACCTTAAGGACTTTCAATTCATGTATCCATATTTATACAGTATATTATGCAATTTTCAAGTACAGATATTAGTCATAGGTTAGCTTGTGGTCCTTCGGGGTCATGAGCATTATGTAGCATTTCGGGTACCAGATTTCGGACGTTACAAACTTGGTATCAAATCCAAGTTCAATTGAGTTCTAGGAAGTCTGAAAGCCACATCTAGTATAGGTGTGTTGCGCCCCACATTTTTGTACAGAAGGCTATAAGATGTTTTAGGAACAGTTTTCCTTCTTTCAGTATTCATGTCATGCCAGTGAGCATAATCTCAATCTAATCTCTCAGTCTAATCCATTTCTCCCTTTCTTCTACAGGACATGCCTCCTAAGAGAAGAAATAAAAATTAGCCAGCCCCTTATCCCCCAGATCCTTTGGGCAAACATATTTCTCTTGCAGAGTTTAGAGATGTATTCACTACTTTTGCTCAGTCAGTTGCTACTCAGAATGAATGACCAACTATCAATCCAGCTAACCTAGTGGCTAATGTAGCTGCAGCCAGGATTTAGGACTTTACCCGAATGAATCCTTCATCCTTTCTCGGGTCTAAGTAAGATGAGGACCCTTAGGAATTCATCGATTAGGTTCAGAAGGTTACTGACATCATGGGGTTACTGCTAGTGAGAGTGCTGAGGTAGCTGCATACCAATTGTAGGATGTTTCTCAAACTTGGTACAAGCAGTGGAAGTCAGAAAGGCTAGATGATGCAGGGCCTATTGAGTGGGAGGAGTTTATCACTGTATTCTTAGATAGATTCTTTCCCCCAGAGTGGAGAGAGGCTAAGGTGTTAGAATTCATCAGCCTCAGGCAGGCAATATAATGGTGAAAGAGTATTCTCTTAATTTTACTCAATTAGCTAGATATGCTCCTCATATGGTTGTAGATAATAAGGCCAAGATGAGTAAGTTTGTTTCTGAGGTGAGTGATAGTGTGGTCAATGAGTGTAGGTCTGCGATATTGAATAGTGACATGACTTTAGCTAGGCTCATAACTCATGCTCAAAAGATAGAAGATCAAAATATTAAGGTGAGGGAGAAGCAGAATAAGAGAGAAAGGACAGGCAGTTTCAACTTTGCTCAGCCCAAATCAGAAGGAGGAAACTGTTCTCAGTTTCGTCCTAAGTCATCAGTTCCAGCTCCTGCTTAAGCTAGCGCTCCAGCTCCTAAGTTCAGGGATGGTAACAAAGATAGAGCGCCAGGATCTAAGTCTTAGGGCAGTGTTAGCAGTGCCCGTACCTATCCTCTTTGCTAAACTTGTGGCAAGCACCATTAGGGTATTTGCAGAGCTAACAGTGGTATTTGTTTTGGATGTGGCAAGCCAGGCCACAGATTCAGAGACTGTCCTCATCCAGGTCCTCAAGGTCTGCAGAACCGTTCCTCAGCTCAGTCCAGTCATCCAAATCAGCAGGGTGCCACTTCTAGTGCTACTAATGGGCAACACCTAAACAGACTCTATGCTCTTCAGTCCCGACAATTTTAGGAAAATTCTCCTGATGTGGTTACTGGTACATTACAGATCTTTCATATGCATGTTTACACTTTGATAAATCTAGGATTTTCTTTATCTTTTGTTACTCCATAAATAGCAGGCAATTTTAGAATAGGTCCCAAAATTCTAGCAGAGCCCTTCTCAGTATCTACCCCAGTAGGTAAAACCATCATAGCCCGACGGGTATGCAAGAACTGTTCGATTATGATATTTTAGAAATCACTTCAGCAGACTTAGTTGAATTAGAGATGACTGATTTTGATGTCATTCTCGGCATGGATTGTCTTCATTCCTGCTGTGCCACAGTTGACTGCAGAAGAAGAATAGTCCAGTTTTGGTTTCTAAATAAACCTGTCCTAGAGTGGAGGGGTAGTACTTCAGCTTTTAAAGGTTAGCTTATTTCCTACATTCGGGCATGGAAAATAATATCTGCGGGATGTGTCTATCATCTTGTTCGAGTTAAGAACACTAGTTTTAAAACTCCCAATCTAGATTCAGTCCCATTTGTGAATGAATATTCAAATATCTTTCCCAAAGATCTTCCAGGAATTCCTCCCAAAAAGAAAATAGACTTTGGCATTGATCTTCTTCCAGATACTTGGCCAATATCTATTCCTCCATATAGAATGGCATCAGTAGAACTCAAAGAATTGAAATAGCAGTTGAAGGATTTCTTAGAATGTGTATTGAAATAGCAGTTCTCTCAGGATGTGTATTGATTACTGTCAGCTCAATAAAGTCATGATCAAGAACAAGTATCTTCTTCCTAGAATCGATGACTTATTTGACCAACTTTAGGATGCCATTTATTTCCTTAAGATGACCTCAGATCAGGCTATCATCAGCTCAAAGTTAGAGAATATGACATTCCAAAAATAGATTTTTGTACTCGGTATGGTCGCTTCAAATTCTTAGTTATGTCCTATGGTCTTATCAATGCCCCAACAGCTTTTATGAACTTGATAAACCATTTGTTCAAGCAGTACTTGAACATGTTCTTCATAGTCTTCATAGATGATATTCTGGTCTATTCTCGCTGTGAGCGTGATCATGCAGACTATCTAAGAATCATACTTCAAACTCTCAGAGATCATCAGTTGTTCACCAATTTTAGTAAGTTTAAATTTTGGCTAAGGTCAGTAGCATTCCTTGGCCATATCATTTCCAGTGATGTCATTAGAGTAGATCCTTAAAAGACCGAAGCAGTAAGAAATTGGCCTCGCCCTTTCTGTCCATCAGATATCAGGAGTTTCTTGGGTTTGGATGGCTATTATAGACAGTTTGTTGAGGGATTTTCTTCTATTGCATCCCCTATGTCTAGATTGACTCAGAAAAAAGTTAAGTTTCAGTGGTCACATCATTGCGAGAAGGTTTTCAGGAGTTGAAGATTTGACTCACCTCAGCCCTAGTCTTAGCTCTTCCAGATGGTTCAGATGGGTTCATGGTGTATTGTGATGTATCCAGAGTAGGTTTTGGTTGTGTTCTCATGTAGTATTGTAAGGTCATAGCCTACGCCTCCAGGCAAATCAAATCCCATGAGAAGAGTTATCTGACTGATGATCTTGAGTTAGCAGCCGTAGTATTTGCCTTAAATATTTGGAGGCATTATCTATACAGAGTTCGTGTGGATGTGTTCACAGATCATAAGATCCTTCAATATGTCTTTTTTCAGAAAGATCTCAATCTTCGTCAGAGAAGATGGTTAGAGCTCTTGAAAGATTATGACATGAGTGTCATTTATCATCCGAGCAAGGCCAATGTAGTGGCCAATGCTCTCAGTAGACTGTTTATGGGTAGTGTTGCTTATGCTGAGGACAGTAAGAGGAAGCTAGGTCAAGAAATCCATTATCTTGGCAAACTAGGTATTCACTTAGTTGATATAGAGGAGGGTGACATATGGGTTCAGAGTAGTTCAGAATTATCTCTAGTTTTCGAGGTAAAAAAAAAAGCAAGAGAGACCCAAACCTTGTTAAATTGAAAGAGTCAGTCAAAGATCAGAAAGTAGAGGTTTTATCCCAAGGGGGAGATAGTTTTATACGTTGTCAGGGTCGTCTGTGTGTTCCAGGTGTAGATGACTTAAGGCAGAAAATTCTTGCAGAAACACATGGTGCACGCTACTCTCTTTATCGAGGGGCCACAAAGATGTATCACCACTTATGGAAAATCTATTGGTGGAGTGGGATAAAGAGAAATATTTTAGAGTTTGTGGCTAAGTGCTCTACATGTCAGCAGGTTAAAATAGAGCATCAAAATCCTAGTGGGTCCATACAGGAGTTCAATATTCCTACTTGGAAGTGGGAAGAAGTGAAAATAGACTTCGTGATGGGTTTTCCTCATAGTCATCGCCAGCATGATTCAGTCTAGGTCATTGTAGATAGAATGACCAAGTCAGGTCATTTCATTCCACTCTATACATCTTATTCAGTCGAGGATTATGCCAAACTCTACCTCAGAGAGTTGGTCAAATTGGATGGTGTTCCGTTATCTATTATCTCAGACAGAGGTACCCGGTTCACCTCTCATTTCTCGAAAGTATTCCAAAAGGGTCTTGGTACCCAAATTCATCTTAGTACAACCTTTTATCCTCAGATAGATGGTCAAACTAAAAGGATCATTCATACTCTAGAAGATATATTGCGAGCGTGTACAATTGATTTCAAGGATAGTTGGGATGACCACTTACCTTTCATTGAGTTTGCATACAACAATAGCTATCATTCCAGTATTTGGATGGCTCTATTCAAAGATCTCTATGGTAGGAGATGCAGATCTCCATTAGGTTGGTTCAAAGTTAGTTAGGCCTTAATTTTAGGGCCTGACTTAGTATTCGATGCCTTTGAGAAAGTCCAGTTGATCAGAGAAAGACTCTAGGCTACTTAAAGCTGACAGAAGTCTTATACAGATGTGCACAAAAAGGATCTTGAGTTCGAGATTAGTGATTTTATCTATCTAAAGATCTCTCCCATAAAGGGAATGAAGACATTCAGCAAGAAGGGAAAGCTCAATCCCCGATATATCGGTCCCTTTAAGATTCTTAGTCGATCGGTAAGGTAGCTTATGAGCTTGAATTTCCTTTAGATCTAGCCTCAGTTCATCCCATTTTCCATGTATCTTTGCTCAAGAAATGCACAGGTGACCTAGTATTTGTAGTTCCTACTCAGAGCATAGATGTTCAAAATAGACTTTCTTATGAAAAGATTCTAGTCGAAATCCTAGACTATCAGACTCGTAGACTAAGGAACAATAAAGTCCCTCTAGTCAAAGTTCTTTGGCAAAATCAGTCTGTTGAGGGAGCTACTTGGGAAGCAAAAGTAGACATACGTACCAAGTATCCTCACTTTTTCTCCGTCAACTTAGATCAAGCTCAAGGTAATAGTTCTCCTAAAGCTTTTTAGTTTCATGTTCATATTTTAGTTACAAGCTTGGCATCCATGTCATGTTCAGAATTCCATTATAAACTTGGTATTAATGTAACACCCCAATTTTCTGAACCAAAATGCTACACGGGGCTCATAACCCCAAAAGACTACAAGCTAATCCATGACTGATATCTGTACCTGTATACTGCATAATATATCATAAAATGCAGAAATGTGAACATAAAAGGCCATAAGGCTCGAACTGAATAAATGTCTGATAACAAAATATCTGAAAAAGGTATAACAATACCAAAACAAGTCATAAATACCAAAAATAATGAGATCTGAATATCTAATTTGACATTTAGTATGAAAGCCTTTAACAGAACTGAATAAGGAGTTGAAGGAACATGTCTCCAACTAACTCCATTTAGCAACTAAATAGTAAATATATTAATAATCATATCTTTCTCGAATAAGAAGGACTCACTACAAACTCTGAACACTGGAATACTACTATTGATCTGGTGCTCGTGCCTCTGAACCTATGGTGTAACATAAGAGAAAGCACCATAGTGCAAATATGTCAGTACGTCTGAATGTAATATGAGTGAGGTAGGCTAAATGCAAAGGGGTATATGCATGAACAATGCTGACTAATATGAACGTGAGAATACATACATACATACATAACTGTAACTGAAGTCGTGAAGATACTAACTATTGAGTTTGAATACTGACAACATGAGTGTACTGATACTGAGATACTAAATAGATAAACAACTATTTTTGACAGTTCTAATTATGAAGAACTGGTCTGGTTGACTGTGTCTAACATTTCTGAAGCTGAATACTAATATCATAAATTTTGATAACTGATATAACTGATACATGAGTTTAGAAAACTGATATAACTGATTTAACTGTGATGATCAGCCTAACCGATGTAACTGATACTAAGCGACTGTATCTGACAGTCTAAGTTCTGATGGAACTATCTGAGTTCTATTTTATATGGAGTAACTGAATTTGATATCAGTCCTATCTAGCAGGTAATCTTTAAATCTGATGATTTTGATACTGTTTAACTATAATAAGATCAGTCCTGTCTAATGGGTGATCTTGAAGTCTATTTATAATGATAAGGATTCATTGTCTCTAGTAGGACTGAATCTGTACTACTGAACTGAGTTAACTGTATCTGATAGTCCTGAATATATAACTGAAACTGTGGGATGTGTTCATCTAATAGACATGCCCCAAGCTAAGCTGACTGGGGTCCAATCTCTGCCCTAACTGGAAAGGTGTCAGTACCATGCCACCAGTAAAGACATCTACTGTGGAATCAGTCCTAATTTAGCGGGTGACTCCTGGGATTAGTCCTAAACATATAAATATGCTAAAAGGGTGACCCCTGAGTATCTCAGTCCTATCTAACGGGTGATATCTCATACCTATGCTGGCTATATAGTTCTAGAACTTAGGGATTGCTTCTAAGAATCTCAGTCCTAATCTAGCGGGTGAGCCCCCAACCCTAGGTTCGCTCGATGTTGAATCCTACTCCCATCTGAAAGACACTGAACTAAATAACTAGGCTGAACTAAATAACTTAACTGAACTAATTTACTGAACTAATACTGATTAACTGAACTGATACTAGTGGTATTGTTTAGCAGAGCTAAAATTGAGTTTACTGGATTTTGATGACGGATGGAATATAATGAGCTCTGAGGACTGATTAAGAGTAATAAAGTTACTAAGATTTACTGAGGTTAGTGAGCACTGAGATTACTGAGAATACTGAACTACTGAGATTACTTAGTTTTCATGAGTTACATGACTGACTGATTTCTATAGATCATGGCTTGATTGAGAGTATCATGAAAACATGATATGGCTCTAGGCACATAACTATATTTTTTGGGTACAAGTACCCCTAGGACTCGATGGAAGGAAACTGACACACATGACAGACTCGATCATAAGAGTAGAGTCCATAATCCACAATATATTAAGGAATTTCATACTAAGCATGTTTCTGAACAATCTATTTCATGGAAGGGAATTTCATACAACATGTATATACTTGCACAGATTTCAATATTATGCTCTACATATTACAACCACCATCCATAATATCATAACTTGGGGAATTTCATGAAGTACATGGGTATTCTACATCTTGTACATGGGTGGATTTTGCAATTAAGCATAGCATAATTCCATATGACTAGTTCATGAGTAATCCAACAGTGTTCACAAGACACATTATCAACATGGATGACATTGAATCATAGAGGACTATCATGAATCCTTCACTTAGTCATAATTTAGCTATAATACATGATTTCTAGTCTCTTAGGTACTTTATCTAATACCTTACATGTACAAATTAGGCATAGGTGTAAATCATACAATTACTCATCATAAATAATCAAACTTACATGTTTTCAAGTCATATGATGTCATAGATTCATAATAACACATAAAGATTCTATCTTGACATCATTCAACACATAAACATGATCAACAATCCATTCATACTATGAAAACCATAATATATAGTTTTAGAAAAGGATTCTTGAACTTCATGGATGAAAGGAGTCCATGAATGAACACACGCATACCTTAGAAAGGAAACCTTGATGATTTCCTGGAGAGTTCTTGGATTGGGAAACTTAATTCTTGATTATCTTGGAAAAAGGCTTGAATCTTGCTTTTGAGAGATGAGTTTGATGGAAACCCTAATCTTGTGGTTGAGAGTGTAAGAGAGGGTTTTTAAGATGCTTAACTTAGGAAAAATAGGAAAAATTATGCCTTTTTAGGGTTATAAGTTGTGGAAGGTGAAGGAAAAGACCAAAATACCCTTATGAAATAATTTCCCAATTGCTGAAAATCACAGCTGACTACCTTTGTGATAGGGAGTCACAAATATGATAAGCTATCATGAATGTCGTCACTTAGGGGCTGGTTTATGCCTAAGGCTGACGACCTTCGTGATAGGGCGTCACAATTGTGATAAGCTATCACGAATGTCGTCACACTGTTTCCAGCCTGATATGCTAGAGTAAAATAAACATAACTCTTTGCTCCGATATCGAATTTAGGTAAAATTGGTATAGTTGGAAATATAATTCGAAGATCTTTCATTTGATATATAGTAATCCACCCAGTTCATCATATACAATGAGTTATGGTTGATTTAAGTTGACCCAAGTTTTGACGCTCACTAAAACTTGAATGATAGGAAAGCTTTCAACTTGTACTTGAGTTAGGGGACCTCTATGATCTAAATTCATGCTCAAATAGATTCACACACTACAAAATTGATTAATACACTAAATTTATATAGGATTTGAGGCTTTTGAAACATCCATGCATAGGAATGATGAATTTTCATTCTAGTCCAAAATGTGGGGTATTACAATTAAATACCATTGCATATTAAGTGATGCATTCATATGTTAGTTTAGTTATATAATCATGCATCAGATATGCATTCCCATGGTGAGAACCTTAGTTCATCAGAACACTTAGTCATGCATTCATGAATTAGTTATACATGCATCAAATATGCATGATCAGTATGATATATTCAGTTATCAGTCATGCCAGTCATGAGATCATGCTCCAATTGTATATGTTTAGTATGTACATTAGTTTATCTTCTACCCTCTCACTCAGTCTCATTCGAGGATGAACGTTCTCAAGGGTAAGATATTATAATACCCCGTACTTCTACCTAGCTTGAATTCATCCCAAGAATGTTAAAAACTTACTTTTAAATAAAAATCCGTTCTTGTACATGTGGAATTTTTTAGATTTTCACTTTTTCTCATGTAGAAAATTGAATTATATTTCCAACGTTACCAATTTCATCCAAATCCGGTATCGAAGTAAAAAGTTATAGACATTTTACTCAGAGATGTTAGAATCCCCCAGGTGTGATGGCCAATTTGACGGACCGTTGATCAAGCGATGGACTGTCACCTAGACCATCAGAACCAAGGAAGTGAGGCAACCTTCTAGATAAGGTGCAACAGACAGGTTAACAGACCGTTGAACTTGCAACGGACCATCTCCCAAGCCATCTCTACTTAGGCAGTGAGTCCATTTCTTGGTCCACGTATAACCGTCGAAATGATGGACCATCGAGTCAGCGGTGGATCATCGCATGAGCCATTATAGATCCTATTCAGTTATTTTAAAACCATTTTTAAAGGGTATTTGGGTCTTTTCCACCTGATTTAACCCCTAATTACACCCGACCATAGCTCATAAGTTCATTATTATTTTTCAACATCAAATTAGGGTTTCTCTCCAAGATTTATTCTCAAGAAAAAGAAAACCCTATTTGTTTAATTCTAAGTCAAGAATTTGAGTTTTTTCCATCAATCTTCAAGAAATCACAACCTAGGTATGTCATGTGTTGATTCATGGGTCCCTTTCACCCATGAAGTTCAAGAATCTCTTTTAAAATCCAAGATTTGGGTATTTATGAATGTTCATAATTTAAATTGAATTGAAATTCATGTCCATTATGTTTTGTGGTTTTGATTCATATTTTAAATTACATATTCGAATGATTGACCTTAGTATAACCAGGATCAACCCCCTTCAAATTACAAGTTGATTGATGTATCCATGATTATTCTATATGTTGATGATTTTATGACCAAAGCAGGCTCCCCATATATTTGATTAAATGCCTATGTGAAAGAAAAGTTTCATACTGGTATGATAATATGAAATCCCTATTCATGTACAAGTTTATGCATGTCAAATATTTGATGAAATATCTTAATCAATGAATTATAGATTATTGATATTAGTCATGTATTCTAGAAAGTCATGCTTTATCAGTTTCTTTCCATGTAGTCTTGGGGGTACTTGTACCTGAAAAATATAGTTGTGTACCTAGAGCCTGTGTCATGTTTTCATGATATCCTCAGTCATGCCATGCTCCGTACAACTTAATCAGTAATGTGACTCAGGAAATCTTAGTAATACAGTAATCTCAGTACTATT
>NC_061119.1:167638587-167643387 GCF_002878395.1 Capsicum annuum
AAGCGACCTTACTTCCCTAGAACTACGTGCCCCCCATAGGAGTGAGCCTAAGGCTGATTTATATAGTGATCACTAGTTTGTGTGGATTTGATATTGATAGTCCTACTCGGATGGCAAGGATAGGATGGCTCTCCCCAACGTGGATTGTACGTTGGACTCCATGTAGCTCACACGGTTTATGTCAGTTATAGGATCTCCCAGTGTGTGTGTGTTTCCTTGTGTCTATGGTAAATGGTGAAGTGATTTGAAAGTGGAATTATGAAAGTTATTCTTTCAAAAGATTTAAAAGATGTTTACATTATGAGAATTGATATTCTTGATGAATTGAAAGTGATTGACAAATTATATGATGACTCACATGTGTTATTGTACTTATTTCATCCTCTCATGTTTATGATGATTTTCTTCGGGCTATGTGAGTATTTCATACATCCTACGTATTTCTTATAAATATTTATGATGATGATGTTTATACAATTTCATACACCCCCATATACTCGGTTCCTTTCAATGGTACTGACCCACATCTTCTGATGTGGGCTGCATTTTCTCAGAATGTAGGTTCAGGTGCTCAGTTCCAGGTTTGATAGTGATTCTTCTGGAATGCTGTTCTATATTCTCTGTAGTGGTGAGTTCTCATGTTTCGAGGACGTAATGTTTGATATTGGTTTTGTGTAATTGTTTACATTTGATAACTGAGTATGAGTCAGTCGAGGCATGTCTCAATGGCTCGCTGGTTTTATTACTTTTCTTAGAGGTTTGTCAAACTAGTATAGATGTTGGGAACTGACTAATAAGTCATATTTTGTCATCTTTCTGAATTTTTTTTTATTCTTGGATTATGATTACTCTGTTGATATTTGAGGGTTATTTATAGAAACCCCGTTGATTTGTGTTGAACTGAATAAAAATGGCTCAAAGGGTTAGCTTGGGGCTACTCGTCGCCTCAAGCACCGTGCGACCCTTTGGGACCCATTTTCTGGGGTGTTACAAACTTGGTATCAGAGCCTAAGGTTTTAAGGTATCCTAGGGAGTCTGACAAGCCACGTTTAGTAGAGTCTTAATCATCGGTCTGTAGCGCGCCACATCTATGAGCAAGAGGCTACAAGGCATTTTAGGAAAAAGTGTGATTCTTTCTTTCAGAAGTCTATCATGCTTAAAGTGTCTCTCTCCA
This sequence comes from Capsicum annuum, assembly GCF_002878395.1. Lineage (NCBI taxonomy): Eukaryota > Viridiplantae > Streptophyta > Magnoliopsida > Solanales > Solanaceae > Capsicum > Capsicum annuum. The sequence continues at coordinate 167,639,762 of NC_061119.1, forward strand.
CTATTGATTCGTGCTCTCTTCTTTAAAAAATATGCCTCCACGTTGAGCGAGAAGAAATAATGATGGTCAGCAACCTTAACCCGCTAACCCATTGAATGAAAACGTGTATCATGCTGAATTTTGGGCACCCTTTCAGGCACTAGACTAAGCTATTACTGCAAATGTTCAGGCCAACCCGGCCCCGGCTCCACAGCAGCAGGGAGGTGATTCAACTGCTGCCATGATTCGTGACTTCATGCGGATGAATCCGCCAAAATTCTATGGGTCCAAGTCTGATGAGGATCCATGGTTGTTTTTAGAGGAGGTGCAGAAGATTACTCAGGTGTTGCATGTATCTGAGGAACATAGTGTGGAGTCGGCTGCTATTGTATTTCCTTTGAAAATCTTGAGACATTATTTGTATGGTGTCCATGTTGATGTTTTCACTGATCATAAGAGTCTGCAGTATGTGCTTACCCAGAGAGAATTGAATCTTAGGCAGAGACGATTGTTAGAATTTTTAAAGGACTATGATATGAGTGTGCTGTACCATTCAGGAAAGGCCAATGTTATGGTGGATGCCCTAAGTAGAGTGTCCATGGGTAGTGTTTCGCATGTGGTAGAAGGTAAGAAAGAGTTGGCTCGTAATGTACGTCGTTGGCTAGATTGGGGGTTAGGTTGTTTGACTCTGCTGAAGGTAGTATAGGGCCTTAGAGTAGTTCAGAATCATTCTTGGTTTTGGAAGTGAAGGAAAAGCAATACTTAGATGCTAGTTTGGTCAGACTGATGGAGTCAGTCAAGGACCAAAAAGTAGAGGTTTTCTCCGAAGGGGGAGATGGTGTGTTGAGATAGCGGGGTAGATTGTTTGTCCCGAATGTTGATGATCTGAGACAGAGGATTATGGCTAAAGCACACAAGGCGCGATATTCAATTCATCCTGGTGCCACCGAGATGTACCGAGACTTGCGGGAAATCTATTGGTAGAGTGGCATGAATAAAGATATAGCAGCATTTGTAGCTAAGTGTGCAACATGCCAACAGGTTAAGGTTGAAAACCAAAGACCTGGTAGTATGATGCAAGAGTTTAGTATTTCTACCTCGAAGTGGGAAGAGATAAATATGGACTTCGTAATTGGTTTACCTCCTTCCCGATACCATCATGATTCCATTTGGGTTGTGGTTGATAGGTTGACTAAGTTTGCTTAATTCTTGCCTGTTCATACTTCATATACGGCTGAGAATTATGCTAGATTGTATATCCGAGAGCTAGTCAAACTGCATGGAGTTCCCTTGTCTATCATTTCGGATAGGGGTACTCAGTTCACTTCACAATGGATAGCTTTTCAGAAGGGTCTTGGTACCCAAGTGCTTTTAAGTTCTGCTTTTCATCCGTAAATCAATGGTCAGGATGAGCGAACCATCCAGACCTTAGAGGATATTTTGAGAACTTGTACACTTGACTTTAAGGGAAATTGGGATGATCACTTACCATTGATAGAGTTTGCTTACAATAACAATTTCCACTCTAGTATTGGCATGGCTCAATTTGAAGCCTTATATGGGAGGAAGTGTAGATCACCCATAGGTTGGTTCGAGGTGGGTGAAGCAGCTGTAAGTGGTCCTAATACGGTATTTGAGGATATGAAAAAAGTTAAGTGATTAGGGAAAGGTTGAAAACTGCGCAGATTCGTCAGAAGTCATATGCGGATGGTAGAAGGAGAGACCTTGAGTTTGAAGTTGGTGACCTAGTGTATCTGAAAATTGCACCCATTAGGGGGTGAAGAGATTCGGAAAGAAAGGGAAGCTTAGTCCCCATTATATTGGTCCTTACAAAATTCTTAGCCGTGTTGGTAAGGTAGCTTATGAGGTTGAGTTGCCTTCTGAGTTGTCCTCTGTTCATCCAATATTCCATGTCTCTATGCTTAGAAATCATATTAGCGATGTTGTGGTAGTGGATTCCTTTGTGAGTGCTGATAATCAAGAAAATCTTACTTTTGATGAAATTCCTGCTGAGATTCTTGATTTCAGTGTCCGAAGACTAAGGAACAAAGAAGTTCCCTTGGTTAAGGTATTGTGGCGAAACCAGTCTGTTAAGGGTGCAACTTGGAAAGATGACGCGGATATGCGATCCAAGTATCCGCACCTATTTTCTGCGAATTTCGATCAAGCTGAAGTTATTGTTCTTTCCTAAATCATGCACTTTTGATAAAAGTTGCAGCAGTTCAGCCATTATTTATTATGTGTTCAGCTGTAGTTTCTTGAATTTATGCATCTATGTTGCCTTCGGAGTGAGAAATGATGTGGTGATGAGTCTAACGAATGCTTTAAGCTTTATACTCTATTCCCTATCTAATCTTGGCAGGTATAGTGTCATTTGAGGATGAATTTTTCCAAGGGGGGATGATGTAATACCCCGGGAAATTTTCGTTAACATTTTCTGCGTAAACGTGTTGGGTTCTATCTTCTAGAATTAATTATAAATTTTTCGTGTGGAATGTCTTAGATTATGACACACCATTGCGTAGAGTATCGAATAAGCTTTCCAACGATATATGGATCATCCAAAACGGACACCGGAGTGACGAGTTATGAACATTCCGATCGAATTGTGAATAGTATTGAATAGTAAAACATGCAGGAAAAAGTACTGAGGCCTAGCGTATTTTTGCTCCAACTTTAAACGATCATAAATCCTTGTACATAATGATCTGCATGATCTACTATATATCAACGGAAAGCTCTGCGAGTCCTTTTTTCCAATGAAATTGGTTTCATCCAATTTGTCTATCAAAGCAAAACGTTATGGTCAATCTACTTCAGACTATTAAAATAGTCCACCAAAGGATAAATTCGAGAATTTTTTTGAGTTTTAGGGGCATTTTTGTCATTCTCCCTCACCCAAAATCCATCCAAACCCTATATTAAAGCCTATTAGAAGCATTATATGTTATATTTCATCAAACTCCCTCAAAAGGAAAACTCTAAGCTCCTACATCCAACTTCAAAAACCTCTAAAGCTCACCATTAATTCTGCAAATTTATTTAAGATTCTAAGTTCCTAGTTCAAGAACCTCAAGAACCATCATTCAAAGGTACGATTAACATCTCAAAAACGAGTATCGATCTAAAGTTCATCATTCAAGGTATGTCGGGTTTTTCAACAAGAACTCTCTTTTGTTCTTGTGCTCAAAAGTAATTTTCTTTACAAAGGCATGATTTTTATATGATTTTTATGAATTTGAAGCATGAACCCATATCTTATGATGAATATTATAAAATCTTGATGTTTATGATTTTGAAAGATGAATTTACATGTGTGCTGATATATAGTATGAATCTTGAACGATACTTATCATGATTTTGATATTTAGGTCGTGAATACTCATTGGAAATTGTGTTATTTTTTGAGAAAGTGTATGTTAGAAAAACGTTGATGTTGAATATTTGAGATATTTTGAATGATTTGACCTTTTGGTCTTGATGGAGTTATTTTGAACTCGAGTGTGAAAGGAATCCACAACGTGGTTGATTTTGATAGATGGGAAGCATGATGGCTCCCGATGTATATTTATATATTACTAAAACTATTTTGCTATAGATTATCTTTGAAATGATCTGAGCTAAGTCCGGGAGAAATCTTTAGCACC
>NC_061119.1:167646387-167653486 GCF_002878395.1 Capsicum annuum
TGTGGCAAAAATCTTTGTGAGAGTGATTGAATTTGCTGCTCTTAGTGCGTAGATCCATGAAGTGGGGTATAGTAATGATAGGCTTGAATGTGGTGATTGATGAAAGCGCAAACCTATGTGTTATGTGGTTGTTACTCCTTGATTTCAGGCCTGAGGGTGTTGATTATAATGAAAGTGTGAAGTAATATTCTTAAAGGGATGTAGCGTATGGGTCCCATAGCTTAAGCTAGTATCTCTTCTCTCCGAGTTAGGCTTTAACATAGAAGTACTATGTAGTGGGAATATAACTCTTGTGGTTAGATGTGTGATGGGAATTTTAAGTGGAAATTATGAAGTATGTTATTTATTGTTGGGACATGGAAAAGCAGTGTCACTAAGTTTAAGTTTATTCATTGTATCTTGTAAGATAGAGAATGCTTTTTCTTCTATCTCCTGTGAAATCTCATTTCATGATCGTACCGATGTGAATCAGGCATATGATCACCAAATAAAGTCATGCCATATGTTGTGATAATTATGATCCCTAGAACTCATATGCTAGATCATCTCTCTGTCAATTCTTATTATCTCACGCTTCATGCTTGCACGTTTTACTAGGGGTTATCATGAAGCTCTTTTGATGCCTTTGCAAATTTAAAATGTCCATTGTGAGGTTACGTTCTTTATTCCATACTTTTAGAGCTTCAAAAAATTCCTATCCATCATTCGAGGATGAATGATTCCAAGGGTGAGATAATGTAACACCCCGCATTTCAAAATAGAAATCAAACCGTTGTTCCTACGTATGTATACTCTAATCCCATGATTTATATTTAATTTATGTGGAATGATCTTTATTTTAGTGTGCGAAGTGATTATGAGGTGAAAAATGTTCATAGAAATCACTTAGTGCAAAATTGAGCTAAGAGTCTGATTCGTCCAAAGTTTGGTATTTGATTCTACAAGGTCAACTTTGAACATGTATAACTTTTGATATATGTGAAATTTTTCAGCTCAAGACCCACAAATTGTAAATAACTCAGTCAAATTTCCAACGATACTAATTTTGCCTTAATCTGATACCCGAGCAAAAGGTTATGACCTTTTTTATGAGAGGTAGTAAGCTATTGCGATAGCCTCGCGTCTCGAGGTCCACTCCGCCTTTTTAGGGGTTGCTCCACGAGGGTTATTTACATAAGATAAAAGAGGCCTAGGGTCAGTTTAGTCCTTTTTCCTCAACCTCAGCCGTCCAAACACTAATTATAACTCAAAAAGAGGCATTATTTGCCCATCTTTCTCAAATCAACTCACGTAAAAACCCTTTCCTTTTCCAAGAGCAAAATTCAACTCTTCTCCTCCAACTTCTAAAATTCAAACTTTCGAATTCAAGAGTCTCAAGAAAGTATCAAAATTAGGTCTCATCCTTCAAGATAAGAAACTTAAGGTATGTGGGGTTTTCTAAACTACATGGGCATGCTGAAATCGTTTTATAATATTTTGAGTGTTGAGAAATCATTATTTATGAAGGGTTTTGAATTACATTAAAAACCATGCACTGTGAACTCTTTCAATGAAATAATGTTTTGGTCTTGAGGCCTTCCACTAAATTTGATTTGTGCTCGCATATAAGTATGTATGCATTTTGAGTTTGAATGTTGAATTGAGATCATGAACATTTATAATCCCTCTATTGTTGTAAAGCCTCTTGTTTTCATATGTCATGAATTATTCAATCACATTTTGAGAAGCATGATACAAATGTCTTTACTATCGTTTAAGACTTGGTTATGGTTATGAACTGAAGAGAGGGTGTTTCTTGTTAATATAAATGAAAAGTAATGATTTAAAGAGTTACATGCCTTGCTACAAGTAATGGACCACCACATGTTTTAAGAGTTGAAAGAGAGAGTCTTTGCATAAGTTTCATGTAAATTCTATATACAAATCCTCCCATACTGTTTGAATGACTTAGTGGTCTAAATATTGTTTTGAATGAAAGTACTGTAAAATGATATTTTATGGCTTAGAGATATGACTTGCAAGTCTTGGTATGACGATACCAAACAGATGAATCCCATAGCAGATTCAGAATAAACTAAAATGCAGATTTTTCTTAGATTTTGAATTCAGAAAGATGCATGTTTAGAAATGGTTAAAAATGGGCTTAAAGAGAGTTAGATTGTTACCCGAAGAAAGTACGAGTTGAAAGACTCAACGCTAGAAATCGTGATTTGCCGACACGGGATTATGGTACCTTGTTTTGCGATCTTGTGTACCTTGATTCATGTCATCCCAAATTGTTACTATGGTTAGGAGCCCTGCTTTGTGGTCTTGTGCACTACCATGACATGTTGATTTTATTGGGAATCATATCACCATGCTGTGTGGTCATGCTGTCCCCCTACTGATACTACAATTCTTGTGGAAAACTTGGATTGAAGGCTTGGCCGCCGAGTCAAGGGCGGATTCCATATATCCTGTAGAATTACAGATTGTAGGGTGTACCATCTAACTCAGAAGTAAAATAAAGAGTGGTTCCTGATTTCAAAGAAATGTTTCAAAGTCTTTAAAGTATGCCATGACTTTTTCCTATATCGTATGTAAACTATTTTTGTGAATTGCTCTCACTTATGTTGTATTAAAGTACATTACTTTGGATTGCTCTGTGTACCAGTACATCTTATTGACTCCCTATATTTCTGAATTTGAGGCACAGTCCTGGGGTCCTGCTAAGCAGTAGATTGGTGTGTCAGAGATTTGCAGTTGGTATGCCTCCCATTTCCAGAAGGCCTGGTTGTTAAACATTGTTAGTTAGATTTTTAGTTATGGTCTGACTGGGGGCCTTTCCCCAGTTTTTAGACAGATGTTGGTTTTCATCTTATTAGAAATTTCGCAGTCTAGTTTCATGTGTTTTGAATGTTAAGAACTTCCTTTCGAATTGTTCAATTTACTTATGAGATTGACCATATTTCTATTTTGTTTCCATATTTTATAGTTATGAATTATGTATATGATTGCTAGTTAGAAGGGCTTTTGGGCCTTCATGGTTTGGGATGCCCGTCGCGGCCAGGGCCTCGGTTTGGGTCTTGACAAAAATATATGATTTAAAATTCTTTTATCATTGATATTATGACTATTTATAGCTATGAAATATTATATTTGTAGCAAAACATGCAGCTACATATTTATTTTTTTGGCAAAAGTAATTAAATCTTCTGTCACAATAAATCTTTTTGTGGCCAAAGTATAAAATAGCTACAAAGTATATTTATCGTAACAAGAAAACTTAACTATTAGTTGTGAGTATATATTTTCGTGCAATTATACTTTTTTTTAAAAGTATCCACAATCATAAGGATTCTCGTAGCAATAGGTATTAATCCTTATCCATGAAAAGTTAAAATTTGTAATTGATTTTTAGTTACGCCACTTCTAGTTACGCATGCTACGAAAAAAATTATAGTGGCTACGGCTTTTAGCCATGAAAATTTTTATATTTAGCTACGATGTACTTTATAGCTATATATGCAATTTATTGTAGTGTAAAAAATATGGAAAAGGGCAAAAAATACCCTTCAAGTATTGGATATTGGTTCAAAAATATACTTCGTTTATCTATTGTGCCAACAATACCCCTCCATCCACCTTTGTAGCTCAAATATACCCTTACAACTAACAGATTTTTTTAAACCATGGTTAAATATTTCATTAAGTACATGGCGGATTTCTATTGATTGTAAATTAAATTGATTAAAATATTAAACTAAATTTAGATCCTACTAAAATAACCAACCCAAACCATTCACCCGCCCCAACCTATTAAACAGAAAGGGAATTTTGAAACCAAATTCTAATTCGTCGATCAAATTGTTGAATGGGGTATTTCCTTTTCTAAATCCTCCTGGGCATGATTTGAGTATAAACAAATGGTTTTGCATAGAGCACAACTTTATAGTAATTCTTTGATTTTACTTTGAAGGCGTAGCACCCTTCATACCCAAATGTAGATTCTCTCTACCTTACTGCTATCTATTAATTCAAAGTTAAGTAAATATATCTCAGTTATATATGGCAACGATGTCAAGTTACCAATTGGATAATGTTATAGGTATTATTCAAAAGCCACAAAAGCATCAGATAGCAGACTCTATCTTCTCTAATAATCAAGCTTCTAAAGGAACGAATTATCCTCAGTGGAGTGCTAAAGTAGAGCAATTACTTCTGGTGGATAGTGAGTGAACTTAGACCTGTCATCATCCTTGGTGTCAAACCTCTCAGATGGTTCTTTTCCATATAGAAACTCTAACTCCTGTTTCGTGACCTCTATGATATCTGCAAGATTCCATGCTTGTTGCCCGAATGTCTTGGCTTTTTACCCTATTTCCATAGTGGAGATAGGAGGTTTAGATCATAAAATATAACTCCGAGCTTCTTTGAAATCTTTGTTACTCGTAATGGTGTTAATCTCATATTTGAATCAAGCAATGAGAATGTATTGAAGTAAAATATTTTTACCTGTATGACAAATTACAATGAAGGGAAACAACTTCAGTACTAACAAAACATACAAAATGGATTCAAATAAATAAAGTAACATTATATTTTTATAATCCCAGTAGATTATGAATTAATAATGACTTCCATATTCATAACTCCTTACAAAACTGTCAGGGAACTTTTACACCGAAAAAGAAAACTAGTATATTAATCCTTTGAGATTTCCAAATAAAACTAGGTTCTTTCGGATTCTCACCTCCTTAAGGACATCATATTGATCTCATACTTCAAGAAAGAATCCTAAGCACATGGTTTGGTGGTAGTCATCCTTAAGCCCCCTCTTACCTATTTTCATATGTGTGATGGCAGTTGCTTTTCTGGATTGTATTCTCAAAGTTAGAGTTTAATGAAATTCTTTCGCTCTGAAAAAAAATGTTGCTAATTTAGTACTGCGCTTGTAGGCTTGGATTTTCAAAGGAGAGAACAACTACTATAGAATTAGCTACGTAAATTCTCGTTCTTTCTTGTGTCCTAAGCCCTGTAGAGTTTATGGTTCATGACTTTGTTGACATAATAGCAGGTGGACTTAGTTCCAATGGAGTCTTGTTAAGTTCAGAATAACTTCCTATACATATGGTATCACCTCTACTATGCCAAATGTCATCTTGGACATTGTTCATATCTAATGTTCTAGATTCCTATACAATAAGACAACAAAAATCAAAACCAACTAGTAAAGCAAAATATGCCATCAAACATCAGAAACTACAGGTCCCGATGGACTTAGATTGTGCTTTTCTGAGTTAATCTATTCACTTACTTCATTCAGCTTCCCCTGAGGACTGAAGGATGAGACAAAAAAGCAAATAATAGAATGAACTTGAGATAAGGTGCAACACAGACAAGTCAAATGGAAGATGCAATAATCCAAAGAACTATCACCCGAAGAAGAATAAAAATAGCAAGAGTTATCATAACAGTTGAAGAAAAACAATAATTCCTGCAAGTAAAATACTATTGTCCTTCCAAATATGGTACCACTAATTAGCATTTCAGTATCTCAAAATACAAGAGAAGATATAAGAATGTGAAAACCAATAAATAGGGTATATTTAAGAAGAAAATGAAGATCAATTAGTTTTTGCGCAAACTGAACTATAGAAAAATCATTACTATAAAACTAAAGAAATATGACAAGCTATATCTACCAGACTTTGAACATGTTTTCGCGGTAAGGCAAATCAACTAGATTGTTTTTCAGAGGACCAAATATCAGGTTTTCCTATACTTATAAAGAACATTTAATGACAAAAAAAGACTTAAACTATAAAAAGAACCACTCAATTGTTCCCATTTATTGCATTCACATACCTACCTACTTACACTTCCTCTAAACATAATATTTTATGGTAATGTACAACAATCTTCATGATAAATTAATCAATTCTCACACAGCTGATACAACTCCACGAATATGATTAAACATTAGGAACTGGGAAGTAGCAAGAAAAGTAAAATAGGAATTCAATTTATTCACTATGATATTAAACTTGTTTCTCACTTTTGTGTAGTGATAACCATATATAATCCAACAGAGATTATAAAAGCACTACCAATATAGAGAAATTTCATGCTTATATTAGGAACATTAGCCCCAAAGTTAGTATCAACAACAAATAAAGCTTGAGGGTAAAGAAAACTTTCAACAATATCGACATATAAGACTACATGCATATATCATAAACAACATCCACATATAAACTACATCCACGTATAAGACTGTTGTAGAACAAATTGTAGCACCATTGTAAAACAACATCCTATTTTCTATTGAATTAGAACAAAACTACAACTTGAATACTAGCCTTGCAATTGATAAAAAATGTAAAGTAATATATAAGACATCGTCATAGAAAACTCGTAATGTCACAAAAATCATCATTGTTCAAAAATCACAAGCATACATCATTGTCACGAACATATATGGCAACACAATATTATTATCACATGTTCCTTAATACAACTACTAAAAAGTCTGATTAGCAGCAAAAAACAACAAAATATGAAGTGTAGTTCCATTACATACATTCATAAACTTAAAGAACAACTACTTTCTTCTCCCTTGAATTCAAAAAAATTCAACTCAAAAATGGCAACTTCTCCCCTATTTCTTGCCACCCCTCTTTGTCTTTAGTTTGTCTATTTTTTCTCTTTCAACATTCAACTAATTTGAAGTCATAGTTGTGTTGGATTTGTAATCCAACTTTTTAGTGAATATGAAAAATTTCTAGTACCAATTGGTTGACGTGGAACCTTTTTAGCTTTACGTCTAGTCTTAGATTCAGAAATTCTCTTAGGTTGAATAGTAGGGTGCTCATCCTCTTCAGATTCATCTCCATCTATATCAGCAATTGCACATGAAGGTGCAACATGTAGCTCAGATCTAATAGATTTATTCTTTGATATTAAAGCTCTAAAATATTTTTGCCATTTGTCTTTGGGTTTGAAATGCTAGTAGATAGGCAAGTATGATGAGTAGAATGGTTTGTCTATTGACTTGAAGAAGCAGCATAGATAGGAGTAGGCATGAAGACACCAGATTCTTATCTATCTTGGGGTGCTA